>NC_084981.1:6844303-7444303 GCF_963691925.1 Scomber scombrus | reverse complement strand
TGGATAATGTAACGGTACTACATTTTTTGTTTTATTCATCAGTTTGAATTGTTTCATTTTTATGTATGAGACCATGTTTCTTCTGTCAGTTTAGGATGTCCGAATGGCTCTAAAATCTACAATATCCATGAGCCTCGGCCACCATTGTTATGGAGAAGACTTTTAAGGGGTAAATCAGAGCGGAAGCAAATTCAAAAGAGGTCTTTGTTGCAGTCAATGTAAATGGCTTTCATCTCTAGATTGAATCATTTTCCTTGACACCTTAATCTTTTGCCTCTGCCTACTGTTAGTGGCAGATGTAGCAGAATTTTAAGCTGTCACTGGATGTTTCTTACACAGATGCATCTTAGGAGTCATCGTTAATGTTTCATCTTCAGTTCACAGGTTTGTACCTTATACTTTTTAATCAAAGAACTTTATCATTCTATCACAGTTGTAAATTTTATGTACTGATGATCCATCCAAGAGAATGGTGAAAGTACCCCAACTGTCAGTCACCTTACATCCAGCCTATTCAACTGGCAGGCTAAATCTGGCCCGCCAATCAATTCCCACTGGCCTGTTTACAAAAAAAAATAAATCACACGAATAACGGACATTTTTGCCACAGTAAATCCTTCAAACCATTAGAGTGTTCCTGTGCAATGTAAACTACATCCTGTTCTACATACTCTGGTACAGCAGGGGGCGGTATGCAAATGCAAAGAAAAGGATAAGCGCTCCTAGCTAGCTAATACTAAATTTACACACACAAAAATGAAAAGTTGATGCTGAAAATCGTCCATTCAAAAGTGACTGAAATATGAGAAATATGTGTACATTGAAACTGCTGAAGGCAAGTTAATATATTTGCTCTGCAATGAGTGCAGCTCCGTTGCAAACTAATATAACCTGCGGAGGCACTTCAAAACAAAACATCCCAGCTTTGATGCAGCTTATCTGTCGGGTTTGAATGTTCACCAGCAAAAAAAAAAAAAAATCCAAACTCTCAGTGCAAATGCGTTTTGTCAAGTGTACATACATAATAAGAATAATAGCTCAGGGAAATGTCCGGCCCGCGGGCTCTTAGCTTTCTGACAGTGTGTCCCCTTGAGGAAATATACTTGAATAGCCCTGCCTTACATTGTCCATGAGAAAAGAAACTTCTTCCTATTGAAACTTTACTTGCTCCTTTCCCTTCTCCACTCAATGAAACAATTGAGATGCACTCTGGGAATTGAAGGATGCAGTTATTTTGGAGCTTGACCGACAGGGACTAAGAAACAGGAGCTCTTGTGCTCTGCTGCTTTGATTTTGACTTTCCTGTGTCTTGTGAGTATCCCAAATTTATGGAAGGGAAATGCTAAACCTTTTGACCAATTTTATATAATTTCCTTTCACACATACACCTCTTTTGCACTTTGCTAAAAGAAGGAATCTTTTGCTACATTGTCATGCAACCTCTGCCAACCTCTTTTTCATAGTAATCCGCAGGAGCACAGTGGTATTTACGAAGATGCAGAAAAAGCCTGTGGCAGCTTTTATGCCTCATTTGTGCAGCGTTCAGGTGACAGTGTTTTTAAAGCTGCACCAGGTGAGATTTTTATGTTAAAATAAATTGATTTTTTTAGGACTATGGCAAAAATGTAAGCATTAGCTCTCATCTCTATGATCCCTGCTGGCACCTGCACACATTGAGGGTAGCTGTGAATATGAGGGCTCGAACTGTTAATTAAGCAGAGTGGAGTATCTGTGTATCAGTATGTGATTAACAACCTCTTACTGAATGGGGAATTTTTCTGGCTCTGATTTGATGAATATGGCCAACAGGGTTGTCACCGTGTGAATACAAGGTGTAAACAAGCTCTGCTTCAATCACCAAACATCTTAGAGTGTCTGGCTCTGCCGGTCACCTTCCACCTGCTGTAGAAAATAGAGGTCTCTGCCAGGGAATCATCGGTCAGAAACATGCCGCTTTGAAGTCTTGTCACATACAAGCTTTTTGTATTTTCAGTTCATTTCATGCTAGTCTTGACACCACAACGTGAACAACAGGTTTTAAAATGATCTACATAGAGGATTCTTGATTAAATAGTAAGAAGATACATTTACCAGATGTTAACAGAAGTGCGTGACTCATCAACCTAAATGACGCCATTGATCTTCCTTCAGCTTGTATCAATATCAAACTGATTATACATCAGATTTGACTTTGTCTTTTATTCATGATGCTTCTTCGTCAGGTATTAACAGGAGCTGTGATTTAAATGATGAGGATCATTGATTGTCAACTCCCATCCTGCCGCCGTTAATCATGCAGCACTCGATACGAGACAGCGCCACAGTGGTAGCTCAGGGATGAAAAAAAACACACAAAAAACCCACTGATGATGTAAAATAAGGTTATTGGAATTCGTTGGAGAGTTCTTGCTCCAGTGCTGTTGTTTGTCTTGTCTACAGATGTTGTTTGACGTGCAGACAGATGTTAAGACCTCCCTGGAACTCCGATTCATCTCAAGTGTCACATCAAAGCTCGGCTCGTTAACGGGGAAAGAATTAAATACTCCTCCATATGTGTAATGCCAGCATGAGGAAAGAAAACTGTGTCATAGAGTTTAGGAGCATTCATATAAAAGGTGCAGGAAAGGTGAGAAAATGGAACAAATGAGGTGAAAGATTGAAACATCAGATCTCTAAAGAGAAAAAAAGGGGATTCGGGCTCTCATTCAACAAGTCAGCCCTGCTCTTAGTGGGTTTTACCCTCATTTCCCAGCTAACAGCTCTTTTCTTCACCATTTTCCTCACTATTGATATAAATCACAATAAAGTATTTCAGTGTTTGATAAGTTCATCAATTATGCACAGGCATTATCTTGGCCTTTTCAGGCATGCAAAATCAATGCTTATGGCAGAGCACCCTGTCTCAGATGTGTTATTCAGCCTGTATGCGAGGAGACACTTGGGGAAGAGCCAGGGGAGGAAGATGAAAGTGAGAGGTATCGCTAACATCCACCCCAGACAGTTGTTCATGAATATCAAAGAACAGCTGTGAATGGAGGCAGGTTCTCATCATTTTTTACTCATTATGTTAAAGCACTGGAACACATTGCAATTAAATGGTTTCATACCCTCTAAAGTTTTTGACTATCATTCGCTTGCCGCCATAAACTTTAATTAAACAATATTGATTCATGCAAAGAACACCCAGTCGATACAAGTCAAAGAGGGAAAACATGTTCTCTACTACTACTCAGTATTTTTCTCCCCTATGCCGATATTTCTGAAGTGTTATTTTCTTGTTTTTTTATGTATAGGCGTTAAAGACACAGAGGTGTTTGTTGTAAATCTGAAACCAGGTTTTGTTTTGCAGCATCTGCTTTTGAAGAATGTTTAGGGGGGATAAAATCAATGCAGGAGAAGCCTCTCTCTTCAGCACCTCCGCCGTGGCTCCCTCCCTCTTGTCCTTTGCTCTTGCAGGGTATCGCCTTGGCAACGCATGAGGAAACAAGTGGTGCTCTTCAAGACTCAGACATTAGGGTCAACACTAATCTGGGGGGATGTGATAAACAGTCTGAACTGAAGCCAAAATCACTTCAAATAGAGCAACACGAGACATGGTAGCCTGGTTGCCAATAGGGATAGAGACCCATTTCAATTAAGAGAGACATGATTCAGCAAGGGTCTTTTAAGATGGAGCAGGGGTTGTTTTTTCCCCCAAAAGAACACTTCAAAACAAGGGAGGTTTTTTGTATGTGAAATGGCGTGATTTTATTTATTTATTTATTTATTTATTTATTTATTTATTTTTCATTTGAAGCAGCCTCCATCTCATCCTGATGATACCGATAAGGACTGGTGTAGCAACCAGAGGTGGCCTCGCTCAATAAATGAAAAAGTAAATGCTTCTGGACCTCTCCATAATAATACAGCCAACAACAACAGCAAGAATACTGACTGACCACCAGAATTCATAGTAAATAATACAAAAAAAGGTTCTTCAATATCACACATAAGCAGGCTTTTAATTTCTAATTGACCACTGTGAATTTTGTCAGCTGAAATAATGACTGTCCTTAACACTAAAACTCAGTGATTTGGTTGATTTGGTTGACTTTGTTCAGGAATGCTGCTGCTGTTCTATTGCCGCTATATTATTGTATTGAAGTTATTTATTCTTAGCTTCTTAGAGTCCTGCATTTTGTTTTTTTCATGTCTCATGGGCAGAATGATAATAAAGTATTCTTGATTGCTGATTTTTGAAATAAGAGATTGAATAAAGAGCCGCACTGGAAAATAGAGCAAGTTATTATAATGCAGTATTATAAATAAAATGTAATAAAAATGGTATTTGTGCTAAGATACATTGTTTGTAGCCAATTATTAAACTGTAAGCTGTATGCCTTATTTTTATGGTACTTGTAAGTGTAAATGTTTGCAGGTTACACTTATGCCCTAGTGTTTCAACTTTCGCAAAGGTGAAAAAAAGACTCAGACTTCAGATACTGAGTATTGCTCTTCTTAGAGCATGTGGATGATGGATGTGCATCAACATGCATCATTTTGGCATGTGGAAATCCAGGGCTCGACAGATCGGCTCTGCTTAGTTACAGTTATCTATAATTTTGGAAAATTGCTGTTTGGGCGCCTGTTCAGTCCAAAAGAATTGGTCGCCTGGCACATACGCCAAAAAGGTTTCTCGCTTCCAGGTTCATTTGTGGGGGGATAATGCAGCCCTCTAGTTCCCGCTCGCCAATAGATGTTACATTGCATAGATGTTAAATTTTTCTCACAGATATTTCAATTTAATATAAATATAAAATCTCCATGGATCTAAAAAAAGAGTCACAATTGATTTTGTTTGCAGTTAAAAATAACCTGTCAACTATTTTATACACCTCTCTTACCCTTCTGGGGGTCTATGGAGAAAATGTTTGGGCCACATGGGGATTTTTCACTGCAATACCATGAGTGGCCACTGGGAAGAATTAGCTGCAAGGCTGAGCAGTGGCGCAGTATCCACCTCTTATAACCTTTTTCTTATATACAGTCTATGCTTATAACACATGGATTCAGCGAATGGTCAATTGACAAAACAATCATTTCTTCTCTTTCCAAAGTACTGTATACAATACTGTACGCTAATTTCATTTTTTACATAAATTGGACAGGAGAAGGAGGACATTGTGTATCATCTGATATATTCACAAAAGGTTACTTTTTTCATTTTTCACCTTTTGGTTCAGTTCTTTCATTAAAGCTCAGTATTTTATTATCTAAAGGCCATTTTCCATTACTGGACGTTAGAGTCATGATTACAATAGAGAAAGGTCACTTTAATGAAAGGTAATGGTTATTCACATTATTAGAGTACTGCTGGATGACTGAGTGGCTTTCTACATTGTTCTGCTTGTTGGGTGTTCTTTTGTAAAATTTTCCTTGTGAATAAAAGTCAAAGTTAATGTGACTTCCAAATGTGTATTTCACAGTACAGAAAGGAGCAGAACACTGCTGTTTTATATCAGAGCATTTAATGCATTTATACAGTTTATGAGGCTTAAGTAAATGGACGTCTCCGAGTAAAGTCTGTCACCTGGACCCAGCTGCGATGACTGCCAAGGGTCTGTGGCAGCGTCTCTGTGAAGGACATCATTTATGACAGTCGAGCTACTTGTGTGCAGCTGGGTTGTTCAGCCACAAAGATTATCAGTGGGCAGTGTGGCTGGAGACAACATATGCAAACAAACATTCATACAAGGTACTTCTATAAAATCTTGTCTGCATCTTTGATGCGATTTAAAAATCCAAACCCATTTCACGCTGCATCTCTGAAAGAAATAATTTATATTGTTGTTAAATCATAGTCTCTCCCCTCAAATGTCCCCCTCTTTACAAAGCAACATCATTGTTATTGTCGAGATAAAGATCAAGATTATCTTTATTGTCATTCAGACTGTACGCAGGATAAGTGCACAGAATGAAATTACATTGTATCTGTCTCATGAATGTAAGAACAAAATGATAAAAACTCATAAAAGTATAACTAAGTCAATTTTATAAAAATACTGTAAACAACCATGAGTATATTGCACACATTGAATCAAATTGCACATATGAATAAAACTGCACCTCACAGGATAAAAGCAGTTACTAGACCAGCACAGTCCGAGTGTGTGTGCATGTGTGTGAGTGTACACAATGTGAATGAGTCAGTGGATATTCTGCATTTATAATGCAAATGTACTCAGAAAACGCATTAAGATGAGTGATTTCTGCTATCCTTCTCTTTCCATTACCTTATACTGGACCTCTTCAAGTTTTTAACATTTCCGAATTAGGGGGTGAGATGATCAGGATGTCCTCGTTTCTCTCTCCATTATCTGGCGCAGCTACAGAGCCAAACGCCACAGGTGCTAATGGCTATCTTTTTCACACGCCATCCATGCCAACTTCTAACACGCCGTAGTGACAGTTTGGGTCCAACTGTTCATGCACATGCACAGTCCATTTGTCTCTGCCTCTTCGAGTGTTGCTGAAAAGCTCTTGTGAAGCCTGATGTGCCTAAAAAAATCTTTTCTGCAACAGAGAGTGAGAGGCAAAGAGAGACAGAGAGTGATGGAGAGACGAGAATATATATACAATATTAATGAAACAATGACAAAAAGGTGGGTGTGATACGAATGACAGAATAATAGGGCGACAGCTATGAGTAAGCACAGTGGCGCTGACTCCATGCATTAATTAACACAAATGAGTGTCATGCAACTGTGAATGACTGACAGGCTGTAGTTCAATCCCAGCTCCAGGAGAAAGTAATTTTGATTCATTTTGTAAAGTGCATGATTTTTTTTTGCAATTTTTTTCTCTCTCTCCTAACATTTCCTTGACGTGTGCGTCTTTTATTCGAGACGCTGTGTCCTAAATGCTGCTAATGATGATGAATCAGTAGCGACAGCAGCCTGGGCCACAGGATGAGTTGTTATTCAGATAGGGTGTGTGCGTGTTCATCTGAAGACTTATAAATGTGTTAGGGTTGACATTTTGACAGGCCTCGGCAAACTGTTCACATTGATTGATGTGCCAGCACGCTCCTTCTGGGTGCTGCCGTCCAATGAAACGCGGTGAGTGCAGCTGAAAGACTCCCCATTTATCAGCATCTTAATTATACAACACATTGGCTCAAGACCTTGTTAGTCTAAAGGAAATATCCATTGTTATGCTATACCTGATGCTGTGGAAGCAATTCCCGCAATGTTTATATTTTGCCATGCAGCTTAGGAGATAATGGATGATTTATGAGCACAGAGGCACTTTCACCATAGACAATAGCCTTCATCTAGTACCAAAGAAGCTAATGTGGTTGGAGGACATTTATGTCTGGGATTGTGGGCTTGGCAAGTGGGTTTGTGTACACACAATGCTGGCACAATGAATGTAACACCATAATAAGCCTCCAGTGAAAGTCCTTTTTCTGCATGTGTCTGGGCCACTTACAGGGCTCAGTTCTTAACAATTATTACCTTCAACATCAAAATTTCATTAGCAAGAGCCAATTTTCTCCAAAATAATGAAAGAAAAAGCAGTCCCTTGGGGCTGCACTTCAGAACTTTATTAAAGCACTGCGTAACAGTGCTTAATTTGGTTTTTATGTACTATTCCCGCTCTGTGCAGTCCAACCTTGAAGTTACATATGGAGAGAAGCCGCCTTTAGCAAGATGTGTGCTAGTGGTGTAGCTAATCTGAGGAGTGTGGAGCAAAATATTGTTGAATAAAATCACACATGCGCACGCGTCAAGTTCAATCAAATACACCAAAATAAAAAAGCCCTACTTAAATGCAGAATAAGGCAGTGCAGGAGATAATCATGTGATTTGGGTCCTTAAGGATTCAATGTAAATACTGTAATTCCATGATGCATTTCTTTCCTGATTTGAGCTCGATCTTTCAGGTTTAAAATGCACCTCTACATTAACCATGAGTAGTCACTCAGTGGCCTTAAGAGCATAATGGCTAATGGAAGAGCTATTTTGATTAGCAGATACACAGGCAATTGATGATTCACAGTATTTTGGGGATTAAATGCCAGAATGTGTAAAATCCGCCTTTAAAATGACCTCAGTGAAAACTCAAAAACATTATATTTAATGTGTTATCCATTGGGTTCAGTCTGAATTAAATTATGTCAGCAAATGTCAACTGACACAAATACAAGCCTGTCCAAAAATCTTGGCTTGAATATTATTTTTTGTGCCTCTTAAAATCCCATAACCAGAACACTATTTTTGAAATCAAATCAATGAGAGCCCAGATGTGGGAGCCCATTTTCTAGTGAGAAATATAACATGAAGGGCAGTGCACTGGGTCTCTTGTGTTCATTCTCTTGTTTGACTAACTGCATTCAAGTTCACTAGGATAATAAAACTAGGTCATAAAACTATCCTTTAAAAAAAGGATAAGATAAAAGTGCACTGAACTCTATATGGAAATGTGGTCATTGCAACAGATAAGGCACGTCAAGCAATAACTGAAGGTCTACTTTTAAACTAAGCTTGTGTGCCACTGGCCTTCATTCCACAATGTGTGTTTGCATGAAAGATTACTTTCATCAGTGTAGTGAAAAGCTGACATGTATTGCTGGCGTAATTCTGCTCATATTCTCTTACATCTTATATCTGCTCAAATATATCAATGAATATCTGTACTGGATATTAAATAGGCAAGACATTTTGACTTGAGTTATGAATAGGCTGACACCATAGCACCTGGGCTTTTTCTATGACATCTCTAAATGTCTGTTGTAAAAAAAAGGCCTATTATTAACATTTCTTTAAAAATGTAACATGACAACATGACAGTATAAATCAAATCTGATGAGGTATGGTTTTGACTTGTGTTGTTTGACCAAAAAGTTCCAGAGCATTCAGACACATCTCATGGCATTCAGTTAACATGAAGGTACTTGTGGGAAGAAGTTCAATAATTAACTTTCCAGGTTCAGTATACAGTACCAGTTAAAAGTTTGGACACATCTTTTGAATTAATTTGAGTGCGCCCAAAGTTTTGACTGGTAGCCTACTGTAAATACAATTGATCTTGGAATATATCAACTTTTGTAAACACCAATGAAAGCAAAAAATCAATGTTTTTTCTCATTTGGGAATTGCATGTGTGGCAGACTTAAATTGCAAACAAGAAACTCTGGTCAAACAAAAACCAAGGCTGTCATGTTGGTGGATGCAGCTAACTAGTTACCTAGTCTATATGTTAATTAGTCAGTAAGTAATGCAGCTAACAAGCTAACTAAGATGTAATCATTTGAGATTTCATTATTCAGTAGCAAATGCATTCATCTTCATAACGTTAGCTGTTTCCTCAGTTAGCACCGAACTGCCTTTAGCTATAGCCAGAAACATGGACTGTTATAATGAGATAAAGATAAACGCATAAACAAACAAACGAACAAACTATGAACTGGCTCAGTCAGTAATGTCAGTAAAACTGCAATAACAAATGCTAACATTAGCTAAAATTAGCCACCATAAGCTACTCATCCTACAGACGAAGTGATGCGGCAAACCCCTGAGTGTAGTGAAGTGGGTGATAGGGTGTATTTTATTGTTTATGAACTAAGCTTTTCCATTTGCCTGAGGAATTTCATAATTATTTAATCTTTCAAAGGTTACACAGTCTTACTTAAACTCAGCTAGCTAGCTGGCAACATACATAATGGAGAAAGTGTTCCCCAGCACTTTGTGATTGTGAAATAAAATCTGTTTCTGTACTCTGTGTCAGGGCATAGATTCACCTGCTGCTTATCCTCATATTTAGTCACTTAAGCAGGGTGCGATTTGCCAGGGGGGGATGCTGGGAATCCCCCCACCCCACCCTCCTGGTCTTTATAAACTGCCTCTGCTGAATTATTTTTATCCCCAGCAGGGACAAAATTGTATCTCCCTTACAATTAATGTATGCTGCTTCACCCATATAAAAATATCTAAAATAAAAATAGGCTCATTTTTAAAAAATCTAGGTAATGGGCTGTAATGTGAGAACAGCACTAGCACCAGCAATAATAGCCTATCAGAAATTGACTTTCGCTGTCAGCACACTGTGTGAGAATAGAGATGACACTGCGTCCAGGTTACATATGATGATGCTTTTAAGAGTGTCACCAAGCACAGACCGCATATTTCAGCAATGATTTCAGTGCTGAAACTACAGGTAGCCAAATAAAGGAAACGTTTAAAGGATTAAGAGGCCATATCATCGTATTTTACAGGACTCTCACAAAGAAATATTTGAAATATTACAGCTGAGAATGAGACTACAGAAGCTACTGTTATTAGGATGGAGGGGAACTCCCAGGCTGACTCAAACAATTTGATGAACAACCCAGGCTTATAATCTAGTGCTGCGCCTTCTGAGGCTACGATTGAGGCTGCATCGAGCCGAAATGCTTTGCTGAATGGAGAGTGGTTTTCTGTCACCACAGATGGGTCAGTTCAGTGTACAGCTTGTCTGTGTACAGACTGCGTTTTTTAGTCTGACAAGTAGTCATGTACTGTAGCCTATTTATTTGTGATGACAACATATTGTGATATTACATGTTGTGATTATTTTCTATTCAGTATTGAGGTTTGCTGTGCGCTGTGTATAGAGCTGAATTAACCAGTGACTTTCAGGAATGACATTTAGTGTATTGGCACTTGGTGACTGAAAGGAGCATTGGGGGATTTTAATGCTGGCATGGTAAATTACCATTTAACCTTTTGTTCTGTTGTATATGATCACATCTCCTATGTGTCTACATGAGGAAAGGACAAGGCATGAACTTGACATCACATCACTGAGAGTGAAAATATCGCACAGCTTGATGAATTGAATAAAAATTAATAAATGGGTTAAATTATTCCTTCAAATGCCATGGTCAAGTTCAAGTTTTATTGTTGTCCTTAATTATTGTTACTGAAACAGCTGCAAAAAAAGCCAGGCTTCATAGTATAGACTCACTGTGGTTCGTCATTTATTTTCATGAGTAAAAACATTTCAAGAACACCCCCCACCCCTGATTTTTTCACAAATAACAACTTGCTTACAAGGTTTATTGACTGAAGAGAACAAGATTTTTTCTCAATAGAAATCACAGATTGTTGTATTCGTTATTCGACTGCCTCCAGACTATTGACTGCATGCTCCAGACGGACAGGGTGTCTGTGAATTCATGGACTTTAAAACTCACTAGAATCCTTGATGTATCACAAAAAAAGGTGGCTTTGAATTATATGTTCAGTCATTCACCTGAATTATACACATTGAAGACTGACTGAAGACTTAGTGGGTCTAGTAGCAGAAAAATAACACAAACAAACCTTAGTGACACACGTCTTCTTCAAGATTACTCTATTACCAACGTGATGTATTTATCTAGCAGTAGACAACTCACCTTATCTTACTGTATGAAAAGCTCATCTTGGGTGGAATATGGTCTCAATCAAAAAAGGTAAAATGCAAATCTCCCTTAAAAAATGTCCAAGGCCACTAACATGCGTATACTTTACATGGCAATATGTATTTAAAATGACCAACACAATACGACTCATAGGTCTTCATCAGGGTCATTGTCAGCAGTAGTTCACACACCTACAGTATACTGTGTTACACTAATGAGTTGAAGGAGTGGATGGTTCTCTATTGGTTCTCAGTGTGCAAGCCTATTGGTCAAAAATAAGGATGCGATACATAATAAAAGGGAGAGGGAAAGAGGGAAGGAAGTGAAGGAGAGAAAGAGCAGACAAGGGGTGAACCTAAATGTTAAAAAGAAGATAGATATAATGATGCTACCAAGTAAAGGTGGACCTAATCCTTTCCCATATGTTGACATGACTACCACATATTGACTACAAAATTACTATAACCATCAATAGTTTCATATATTATAATGCAATCTTTTCATTTTTCCTGAAGTACTATTTCATAGAAAAAAGAGAAATCTCATCATTGAGAAGGGGGTATTTTGTTGCTTTTTGATGCACAGTCCAAAAGGTCTCGTGTTGGTGTACAACAACTTCTAACACCATGACTTTCAGTGTATTAGGGTTACCATTTCCCGCATTTCTCTCATATAGTACAGTGCCATAGCATAATCAACATTCTTTGTGCGGATGGCATTTTTATGTTCTGCAAATCAGTCATCTTTGTTCGTCCTACATAGAAACAACCACAGGGGCACACCGGTCTATCAACACCATGTGTGGTGTTACAATTGGCAAAGCGTCTCTTTGATATGTGTCAGATGTGCTCCCGTCTTGAAAATGATTGGTTTTCACAACATTATCACAATGAATATAAAAGTTCCACAGGGCTTTTGAGGCCAGGTTGTCGGTTTCTAAAGAGGATAGCTTCGTACCACCTTGTCTCTCAGGGTCAGTGTACAACTGAATGAGAACGCAGGTGGTTTCAGGAACATTGTTGGAGAGATATGTCACTATGAAAAAAACTCTTTCCAATTTAATGATTTTTCGTATTTGAGATGCTTGTTTACTGTATTGCATCACAAAATATGTTTTACAAAACTGGTACGGTTTCCTTTTGCTTTGGAGAAACTGTTTTGCTATTCAAGGATTTTGCTCGTTGAAGTGATTTATCCATGTTTTTTTTTTTGTATTCTTGTTCAGTGAAGCAGTTCGCCATGTCTGAAGCATTGCCATCAAATTTTTCCACTGTGTCACATACTCGTCTTAGTCGTTTTAGAATGTTGTCTATAAGAGTCTTTGGGTGGAAACTATCGGCTGTAAGATTGTGTTTTGATCATTGTCTTTTTGATGGATGGTAGTATGTAAATCCAAATCATCTATTTTAGTGATTTTCATATCTAGTAAACTGATTTCCTTTCTGCTGTATTCCAAAGATAGTTTTAGGCTCTTATTGCTCTTATTAAAATATTTATGAAGTTCAAGTACAATATGTTCTTTAGAAATGCATAAAGAATGTTAGTCTACAGTATGTAGCATCCAAGTCACCTTATTTTGGGGTTGGATGAGCTCCAAATGAATTTCTCCTCCCATACTGATAGTAACAGGTTGGCATAGGAGGGTGCATAGGTCATGCCCATTCCTGTGCCCCGTGTCTGTCTGTGCAGCTGTTCCTGGAAGAGAAATACATTATTCTCACATGTCTATCTTATGAGTTCAGTGATAAAAAATCTATTGGGGGAGCTGACTCATCTCTCATTTGTAGGAAATGTTGCGTAGCTTGTAAATATTCTTCAGGATCATTGTGAAGAACCATTCCACATCAATTGTAATCATGCATGCATCTCCAATGTTTTTTTATTTCATCAATTTTGTTCAAAACGTATGTATTATCCTGGATGTGAGATTATAGGTTTGGAAGAATAGGCTTGATCTGGTGCTCAATGAATTTTGAAATTGGATCAGGAACGGAGCCATTTCCACTCATGATCTGCCAGGCGGATTTGACTGATTTTTATGAGTCTTTGGCACCATGTAGAAACAAGGCAGTCTAGGATTTGTTTTTCTAGTTGGAAGGCATACTCTTTCTCTATGATCCATTTCTCTATGTGACACAGTGGAAGAGTTTGATGACAAGGCTTCAGACATGGCGAACTGCTTCACTGAACGAGAATACAAAAAGAAATACAGTGGATAAATCACTTGAAAGAGCAAAACCCTTGAATAGAAAATAGTTACTCTTTACCCAAAGAGAAACCACACCAGTTTTCTAAAACATATTTTTTGATGCAATACAGTAAACAAATATCTCAAATAAGAAAAATCAGTAAGCGCAATTGGAAAGAGACAACCACTGTTCACGAAACCACCTCTGTTCTCATTGAGACACGCACCGACCCTGAGAGATAAGGTGGTACGAAGCTATCCTCCCCTTCCATTACCAACAACCTGGCTACCAAAGCCCTGTAGAACTTTTAAACTCATTGTGATAATGTCGTGAAAACCAATCATTTTCAAGATGGGAGCACATCTCGCACATATCAAATGAGACACTTTGCCAATTGCAAAACCACACATGGTGTTGATAGAGACTGTAGAGCCCCTGTGGTTGTTTCTATGTAGGACGAAACAAAAGAAGACTAAAAGACTGAACTGCAGAACATAAAAATGTCATTCGCACGAACAATGCTGATTATGCTATGGCATCGCATTATGTGCAAATGGGACATGGCAACCGTTATACATTGAATGTCATGGTGTTAGAAGTTGTTGAAAAGGACATCTGAGGAGGTGACTGCCTAAAAAAGACGACTCAAATCAACAAAATACCCCAATCTCAATGATGACATAGACTTTTCTCCTTTTCTTTGAAATATTATTCCAGTCAATATGTGCTTGTAGTCATGAACAGAAAAATGTGGACCTTTCATCCTCCGTCCTTCCTTTTCTCTTATCCCTTCCTTCCTTCCCTCTCTCTTCTATTGATCTATCGCTTTCTTGTTTTTGACCAACAGGCTTGTTCATTAGTAGAAAACCAACCTCCCATTCAACTCATTATCATTAGTGTAACACAGTATAGGTGTGTATGAAGACCTATGAATCACCATGTGTTGGTCATTTTAAACAAAATTCCATTTCAAATAAAGGCATTTTGATTTTGCACAAACCCTTCAGTGTTTCTTGGACTGTTTTTGAAGGAGATTTGCATTTTACTTTTTTTAAAATTCAAAGCAAAGAGCCTTTCATAAGATGGAATAAAAAGTAAATTTAAATTACCCAAGAGCTCCTGTGTGTTAGCACCACAAAGACCCAGCAGTGCTTCTCTTCCATTGTCTTCACATGCGCTATCAAGCCTCCTTTAGTTTGACCACAGCACACTTTCCACAGTGACAAAGAAAATAATGATTTTTTTTCCAGTGTTCTGAGCCTGACCTCAATTACATGACAAGGTGCCGACAACACAAAAGAAACACATTAAAAATATATACGGTCCATTTTGAAACACATAAAGCCTATTTTCTTGTTATTTGCTCTACTTTTCCCTTTCTTTTCTTTCCCTCCTACAGGGCCAAATTGCTATGCGGACACAGCAGTGATACCGGCCGGCCGAGAGGTGAAGATTGATGAGTGTACAATCTGCTACTGCACATACGAGGAGGGCACATGGCAGATTGAACGTCAGGCCACCTGCAGTAAGAACGAGTGCCAGCGCAGCTAGAGAGACTGGCACGGTGAGAGGGACATTGGCACGCAACAGCAGCGCCAATCCGCATGTAAACTCTCTGCCTTTCACCCAGTCTACCGGACATCAGGGTCGGACAGCGACCCTTGAGCATTTCAGCATTTGTAGTCACTCCTGTATTGAAAAAAAATGGCTTTTATGAAGATTTATAATCCACACACAGAATATCTATTTATCTATGTATTAAATTATTTATGAATATATACAAATATAGGGGTCATAATGCTGAACTAGTTGAACATATTTTTTATAGGCTCTGTATTTTAATAAGCAATGTATCGGACAAAAAGTCAACATAACATAACAGAATGTATAGAACACACACAGCTGTCTTTGGAGGTGAAAACCTCAATGTCTCGACATGTGGTGTCACGCGACAAATCCTGACACCCGTCCCCCTACCACCAAAGTGCAGACCAGACTTGTGCTGTCCATTTAAGAGTAACAGGAAGATTTGCTGTGTAGGATAATTAAGTGCAGAGTTAAAAAGAAAAACGAGAAAACAGAAGGAAATTCCAGAGGAGCCGACTGTTTTATGATTTCTTTTATCTTTTTTGGATGTTCAAACTGTGTTTTGATTTGAAAGTGCTTTTTTGTATTTCTCTTGGTACTGTGTGTTCATGTTTCAAATAAATGCCAGTCTGTGCTCTGTAAATGCTCGAATGGTACTTTCCCGCTGTACAGAAGGTCTTCATGTTTAGTTTCCGAAGCTGTTTTTACATTTACAGGCTTCAAAATGAATAAATGTTCGGTTTCACTTAAATCAACAAATGCTACTGAGACGAGGTGATCAACCAAGACTCTACCTTTGAAATAAATGATTTGACATTTTCAGATATCACAGGTAACTCCTGAATGTGACAAACTTGAGCAAATCCGCTCTACTGATGTAAGCATTTTCTCTTTTGAAGTTTTCAGGATGAGAACGGTTTGTGTGAAAGCTACAGGTAAATATTTAATGAGTTGTCAGGAGGATATTAAGTTATTTAGTGATGCTGCGGTTTCATTTGCAGTAGCTGTAAGCATCACAATACAAACAAGGAGAGTGGGAAGTTAGAATCTCAATAGTTGCTTCTTCATTTCTTAACACCAGACTGAACTCTCCAGTATATTTATCCATTTTGCTTCCAAGATTTTTAAAAATCGAGAGGTCGTCTGACCTGCACCTTATTTCTGCTTGTCTTCATCTTCCATTTGAAGACGATGGGTAATGAATTCATGAATGTAGCAGGGCCATGGTGCCACTCGACCAGCGGATCAAAATAATGATTAATAATTTAAGTCCGGGTTATGAACGCTGAAGGGCAGGCTGAGATAAATGGATGCAGATGTTATGTTTCCCTTTTTTTTTTCTTCTTCCTGTCATCTTTTGCATCAGCAACGTGGCTCTTTCTGTCACCCTTTGCAATGTGCTGGCCACGCTGCTAAACTCTTTGATCAAAGGGTTGCCAGACAACGATGTTGCATCTCCAGCAGTGAGACGTGCCTGTCAGCCAGCCGGAAGGATCGAGGTAAATAAGCCTAAATGCATGTACATGCTACGTGACAGGGTTCTCTCAGAGCAGCAGGGGAGCGATGGCACAGATCTATTAAGGTTTGTGGCCAGCTTTAACTCCCCTGTCTCTATGACTGTAAGGGTCTTCTCTCACGCCAAGCTCATTCATTCAAGAAAAACAGGACTTGTGCTTGTGCATACGAGTGGTAAATGATGGAGGGCTTTTTCCTCCTCTATCCTTCAATTCTCACTTATAAAACTAATAACTCATTTTTATGTGCCTTGTTCTCCCCCCTCATTTCTCTTCTGTTTAGAGGAATTACTGTCTTGCCATCTCTCTATTCTTTCATTTCACTGCATAATACTCCCTTATGTCAAATTTCCCAAGCAGCTTACCTGCTGTGTATCAGCCAGTGAAATAATGACTCTGACCAAGGATGTTAATCTGCCACCCTATCTGCTCTGTCCAGGTCATTAACACTCACAATTGGCTTTAGACCACTTCGTATCCCTGCAGTTATTCAAAGTCTGGTCTCAGTGTGTGATTGTGTTAAAGAAAGCCATGATTAAGACCGGCTATAAAGTCTACTCATCAGAAACCAGGCTGGCTCTTCTTACTTTGAAATAAAATTCCCAGAGTGGTACGCATCTAAACTGGTCTTCCTTCAAAGACAGGCCATTAATTGGACACATCTGTTGGAGAAACCCATAAGAGATTAGGCCGGTCTCCATAATGCTGTAACTGCTTAATTAGGCTTCTGCCCTGTTCTGGACAATGCATACTGCTGCACTGAGATGAGATGCGTTCATATTACAGTAGGTGATGAAATTCATTATCCATTTATAGCAATCGGCCAGCTCTGTCATTTGAAATTAGAGCATCGTAAGTTCTGAGAAACCCACAACTCAGGTCAACAAAAGACCATCGAGAGACTTTTATTAACTCGCAAATATTAAGGCATTAAATCAAATGTCTTTCAGAGTTATTGACTTTTGATAAATGACAGTGAAATATGCTGCGACGAATGACACAACTGAGGCAAAGTATCTACACCTCACTGGTTCATCATTCTAAGTGTTTATGAGGAAAAATGCCTCCAGTGTAGAAAAAACTTACATTGTTTTAAATAGTTTTCTCATCAACAGAGGTTTCCCTTAATTTAAAGTTCCATTGACCCTTACAAACCTTAAATGCAAACCTCTGATTTTAAGGTACACCTTGTTTAATTTCTTTATTTGAACTCAGTTAAACATTAAAGTACCGTCTATTCCTCAAACTTTTTATTATTAGCCATATTAGCGACATTGCTCGATGGATGGTATTGGCTGGTCTGTCCACCACTTCGGTCTAAACTGAAATATGTCAACAACTATTGTATATCAGTGTTTTGCTGTGAGATTTTGCACAGATGGTGCACAGGTGATGAATCTTAAAGACTTTGTTGACCCCCTGACATTTCCTCTCTACTAACAGGTCAAAGGTTTTATTTCATTCCTTTGAAAATCTCAACATCTACCAAATGGATTGGCACAAAACCTTGTACAGACATTTACGGGTTCCCAAATAACTGTATAACTAATGACATTCCCATCAGTCTTTACTGTACTTTATGTTTAGTGCTAAGTAGCAAATGTTAGTATGCTAACGAGCAAAATTAAAATGATAAACTTGGTAAATGTACCTGCTAAACATCATTATGTTAGCGTTGTCATCAGTGTTTAGCTAAAAATCATATTTTTTCTAGTGTTTTTCTCTCAAAGGTTTAAAGGCACTCTAGAGGAGTATGTAAGAGCTGTTGTTGTGTTTTCCTATTTGACCTTATTTTGTGTCACTGATTATGTAAATTAACACAGACAAAAGGATTTTTCAATAAAGGTTTGTTAATGCAAGTGTACTGTCAGTCACACTAACATGATGGTACACTGCAGAGCTGCGCTTTATTTGATTGTGGAAAGGTTTGATGAAAGTAAGTCTTCTCTGAAGCAGCTGGTGATGGGGGTTACATTTTTTTATTTTATTTTATTTTTTTACCATTTATTCATTTAAAAGCAGGATATGAACATGAGTATAATAATAATGACTCAGAGGACTTGAGCTTGACATAAAGTGTTAGTTCTCTATGATTGAGCAGGTACAGTTGCCTATGTGTTACACAGTACAATGTGCACATAAACATACATTATCATATGATTCACTGAAAGATATCAATATGGTTTTCTATTAATTATTTGGGGAAAAAAGTAAATAAATCATAAAAAAATATGTTTTGCTTTACTGTGATTTGCGTGCCTCTTCAGTCCCGAGGTATGGTTGAATGTTTGGCAAAACACCAGCACAGAGTTAAACCAAACAGAAACACTTTCAACTGGTTCACATACAAATCCCGAGACTCACTATATGTTTCTCTATGAAGCTGCAAGACTGTCTTCCATTAGAATGAAACAGCATTTAGACTGAGTTATAACTTAGATAGCAACTGACCTTTTCTCCACTTCTGGCACATTCCTACTTTTTGACATCTCCAAAATGTCTTTTAACCAATCATTTATTGAAAACCATGTCATTAATTTATCACACACGCTTTAGGAAGAGATAAATATTTTCAACTTCTCCAAAAGCTGGTTGATAAGGTCCTTTAATCTAATTTTTTTAAAGCCCTGCTGTGTCTTTTAAAATGATAAGAAGTCCCCTCTTTTTGTTTTATCAAATGATTAAGTCACACTGCAATACAAAATATCCAAACAGAAATGATTTCATGAGCATGTCTGGACTTAATGTGAATGTTTTTGCTGCTTCCTTTTTAACATTTTGAACAAAAATGCCATTTGAGAGAAGCTTTAGATCAAACGTCACTGCCAGCTTCAATCAAAAGTTTTGAAAGCTCAGGTTTTCTTTCATGATTTCCCACACATGAACATAAGCTTAAGTCAGTGGTCCTATCTGTCTGCAATCTTGTGGGATGCATTAAAAGCTTTGTGAGACAATGAGTTGATGGAGGTGAAAATGTTCCATAAGCCCACAATACGGGGAAATAAGCAAAGATTCAAAGTGCAGTTCACCTGCCTGTCTGTGTCTGTTAGGTAACTTTGATATCCTGACAAAGCATCTCATGCAGCCATGAATATCACAAGGAAACATTGCTACATGAAGAATTCCCCATAACACAGTAATGATCTACCTTCAGACTTCTTACTCATTAGAAGTGCATAATTATTTAAGATATGTTGTTTGTTGTACATTTATCTTCACATAGGAAGCGCTAGATGACAGTTGAAGATAATGAATATTTAATGTCACTTTTGTTGCATTTATGTCAATTTCTGAGGGAGCACTGAGCTTTTAACCGGAATAACTTTAAATAAAAGAAGCCTTGTTATCTGTAAGTGCATTTAGCCTTTCTGCTTAATACAAGACTGTTATCAACCAGTTCATTAGTAGATTTCCGATTCCTTTTGAATCTGTGCTATGAAAATACAGAGCCGATCCTAGCCCTCTGTTTCTCTGATGGCAACTTTATTCCTTCAAATTCCTCTGTTCTGAACATTCATTTCAGTGGACAGCTGCTAAATGCTGCTAAAATGCTTTGAGGATTCTATTTGCACCTTCTGAAAATGATTTCTAAGCACCTCAAATCCATTAAATTCAGCTTTGAATCTCTTGACAATTCTGCGAGTCATCCTTGGAGCCACATGTAACATTCCCATGTGATTATGACGCTCCTTGATCAATCTGAGTGAATCACTTCATGATTGAGCGCCTTACTCTCCAGAGGCTGGAGCCTGAAATTGTCCTTTATAGATTTGGTATTATATCTCCAGCACTCCTCCTGTGCCATTAGCCAGACATTTCACATTTTCAATTTCACCTTTCTGCCTTGTCTTGCCTCCAGATGAGGGTGACACCGGTCATTGCAGTGTTGAATTTTCCTCTGATTCATACATCTGTGGGGCATATCTCACACAGCGACAGACAGATGATAATAGGCAGTCGCCCAGGGTGCCAAATGAGTGGAACAGTTTTTTGGGTTGTTGTTTTAACTTACAGGTATACTTGTATACAGCTTTTGGAAATATGCACTTGTTCTCCATTCTTAAGGTTTTTCTCTCTTTTTGCCCCATTGTTTTGCATTGCTTTTCATCTGCTTTGTTTTTTAAAGCCTTATTGGTCAGTCACCCTTGACCCCCAACTGCCTTTTTGTCTGCAGGACTGGGAGGACTTCGTCTTGGCTGGAGATACCATTATTGCATTTCATTTTAGTGTGAATTCATTTTTGAAGTTGTTGGTCTGGAGTCACTATCATTGAATGTTTTGGGGACTTCAAATCTTAGAGCAACAACATAGTCAGGGCCGGCCTTGGTGATCACTCTGGGTCAGTGGGCCTGGCTATACCTCTAGCATTAGTTTTGCACGTTGCTGTTCAATAGATGTCAGTGCCGTACTGTTCCAGTCAAAAAATGTAACCCTGGACTGATGGTCTAATGCTGTTTATTCTGTTTTTTGCAGTTCATAGACCAATGTAAGAGCTTGCCTCCAGTCGTGACAGCTAGACTCTCATTATAGCCTACTCTCCCTATTCACAGTCTTTTCAAAACAAACTTCACAGGAAGCAACAAAACAAGAACAATATCAAAAGACATTACAAATGTGAACTTTATACATGCAAAGGTTACGCATACACATGGGGATGAGACCACATCTAGCCTAGGCCTTTTCATTTAAGCCACAATGAAATATAATGATATATAATTTCAAAATAGTGTCTTTCTTAGTCATGGGCTAAACTGAGGCAAAATTACAGGAGATGATAGGCTTAAAGGCTAATATTTCTCTGTCTCTAATCATGGTGATGGAAAAGGTGATGCATGCTGGGCAATGTCAAGATCAAAATAAACCGCTGCACACTGAAATGACATTACTATGACTTTATTAGGAGTGAACAACACGTTTCATCTGTAGCTTCTTCAGGTTTGTTAAGCAAACCTTCTTCAGCAAACTTGAAGAAGCTTGGCCACTGCGGATGACCAAGAAGACCCAAGAGGATCACAGCCATTGCTGGTGAAATCACATACAACAACCTCTGAAACTGAGTCATTTCTAGCCGCCTGCCTAGACAAAACTGCTCTAACAAAGTTAAAAGTTTCATAAAAGAAGTTTTCTGTGAGGGGTGAGGGAAGCTGACATTGTGAGATAATTCAGGCACAGACCTACAAACATTGTGTGCTGTGTTGGTCGGGAATGCTCCTTTTTATATTTACTTTGAACCCTAAGGCTTGTATGTGATTGATGATCCTCCTTCTGTCTGGTACAACCTGACTGTGATGTGAAGTGCAGATCAATCAGTTGTCTGAATATCCTTTTGCCAAAGGACCTTAAACTGCCAACCTTATGCCTGCACCTAAAAACTGCAGAAACAGTCTGTGGCCTGGGCAGATGGGGACATGAAAGTATGTGTCCTTAATATAGGGATGTAAACCCTCAATAGACCCCAACATTTGTTTTCATATGGACCCTGGAAAAGGAAGGGGGACAGACCAAAAATGGATTCTGTACCCATTTACCCCAGTAGCCACAACTCAACGGTCTGACACACATTTTCCCCGCCTGTTCAGACGTAGCTCAAAAACAGCATTGGTGGCTGGCCCCCAAACCTTAGGTGATATTCCTCTGAGGTCTTGAACCACTTAGAGAGGGATTTCTTCAGCGTGTCTCCTTAGAGTAAGAGCATGGCTGGTACCTTTGTTGACGATGTGTTGGGTGTTTTACACCACTACCAGAGGCTGCAAATTCCGTACCCTGCCACTCGTCAAATCATACGAAGAGACCACAAGTCCATGGAGTCTGGTGTGGAGGCTAAATGTTAACTCATAGTAATTAATACTTTTTGTAATGGTTGTAATATATTCTATTTGGACACATATCAGCCTGTGTGAAAGTATGCATGTTATCAGGTAGTAGTGGAAAGTGGATACTTTTATTGAATGTCCTGGAAGGGATGTATGGTATTGAAAAGTACTGTGTTGTGTTTGAAGAACATGGCAGTTGCCAGTAAAGAAGTTGTTACTACAAAAAGTTGTCTTCTTTTCGAGTAACACTTGGATCCCCTGTGCCTGTACCTGGCACCACCTGCTCTGCTGAATGTGCACTGAATGCATTCCCTTGTGTGGCAACACTTCACCACCTTATCCAATATGCTCTGAGAGTCTGGATGAAATACTCTGCCAGGTACTACAGACATTATGTTGACATCTTTTCTAATATTCTCCCGTAGAGAAGTCTGTGCCAGCATAATCTGCCTGCATGCCAGCAGGGCTGATGACATGGCAGCACCGATGTCCCTTGCTAACATGACGTATAAGGAATGAGTCAATTAAGTTTACGGTATAATGATTCTCAAGCCTGGCAGTCTTTCTAATACCTGCCGACAAAATAGTGCATTGTCAGAGCAGGCTGCTCATGTGGCTGCATTGTAAATTCAACACACCAAGCAGTCTGTATTGTGACATTCCAGGACTGGCCAATGGGGGTTGGCAGCCACCATTTCTGGGCCCAGTGACATTGGGGCTACCCTTTTGACTGGTGGCATGTCCATTAGCCCAGTCTTAGATCAACATTGGGGCCTTTGTGGTGCAGTAGCAGGGTTGTGAAGGGTCTGCAGCCGTTGGAACAGAAACTGATGATTGGGACTGCGAAATACCAGACCAAACCCTTTTTATTGGAGCCAATGCCTCAGCTGGCATTCTTAGGTCTGCAATCTTTGTTGAACTAGAACATTTTGACAAAATATCAATAGCTATGATCTTGTTTTCTCCAGTGTTACCATGATCGGACTCTACCTCAATCAGTAAAGACTTCAGTTTCTCTTCCTCTACTGTGTCCACTGACAGCCTATCACTTCCAAAAAGGGAACTGAGCATATAATCAAAGGACATCAGGTTGATCCAACTTCTCTCCACGATATGAAGGCAGCTCATCATGGGAGGACACAGTTGGCTCATGTAGCTCTGGTACTGTGCCAGGGACAGGCTGAGAAGCCTTGATTCTACCCAGTCTGTCAGAAAGACTCTGAATAGCTGCCAGTATCTTCAGCTGGGTATCATTTTGCTGTGCTTGTTCTCATGCAGTAGCAATTGAACTAAGCAGCTTCTTAGGAGAAGTTTTCCCTGAGCTCCATCCTCGATTGTAATCAGGAGTGTGCGCTTCTGTTCACTGTAGAAATGTGTCTGCTCTCCCTCAATTGGGCAGTTGGAGGATAAGCTGCTGCCTTACCATGTGTAGATTGCTCCACCCACTTGGCTCTATGAATAAGATGATCATATCTGGGACCTCTATGTGTACTGCATGTTCATGCACATGTACATGTATGCGCCTTTGCACACACCATAAGTCTTTTCATCAGGATGGTTCCAGCACTTAGTACACTACCTTTTCAACACCATGGAAAACACCCCAGCAGACAAGTGGAAGCTGAGTCAAATCTCTATATATATATATATATATCTCTTTGTGGCCTATAAATAACATCAACATAATTTTTAAGTTACATCTTTGCAGTGCTGGTTGTGATTTTATATAGATTAAAACATCAAAAGTTTAAATCATTTCTTTACAACAAAAACCAAAGAAAGAGCCTTTTAAGAAAGTTACCTTTGAGAAGATTGGCGGGTACTTTATGCTTTGCAGTCTTTCTTCTCAGGTAGAGTTTATTTTCTGAAGCACTCAGCTCTCAGGAAAACCACCACTTGTGTTTAGCTGTCTTAATGATCTTTTATAACAGCGTTTACACTTTGTGCGACCGAAAATGTATTCTCGCAGTATGTGCAGCATTTTTGTTGCTGGGTAACTTTAAGAAGGAAAGGGTAAGCCTCCTAGAAGTCTTTAGAAAAGGCTGACTCTCTTTTCAGCATGACAGCTAATCGTTAGCATACTGACAAGTTTTGTCAGAAACTTTTGTCAGAAACGCAAGTGTCATAGGCTAGCAATGACCCCGACAACGACACATTGATCGATTTATACACATGCAGACAAATCAGTGTTGACTTCAGACGCATGGGGAATTTTTTATGTTTTTATATTGGGTTAGGTAATGAGTGGGACAGAACATGATATAAGCGTCTATATAAGCGCTGAAAACAAATATAATATTAGTTTATCATCTTAATTGTGGTAAAAACCAGGACAATTTGGTAGTGAATGTTAAAAACTGGGACATTATAGTGTTTCAAAGATATTTGGAACCCCAGCTTGAAATTTGAATATTTCTGGACAAACCAGGATGTCTGTTTAATGTATCTATAAATGCGATCAGGAGCTCAGTAGCAGCACTGCATGGGTTTCGCACATCTTCTATCAAATGCATAGCCCTCAGGGCAAGGGGAGGCATTCATGATAGTAATTGCAGGGGTCCATAGCCACATGGCAAAAGCATCACTTTTGGGAAGCCATTTTCCAACCAGCTACCAAGAGCTGAACTGCAGAAAGAGACTAGACTGCATCCAGCTGGCCACAGTCTGCCAATTAGTAAAATGATATGACCAATAATTAATCAAATTAAAGCATGCCCACTGTGAGCAGGGGATAAGGAAAACACAAATAGCACCACAGTGGTGTTTCCAGTATGGTTATCAACTTAATTGTTGAATTAAATCAATGTCTTACAAGTATCCAATCAACCTTCTCAAGACAAATCAAATATACAAAAATAAATAGACCTCACTTTTGAAGAAAATGTAATGATAACACTTTAATCACATAAAATGTAAAGACTCCCACTTACTGTGCACCAACACATGAGGGAGAGTTAAAAACAAAACTCCCACTCAATGCGAACAGTGAGCTCCTGAACTGAAGCGACAGATTGATTAAACTCTGTCCCAAAAACAGTTGGTACCAAGCTTTCATTTTTTTTGCCTGGAACACTACACCATTGATATCTATTGAACAGCCTAGCATAGGACCACTGAAGAAGCAGCCGTATTTGATGAGTTGGGAATGAGAATGTGTTGAACAGATACGCTTTAATTGACTGCCACCATGATCTTAGAAGGACAGGATATAGGAAGCACACACCAAACTCGCCTTTGTATTATCTTTAAGAAGTATTCTGGGCCCAGGAGAAAGCAAATCCCCTATTTTCTCTAAATGACATTGGTTAGATAGGCAACTGCTGGTTCAATCTGGCCCTATCCATCACAGATTGTTATAGGACAGTGAGTGATAAGGCTTAGCGCCTCTTGGACAGCGTTTCAGCATTTTATCCACAACAGAATGCCGATGCCAATGTGACTTGCTTGCTGAACACTTTTCAGGGGGGGGTTCAATTCAGCAGGGCCCCGCTGAGCTGCGCACATCTGCATAAATTGCTGTCAGACTGGAGATAGCATTGTGGATTGTTAGGTTATCATAAAGAAAGCAGTTTTTGTCTCAACCCTGCAGAATACAAAGTGTTTGTATTTGCAACACAAAATTCATACTGGGGTATTCTTTTTTTAATTTTCCATGGCCTTTGCGTGGTAATTCATCATCCAGGGTTTGATACATACGGTGAGAGTGCCCAGTGAATGTATGAGCCACTGACTCTCATGCTGCTGTAGATTCCCTTGGGCAATTGTGTATATGAATGCTGTAATGTCAGACCTTAATGCAAACAACCCTGCAGATTTTGTTTTTTGCCCTTCTATAAAAAGCTAACCCGACACGCCAGTTGTCCTGATCTTGTGAATTCAGCTGCCTCGCAAGGTAAATAAAAAGCCCCACCTGGCAAAGAGGAGATAGACGTTCATGCTCGCTGTGTGGCTTCTTTACTGTGTTGAAGTTTCAAAAGCAGGTAATTTTACTTTGGCTAGACGGAACGGAAACAGCCTAGGTGGGAAATGTGGTTGGGGTTTAATAATGAAAACCAAGGTCTCAAGAGACAAGTCTGTCTCTCTGAGTAACAGAGAAAGTCCATTACCCTCTCTGTGTCTTTGCCCAATGCAACGTCTTATTCGTAATTGAATATCAAAGGTGTGTTATTGCGCACAGATCACAAGCAAAAATGTGGAGTGGTGTCCTGTATGCCATCTTGAGATCACGCTAAAAATATCCCTTAAAGTAGGAATAATCTAAAAACAATGGTTGCCAATTGTGTTTGTCTGACATAAGCTGACATCCCTGTCAGGTGAGCTTCGGTACCTTTTCAATGACACCACCGGTAATGTTCCAAATGCGTGTAAGGGATTTTTAAAATGGATGTTAAGTAACACCACATGAAAGTGGATGTTGTTTCAATAATTTTTTTCAGACAACTGAAATGTTTAATTTGGTTTGGTAAAGTTTGCAAGACCCTTCAACTGTTTATCCATTACTTTTAGCTAATTATTGAACCATATGTTATTTATTTCTGTTTACCCATTCTCGTTCAATAAAATGCTTTTAGACAGTTTCAATGTAAACCATTACCTATTATATTTAGCTATAGAAATTATAACCATTAGACCAGTTCACTTTTAGGTAATGATTTCTGTTTATCCATTAGTCTTTGCTAACTATTTCCATGTTAATTAAATTTTAGGTATCTATTTCAACTGTCAAACCATTACTTATGGCTAATAACTGCATGTTTGCTTTAGTTTTCATGCAGTCACTTAGAAGTCCATTGCCTCAAGATGTTATAGCAGGTCGGTGGGGGGTCTGTACTGTGAGAGGTCAACATAACAGATTATTGTGACAGTTAATTTACTAAAATCAGCATCACATCAAATCTATAACAATAATAATAATGATTTTTTTTTTAATTAGTGGAGCTGCTTACAATCTTTCTATGTTCCTCCTGGCAACTGCAAATGTAGTGAATCACTGATCTTACCAGCTGGACCATAGTGTCATCTCAGTATTTTCCTGTTTCCATGCATGTTAAACGGTTTAAATAGTTAATTCAAGAAGAGTTACAAATGTGCCAAATCTTAGTCATTCACCTAATTACTTGCTTGTTTATTATCTTTGAACAGCACTTGTGTTCATTTGCATATATCTTTGGAACGTTATGTCTCCCTTTCACACTTAATAGTCCTCCATTTTTGGAAACTCATGGGTGTGCTTCCTTGTAAACTAATTAATTACTGTAATGATGTGAGACCTGAATAGGTGGCTCACTGTACAGCACCAGCAGTTATTTCCTCTGCAGTCCCTATCTTCATTACAAAAGAACACAGCCACTGTTTTCCCAACTTACTCATGATTTACAGCTGCTTGTATATCTGCTGTAGTCAACATATTCATCACTGAAAGTGACATTGCATTATGCTGACTCTCCCCTGGGGAATGTTAACATTAAACATCATGCTCATGCAGCATCATGATAGTCCGGAGGGTGCTTTGCGGGGGAAGAGTGTGTGTGAAAACTTCCATATTAAAAGCATTATAAAGAGCAGATTTTTCACTCCCACCTCCCTCATGAAAAATGTACAGCGGCATATTCATTACTTCATTGAGCTAACTGAGTGTGACAAGCGGAGAGCTGCAGCAACCGAGGGCAGGGAAGCAGCACTACAATAAAGCCTTCGGCCACTCTCTAAGGACATGGCTACCCCCGCCGCTCATGGGAGCTCTTCATCTCTGCACTCTGTTTGGATTTTTCCAAATGGATGAGGGTGCCGCACACAGCATGAGACAGAGTTCACTTCAGCCAATTTGCCCTCTAATCTATTGCATGCTTGCATGGTCATCGGGCAGTAATCAATTCACTGCATTTACAGTGTGATGAATACGACCCATGAGCAATGACTTAGGGCCCTTATGCTATAAATAAGGTCATGCATTTTCATCAGTTTATAAGACATACGGATAAAATCCCAGCAGTGGATGCATTAAATATCCGACTTGGATGGGGTTCTTTTTTATGGACTGTATTGTATTTCATGCATACAAATGACAGCAGGATATAGTTATGACTTTCATGAGATATATGTATCTCTGCAGGCACCTAATGCATCAAAGCTATATTTAGAAATAACATGAGGTATCACCGACACAAATATCTGTCAGTCATCTCTTCCCATTTATCTGGTTAATTGAAGCTCTGATTCCCTAGTGCACTCAGTGATGAAATATGCTGTCTGGATATATTCTGGAGCGTCCTCTCCAGTTTTGGATGATCCATTCCCTGCTCTCTGTAGCCATATCTCCTCCTGGCCCCTGCCTGTCTGATCCTGAGGTGTCATTCTGGGTCACCCTCAGCCCACTTGTCTGATTAACAAAAATAATATCGTGCCCAGAGCAGCATCAGCCCATATTGTCTTCAGCCACAACACTGCAATTGTGACTTTGCTTTTGATGACCCTTTGCTGCTGGGCGGGAACGACAGCAACAGCAGCAACAGCAGCAACAACAATACCTCTTAATCCAGAGCAACAGTTTCTCTAAGATGAATGCAGCCACTGCAAATTAGTGGCTGCTACAGTGTAACATTGGGCTCAGCACCATGGGCGAGATGTGAGACTTAAATAATTTCTGAGACTGTGGAGGAGTCTAGAAAATGGCAGACAAGCTGACTAATAACACAAGATCCAGTAACAAGGGCTGCTCCGATGGTAATGACTCCTTACTCCGGAAATATCCAATACCCTGTGAAAAATAGTCATTTCAGTCTGAGGTTGGTAGGAAAACCTCTAGAAATAATTGGGATACAAAGCATTGGGGGAATTTCATATGCTGCATGCAGGGATTTCTGATATAGGAATAATTAATGGATTTTAAATGCAATAAATCATGTGGACATCTGGACCTACATAAACAAATATGAATATACAATCAGCACAGCTCTCGTGAGACATAAGATTGATGCAACAAATGTTTTGTTCTGTTGTTGTTTTTTCTAATATGGAGAGCTATTTCAAAAGGAGCCCACATCAGATCTCACAAGTGTCATTTGTGCTCTCCTTTTGTGAAGGAACATTGTGTGGGAGTCGGGCATATTCACCACTCAGTTATCAGAATAACTCTAATTAGGCTATTTTTAACACATCCTTTTCAACAGCTCTCGGGTGTTTACATTTGCTAATGACAGCCTGAGTAAAAATCATCTATCAGCAAGCATCAGCATCATCGCCCCCTGACACATTAACATGAATTCCCTCCCAAGAAAAATGCCACCTAGCCCGTCACTATTTAAATAAAGCACAGCTACACTGTGCCGTGTGCGTGCCTATATATTTATGTGTTATATTTACATTTGCACATTGCGTTTCAACCCAAGCAAACTAATTAATAGGCACTGAGGCACATAGTATTTGGTGTTTTTTTGCTTCAGTGAATATCAGACAGCTCTTTCAAGCTGGCGCATTCACCAGAGTATGCCCTTTGTAAAAACACTTTTTGCATCCATGTGATTTACATAATTTTCATTTAGTTTAGTCTCAACTTAAAAAAACAGGCTATATTTAAAGTTTTTCTGCCAACTAACACCACATCTACTTGAAACAATAGCTCATTAAGACTATATGCCCGTAGAAGAATCATTTTAATATTCCTTCTGGGAGTCATAGTGGGTCTGAGGTAGTTTACGGTCACCTTGTTGTGCTATAATGGTATTTTTAATCTCATAATGTATCATCATAATATTCCAAGTGGGATGTAAATTTTTTCTTTGATATTTTTGTAGTGTCATTTAATTCATAAGGGACAAAGGACATATACAGGCTTGTTCCAGGAGTTCTTATCTGCCAAAACAGGCTCTTTTACTCCATCTAGTGATCACAAGAAGGAATCTTTGAAGAGGAAAATAGTTTTAAGAAAAAAGAAGTCCCTGACCCGTCACAAGACGTAATGTAGCGTTCTCTCGGGAGGGTCATTTCACTAAACCCTGAGGCAGGGCCAAGTCATTATTATTTGCCACCAAAACGTATTTGTGTGAAGTTATTTTCCAGGGACAATAACCCCCACTGACGGCTGGCAAAACATTTTTATTTAGTCAGTGTGATAAATTAGTAGTTGTAAGGTGCCAAAACATAGCAGCTCAGAGGAAACATTATTGGTCCTGAATGCTCCCCTGAGCCGAATCATTGATTTGTGGCCATGGGCCAGAGGATGATAATTACATCTTTGCTCTTCATTATTATAATAAATATAGAATGAATGTTGTGCACAGGTATGCGGAGCTCGACACATCAACAACCAAGCAGGTCATGTGACCTCTGTGCATGTCAGTAATTTGATCCGAGACACAAACAAAGACTGTCTCTGGGACACCAGCTCACTGTATCTTTATGCCTGACAGCAGATCTATGATCTGCTTTGTCATCCACGCACACACACACACACACACACACTGGGTTTCTCTTCCAGCAATGATGACTGCAGTTTTAGATCCTTTTAGGCCGTTCTCTGCTGAACTGCATACAATCAGACGGCTGAACTCCAGTCTGTACCGGTCTGCTGGTAGAGATGGACGGGAACCTGGAAGTGTAAACTCTTCTGCTCAGCATGCGTCCTTGGCCCCTCACAGAGAGGACATCCCCCTGCTGGACCCATCCTGCGGGCAGCTGAGTGCTGGAGCAGAGGTGGCTCTGGGGGTGAAAGGACGACAGAAATTTATACATTTCCATCATGTGGCCTCTGGTCTGAGGGTACCCTCAGATTTCAGAGAGAGGCCACAAACAACACCAAATTCCTTTGGTATCTGCATGGACCTGAGCGAGGACAAGGCCTGGAACTCCAGGAGGATCCCAGATGCAGCCATAAGAGCGAGGCTCAGTGGTAAAATAACAGGAGATAATGTTTACGTTTGCTCACAATGACAACACTGATCATAATTAATATCAGATACTCTGTAGTTATGAATGTTGACAGTATCTCTTGTAGATTAGTCAAAGCTGGAAACCATCCAAACTAAGTGGACAACTGCCCAAGGACACCAAACCTCAGGGGCACAAAATAAACTGAAATGACTGGGGCTGGATCTGATAGAATTAATTGATTAGTTGATTGACAGAAATACAATTGACAACAATTTATCAATTTTCTTGATAATCTATTTATCATTGAAATCATTTTTCAAGCAAAAGTGCCAACCATTCTGTGGTTCAAGCTTTTTAAATGTGAAGCTTTGCTTTGTCTAGATGTAAATTGAATATCTTTGAATTTTAAACTGCTCAGACAGAACAAGTAGTTTGAAATTGTGATGAGTACTTTTAACTTTTACAGACCAAAATATCATTCAATTAATCATGAAAATAATCTGTAGATTCATCAATAATGTCACAATCAATCACAAAAAGAAACATCAGACAGTTTGACTTGTCAAAGCAGGAAATGCACAGGTGGATTTAGTCACATAACATATAATGTTGGCTGCATTGCATTTAGGTGAGTCAGTTCCAGCTCTCTGTTACTTGCTCACTGCCATGGCTCACTGTAACAATAATTGAATGGATCCATCGTGAGTGTTATTATGTACAGCTGTGCTTTGCTGCTTTGACAAAATGTCGGCTGTGAAAAGGGCAGCAGTGAAACACAAGACACAAGATAAAAAAACACACACTGTCTGAGAATACATTATATAAATACAAAATAAAAATAAATAAAGGCAGCAAAGTGATAGTTAAACCACTGGCGGCCAGTGGGTGTTAAGCTACTCATTAAAAGTGAAACAATGAAAATGATGAGTAAATATGTAAAATCTTAAGATATCAAACCTCAGCAATGACAATCCAAACAAAAAGATGCTACAAATACGTTGCTGCTGCCTTAAAAAAGAGGCTTAAAGTGGCTTCTGTCTCATAGAGGGACTTGTGTCACACTAAAATATAGTTTTATTAGTTGGTTTTATAGTTCTGTTCTGTTTGAGTGTATTTAATAATGTATTATGGATGCTGCAGAGCTCCCTCCTGGTCATTAGACAGCAGCAGTATTTCCCTCAGTGTTTATAAGCCATGGTGGATAATATCAGTGTGATAGCTTCTCTTGCTGCAATTTATCTTTTTATTTATTTCCTTTGACACTATTTGTCCCTAAGTATTTCGTTTTTAATCCTTATTTAGATCCCATAAGAAGAATACAGTTGCTGTATTAAGTTAATTATATGCAATTTCTGTTTCTAAGCTGGAGCCTTCATGTTTCTTTTCAGTTGTTCTGTTGTGAATCTTCATTAAGTGTCCAAGAGCACTACAAACACCTAAACACCACCCTCATAGTCTGACATTGCATCACATTTCCTGAAATGAGATGAAATTAACAAAGAAAGTGAAATATTTCAATTTCAATTCCTGTTTCATGTGACATGCGATCATTATATAGTGTGATTGTGGAAGTTGTTTTCTCCAGAAACAAATAGTGTAAAGACTCTCTCTGGTCTCTGAAAGCTTCATTAAGGATTAATTACTTATTTGTTATATTTATGGCTCATGGGTATTTACGAATGACAAATAGATTTATGATTCATAAGTTTGGTGTACAGAGTAATTTATGAGAGGATAGTGTGTAGGGTTAGAATATGAATGTAAGGCTAAAGGATTCATTTACACAGAAATTGGGATGAATGAGGGGACAATTGTGGCCCAAAGCTGATTTTAGCCCCAGGCCCACCTCGCGGGGTACTCTGACATTGACAGCAGTTACTTCTGTGCATATATATTCATAACAAATAACTTGCCTGTATCCCCTTGTTGTGTCCTCCTAAGCTTCAGTTCATCCAGACTCACTGAAGACATCAACGTTTTCCAGCAGTTTTCCTGATAAACGCACTGGAGCTCAGGTGGGTGATCCTTGAATTAACTTTCCTACTGAATGAACACAGTTTACTCACTTAGTATTCACATTCCACATATATTACATTTTCCTTTCCCCCCTGTTTAACTATCTGAGCACATAAACACTCTACATTGATTTATTCCTTCAATCTACTGCAGTGCACACACTGTGAGACATTTGGTCAAACTAATGCCGGGGCGGTTTTAAGACAAATTAGTTATTAGTTTCATCACTTCGCTATCATAACACAAACACCGATTCAATTTTAAAGAGTAACACATAGACACATACCTCCCTTTGGTTCTCTTGTTAATGGATCGCATCAGTGAAGGCTACTATTTAGTGGGCAGGTGTTCACTTTGAGAACATAATCATGCTTTATTATTTTGTTTGTGAGTCTGATAATTGAAGTAATTATAATTACCTTGACATGCATTATTATGTTTTAGGGGAAGCTGTGCAGCACTCAGTTGAAGTGAAGTGTTGCCTAGTGAATGGAGGCTTGATTAATGCCTGTTTGCGTTGAGACGTGGGAGGAGAGTGGTGGATAATATATTGAAATCTGCAACATTACATAGTTTGATTGACTCATTCTGATTCACATAAGAATGCCTTTTTGTCTTCACTTGTTAATCATTTAGACAACATTTGACTTCAGGGGGCATTCCAGTGGAAATTGCTGACTGGGAACTCGGAAAGTCCGACTTCTGAGTACAGTTGGAAAACGTAGCTATACCTGCCTAACGTTAGCATGTTATCTTTGCCATTGTGTTAGCATGTTGACTTAAGCCTTTATCTCATATAGTTGAACTTAAACTATGTCAACTATTAAATTAATCACCAACTATTTTGATAATCAATTAATCATTTTGAGTCATTTTTTAAAGAAAAAAAACAAACAAATTCTCTGATCCCACTTTCTCAAATGTGAATATTTTAGTCTTCTATGATGTTAAACTGAATATCTTTGGGTTTGGTACACAAAACAAGACATTTGACTATGTCACCCTGGGCTCTAGAAACAGTGATCAACACTTTTCACTATTTTCTGGAACAAAATAATCGATTAATAGAGAAAATAATCTACAGATTAATCAATAATGCAAATACTCATTATTGTAAAGGGTCAGAATTTGAACCTATAACAGCTATAGACACTTAACCTTGTTGTACTTTAGACATTTGTAATTTTCTATTTCCTTTAAGCCTCGATCTTGATATTCTTCTACAATTACTGCAGGAATTTTAACTAGATAAATCTTTGCAGAGGCTTGGTGTCAGATTTAGAGTCATTACTGGCTGACAAATAACAGAGATCATTTTAAGATCATTAGGCATGCTGCTGAAATACTAATGCTCTAATAACCATGTGAGGTTTGATGTGAGGGTATAGTGATGATTTTTTAAAAAGTATACATCCATGAATAAACATTTTCTTGGCTTTTCCGAACTGATATTCAAATGGACTTACAAAATAACACTATAATCAAAATCTGAATATTGATTTTTTTTAAAGGATGCCCTCTCTTCTGATCTGAGACTGTTGACAGACAACTCACTGGCAGTCAGACGCTTCAGATACACTTCTGCAACCCAGAGGTCAGAATACTCAGACTGTAACTTGCCTCCCTTCAGGATGATAGACCGAAACTTACACCTCCCACACCATTTACAATGTCCAGTACACACACACACACACACACACACACACACACACACACACACACACACACACACACACACACACACACACACACACACACACACACACACACAGTCATTTTGCTTCAAGGGTTATTGAGAGTGAATATTTATGATTTTGTGCTCCAGTGATGTCATCGGGGAACACTGAGTCCTCTTGTGTTAATTGCTGCTCAATGAAATCATGTAGATGAATTGCAGCTTTGCTTAAAGCCTCTGGGATGAATTTGCTCCTCAGTTAACAAGCTGTCCAATATACTTTGTGCAATGAAGGTATCTGTGTAAGAATCCAAATTAGAGCAACTTTTGGGAATCCAGTTAATCAATTACACTCCAGGCACTTGGTTCAGATGCGTAACAGCCAGAATTCCCTGTTCATTTGCAGGAGTTATGAGGAAGTTGGTTGGGATTCAAAGTTGCCCCGACGCTTGAAGGCACCAGAAACAACCTGGGAGAAAATGGCCGACCCAGTGAGTGAGCGTCCATCATCGAGACGCTACAATAGCCAACCTCAGCTGTGGCAGGTAAGCCATAGAGAATGAACTGTTACTAACAAGAGCTCAGTTCTTCTCTGTCTCTCCAGCTGTGGGCGTCTTAGTTTTACACTGATTCCCACAACTGATTGAAGAAAATTAGATTGTTAAAAGCGGATCACTTTGGACAGAGGAACTAAAACAACATGTCTGAAACTAAATATTTCACGGAATAGTGTGCTGAAGTAATTAGCATCTGTAGAAAATCTCTCTTTGTTATGTGTTCTACATTAATCTCCTATGAGGCCTTAAAACATCATTCAGCCATTCATTCATTCTCTGCTACTATCCAGGCTCAGGTTGAGGGCCTTAAAACACAACAAAAAAAACAACTACTAAAAAACACATTCATAACCAATGTTGACCAGTTGGCACCAAATGTAAAATTCAGCATATAGACTGGAGTAAACAGATGAAGGATATTTCATTGCTTATTGTCAACAAATCCCATGAAAAGACTAAAACCAGCCATGAATTTACTAAATGAATAGAAAAAACAAACAAATTGATTGATCATATGTGTATCTATAGCCTGATATACCTTATTCCACTGAATCATACAGTGTTGTTGCCCAAAAAGTATTAAAAAAAACCCCACATCACTGAGTCACACTATTGCACCGGCTGGCATGTTCCTTCATTACCATGAATATGGGCACTGTAGTTTATTTTGAGTCAATCCTATTAACACCGTCATGCTGCTGCTAGCACACCAAATGTGTATTAATCCACGGCTGAATATAGTCCCCAACAAATGCAAAGTTTACCTCTGTTTGAGTAACTTTTGCTAAAAACTACAGTGCCAAGTTCTTTTTAGACCCTTTTAAAAATTGAAACTCTATATGTGTGACTGTATATTCATCTTTAAAGATTTACATCTTCATTTGACATGAATGGGATGAGTGCTGAAGTCAGTAAGTAGTAGTTACTGTACTATTAATACTACTACTACTACTACTGCTACTACTACTACTACTACTACTACTGATAATAACGATAATATAATACCTTTCAAAACAGTTGTTACAAAGTGCTTCATAGAGCACAGGAAGACCAGAAAATGAATTAAAAGTAAAATAATAAGCAACAAGAATAAAATCACTCCAATCGAGTCCAAGTACAAAGTGCTAAAAAATAAAAAAAATAAAAAAACAATTGCAGGCTATAACTCAAAGGCAAGAACAACCTGTCTGTACAAATGTGTTTCAAGAAGAGACTTGAATGTTTAAACTCGGGTGGTGCTCCTATAGTTCCTATCAGAGAAGAACTAACACATTGCTTGTTTTGATTTTTTTTTTTTTTAATGGTTTCGTTTTTTTCATGCAGTTTGTTGACATCAAGAAACACATAATTATGTCAAAGTTATCATTAAAGTCTTTAAATCAATGTGGGAATAATGAACTGCTAATAAAACACTGCATGCAGCACTTAAAGCTCTGACTGATTGGGATTGAGTCATGTCTACCTCTGTGTATGGGTGTGTGTATGTGTGTGTGTGTGTGTGTGTGTGTGTGTGTGTGTGTGTGTGTGTGTGTGTGTGTGTGTGCGTGTGTGTGTGTGTGTGTGTGTGTGTATGTAGGAAAGTGAAGATGTGTGGGCTTATGAGAGAACACAGTCAAACTGTGTCTCTTAATGTACGTGAGTGCCTGATAAATCCTTCTAAAAGATCTGTTGTTCTTTCCAAGTCTATTGGAGCCGAGTGGAGCAGACAGCAGCTTCGATCGAGGAATGATGCCAGGAAACCCATATCATTGTAAGTCATTGTAAGTTTTCTGTTAGCGTTCATGTTAATGAGGGTCTCCTAATTCCTTTTCTTTCCAGCTGCAGTGGATGTCGGAGATCAGGTCAAATCCCGCTATACACGTGAGTACTTCATGTTTGATAGTGCCTTACATGTTAGTATGAACTGGCATTAGAGTTTATGTGTGTGTGTGTGTGTGTGTGTGTGTTTGTGTGTGTCTGTCCCTGTGTGTTCTCATATATTTACAGTGGTACAATTGGCTCTCAAAACATGGATAACATTGACAACATGGAGGAAGACTTCCACCCCCTGACCCTAAAGAGGAGCATTGTGCCCCCTTACACACCTACAGCATGGTGAGACATTCACTTTCAGTGTTTTACCCCCCTGTGTTAACTAGGGCAGATACTGACAAAGCTGTTCCCTTTGAAATAACCTCTACTCTGTGATATTCAGTTTCCTGTATCAGTTTTGGATAAATAATCTTAAATGTCTGTTTTTGGGCCAGCCGAACCACCATCCCTGGTTACACAGGAAAAGCTGTGCATGCTCACTCGGCTGATGCTGCTGCTGACTCTGTCTGCAGGTGAGTCTTCACAGTAGGTCTTATGGAGCCATTTGAACTTTAAAATAAAGCTTTACCTGATGTTTATCACCCTTTATCTCTAAAATGTGTGATCCTGTTGTCAATGTGTGTCACCCAAGACTCAAAACAAACACAATTCTTCTTATTGGTTGCATTTTATAAAACTATGAACTATCTTTTTTTAAAGGTTTTTGCTATGTTTTTGATATAGTAGAATAAAAATATTCTTTAATGTCTTCATCTTATAAAATCAGTTAACTAATAATCATCAACTTAAAATTTTTGTTTAGTATTCTGTTGTATCCACTGTCACACAGAGGTTGTTTTCACCCACTTCTACTCATATCTACAGTACATAAATAATGCACATAATATTGGTTTTACAACACAGTACAATGACAACAACTGGCCACTGGAGGGCGATCTAATTCACTCATCTAGCATCATGCTTCAACTCACACTGCACCATACAGATGTGCTCATATTCACCACCATTCCTTTAAAAGTGAATAACAACTCTCGGTAATCCTCATTAATACTCAGACTACAGTGAATTATACTTAATAAATGCAGAATTTAAAACGTTTGACATATTTACAGGCAAAATTAGCTGATTTATACTGTATAGAGCTTTTAAAAAAGATATTTTAAAGAAAAATAGGCTAAGCTGTCCTGCCACAGTGAGAAAAAACACTTCAGAAAATGAGACAATATGTCTGAAGTTAAATCGACCAGCTCTACTTCAAATATTGACAAAACAATGAAAATGCAGCAGAGAGTTTCTTTATGAGATCCTTCATTCACAATTCATCACCGCCACAAAAAAAAACACTACAAGCGATAAGAAGAATGGTCAGGGTGCACAGTAGCTCTCCTGTTGAACTATAGGACTGATTAAAGGGACAAATAAAGAACAAATTGTTGAAGAAGTCGAGGAATCACAAGAATACACAATGAGGAAGATTAGGAATGCCTAGTGCTACTGGAGAAAGGCTAGGGTTAGGGTTAGGGTTTGGGTTAGGTAAGGTGAACAGCAATACAACTGATACTAAAAATAATAATTAATCACCTGTATTTTTTTCCCTTGTGGAACATAAGTTAATCATGTATAGGGAAAGGCTGCTGTATGTAAAGAAAACAATGGATGTCATTCCTGAAGATAGACAGAAAGGAAATGGGAAGTCTTGGAAAACTGGGGAGAAAATGACAAGAAAGGTTCATTTGAGGGCAAAAGATCATTTTTGCATTAAAAGTTTCGAGCAGATTCGTGGTTTCTTTACATGACATCAAAAGCAGCTGCAATCAGTCATTTGAGTGTGTTAAAGACTTTACTGTGATTATGTTGCTATATATGAAATAAAATATCTACTTCAACACGTCCCACTTTAGTTTTAGTCTAGCAGCAGCAGACAGCAAAACATCCCTCCTCTCTGGGAGCGCTCTCTGTCTGTTAAGGAGGTGTAAACCTGTTTCCTAGTTGGGCCCCAGTTGAGCGAACTTTACCGGCTTTTGGAGCAGGCAGCTCCAGATGGCTGAATCCAGAGCAGCTCGTGGTAATCGTGGTTTTCACAACCCAGATCCATTTTCCTGGAGCCCGACCCCCCCTGAGATCTGTTTCCTCTGCTGATTAGGCTGGCCTCCCATATTTTTTCCCCAAAACAGAAAAAAAGACAAGTGCTTGGATTGATTAACTGTCTGCTGCAACGGTCAAACATCCTCGGGATTTTTGCCTGCCAGAGCTCACTCATTACACAAGTGCCTATGGGTATTTCTGAGGTAGTCAGCCTGCACCAGTCTGAGTGATCTGATGTCGCACTATGAATATTCGTGTTTGGTTTCTTGGATTTCTACTTGATCCAGAATTATTCATGATTGACTGACTCATAAATTCATGCTATTTTTTTCATAGAACGATACAAGAATTAGGGGGTCCTGTTTTCGGCCATGCGGCGCCCCTGTCCAGAATGGTGACCACCACGACCCCCAGCAACCCCTTCCTCAGACCTGCACTTCCTGCCACAAGCGCACAACAACAGACGAGGAGACATTAGACAAAGCAGATGAGAAAGTTTTGAAGGTTTCGGCTTCCTTTTTATGCCATCCAATCTGTTTATATGAATACGTCTATAATGAAGTGATGTCAGTGACTGATTCGGAGTGAGTTGGAGAATAATGAGATGCCCCATTATCATAATTTCCCTGATTTAGATGACTGGTTTTCTAACGCTGGTGTAGTGAGCTCTTGCATTGTCCTCTTAAAGATTTGCTCTCCCACTGACTCCCTCACTCAGTGTGTGTGTGTGTGTGTGTGTTTGTGTGTGTGTATTTCAGCCCACATTTTTGTGTGTTTCTGTCCTGAAGGGCAAAAACAGGGACAAAACAAAGGAAATACTGTGACGGAAATAAGGATTTTCTGCACTAATGTTACATGACAATGTTATTTGACATATATAAAACAATAGTAGGTATTTTAGGTATTGTCTCAGAAAGCACATATTAAATAGAGTCTGCACTTGCATCATATTGAGGTGTTAGTTTCCTGTGACCGTAATGCAAATCAACATTATTATGAAGTGTCTGCCAGTTATAGCTTTTGTCTGTGGTTTTTGTGCATCGCGCTTTGACAGGAAATAGGGATGAGCGGGTTTTCCTGTTACTCTTCATCTATATTTTGTTTAGATTTACATTGCACAAGGATTTCTACTTCAACACTGTTGATTTTACAAGTCGTGTGACCACTAATAAATCGCAGGTATAATCCACATCTGAATTCTTATACATTTGTTATGAGTTATTAATCACACCAAGTTAGACTGGCCCCTTCCTTTTTTCGGTTGCCGGAGGAACCGTCTTCCTTTTAAGGCATGGTTGACATCTGGTAATCACTAATAGTATACAGGAAAATCTTGATTTGTAGCCTTAATTTAGGAAACCAGCATCTCTCATTTACCATCTCACCATTATCAAACTACTATGTGACTGTATTTTTACCAATATATGTCTTTTTAAGATGTTTGAGACACTTAAAGGAGTGTTGTGATATTTAGGGAGAGATGAAAAGAATGATACCAGTTTTCTATTTAAGAAGAATGATATTGATCGTCTTGTAAAACTGAAGTGTATTTCCCAAAAATGTCAAAAATAGTTTAGAATGATTTATTACCACTACTATTATATGATTGCACCCACGTTTTATGTTTGCTGTTGTGTTTAAGAGCAATAAAACTGCACAATCCTCCTCATAGCACTCATAACTATTTGCTAAAAAAGCACCACCACCCTCCTCCTCCTCCTCCTCCTCTTCTTCTTCCTCCTCTGATTTTCCAGCCTGTGGTCTGAATCTCATCATTGGCTCCTTTTCAAAACAGGCTCACAAACATCATGATTGATTCAGCCACTATCCTCCAGGATCTCTCAATGCCTGCCTGGGCCGGAGATTAATTTATTTTCCTCATCTTAATTTTTACTCATCGCCTCTCCATAAAAAGGCTAAATGTCAAGCATGCCTGACTCCTTCTAGTGACACGTCTATTCCAGTAGATAATTACCATAAGGAAATTGATGCTTTAGTGTGCAGAGGGGAATTTAATTTACTCTGACATCCTCAGAGCATAATGCATTCCTAAAGAAAGAGAGTTTTTCAGTTTGCAATTGACTTTTTTAGATAAATTGGACTATTTAATGTGATTATCAGTCTTGAACGTCTTTGACTTATTAAGGTGATGAAACCAATTAAGGGTTACATGCTGCTCATGCTTCCCAATGTGAAAACAGTGAATACTGCTTAAAGATCCATGAAATAAGAACCAGCCTGCGCCTATTGTTCGGTAGTCGACTGGCTACATCGCCTGATGATGTTTTGAGACTTGCCAGGTGATGATTTTAATTACAGCAACTTGCTGCAGGTTGCAGATTAACCCGAAGGAGCACAGGGTTATTTGTGTTTAGTTTGATGTGCAGCTGTGGATTACAGTCCATACATGAAGTCTAATCTTATATTCTGCACAGTTCAGTGGAAGTGCTTTAATATACAAGCGTTTCCACATGACTAATAACGATTTCTGCATGTTTTAAAGAAGTCAGAGTTGGGATGATGATCAGGAACTCAGCCAACGGTGAGTATTGAGCAGTAGTTTCTTAAAAAACATTGACTGAATCATTGTTCTTATAGCGAAGCGAAAGCCACTGCTGTGTCACTCAACAGGACAGTATCTCTGGGTTCATGGAAGACCACAGTCATGATCCGACACCTCTGCGTTAGCTGATAGCGTCGAGTCACATTTCAGTCCCAGCACTTCCTCTGTCTTCTTCCTGCAGCTTCTCATACCTGCAAATGTCCACAAAAAAAAAAGCAGCCTCTGACCTAATAGAGGGGGCAGCACCAGCACAGAGGCTTTGAGGAAGTCAAGCGAGCGTTGCAGCAACCCATATTATGGCCGTGAAGACACAGCAGGCCACACTGATCCTGCCCAAAGTTCCTCCTTTTGCAACTAACTGCCTGAATGTCTTGCTTGTTAGGAGATAAGGGCAGCCTCCCACGAAAGGTGACTCAGCAATCCAGCACACATACAGCCTCTCCTGAGATAAGGGCGCTCTGCGAGGCCTGGACTGTAGGATACTGGGAAAAACAGTCACAAGCAAGAGTAAACATTGGAAGGCAAATTAACAGAAAATAACAACCACTTATTGTGGGAAATTGAAAAACTCCAGTAACTTCATCAGAAATGAAATATACTGTAGAGAACGGAGAAAAAACTCCATGCCAGTGATTGGAACTAAAATTATTATAGCAAAAATCCTCTCTACAAGAGGTTCATATGAGATAATAATGACAGGAGAATGAGAGGTGAGGTATTTTAGCCAAACTAGTAGTGTAAGTCATAATTTATTTAAAATTTCTATCAATATTAATCCACATTTTATATTTATTTCACTAATTTCAGACATTATATAGGCACCCTTCACTCTATTTCACTACACAATTGTGCAGCAGATTGACAACTCAAATTGGCATGACATGAAACCTGGAAAGTAGTTATTAAACATCTGAAAGGGCTCCGTATAGTGATACGTGGCTGCTGCTGTGCTGAAGTTGAGCGCATTGCCCTTACATGGTATGTTCATACTATCAGCCTGGATGATGACAGGAAATGGTGGGAAATTAATGATGTCACCCCATCCAGTTGTATGTGACACTGAGCTTAGTGTGTGGAGACAGTTTACTAATTTACATTCAATGTTGGGTATCTCGGTTTCAAGTCACTACCAAGCAGTTGTGAATTCACATGAGCGACTCCATGCCCAGTGTTAAAGTTAGAAAGTGGCTTGCAGAGGTGATGAACTAAAATGGATGTGGACTCCCAGAGCTATATACATAGGGTTGATTTGCACAATCCTGCACAGTAAACCAAAGGGAAAGCCACATTTCAGTGAATATAATGCATATCTGCATGATGATCTTCTGCAGGACTGAGCCACTCACTCTGTGTACCCAGTATACAATCATCCTAAAACAGAAGTAAGAAAAATGTTGAAAAAAACAACATTTAAAAATCTTTATTCTGGACACCTGCTGATGTGATAAGGCAGGTCATGAGGCTTTAACACAGAGGGGGCCAACACAGAATAGAAAGAGCAGCCAAAAATGGATGAAACATTAAAGAGAAAATGAGAAAGCAAAACCTCATTAAATGGGAAAGAAAAGAGTTGTGTTAATTTTATGGACTGCTTCAACGGTGCCAGAACAGGTGACAGAAGGGGAGCTGTCCAATATGCAAGTGAGGAGCACCCCCCCATCAGCTTCCTCGGTGAGAATGAAATAAATAAACAATGAATGGTCCACTCTCCTCGCGCGCCTCATCCCATCTCATGCATGGCTGCCAGTAATGGTCTACTGGGTGTCAGCTTTTATTGGCACGGCACAAAGCAAGTGCCAAGGGCTCCGTGGCTCGACTCCCCGCTGCAGAATCGGCCTGTGGATAAAAGCAAGCAAAATGCCTCAGTCGAGCTCAGAGACATAGTCATGTTGGGCTGGAACGAGGAAGTGCAGTGGAGAGGGGAGGGACTCAGGGCGCAGCTCCATGGGGCCGCCGCGGCGCTGCGACCTTCTGCACATGGAGCCGGGGAGAGTTGGAAGAACTTCATACTGCAAACTCAAGGAATAGCAGGTAAAGTGATTTCCACCGCGCTTTACAGCTTGACACTAATCTCAAAGGCTAGGTCAAGACCTTTAAATTGATCCCACGCTGCTTTTTTAAAAAGATTTTTAGGAGACATGCACCTGACTGGAAGAGACTCCTTAGAGTTTCGGTGCAGGTGCGGCGCAGCATCAGATCCCGTTTGGTGCGCGCGTTTCTCTGCTGACATGAGGGGATATAACTCATTAACAAACTTTACTACTTTTTAACATTAATTACACCAAAAATAGATATTTATTTTCCGTGTTATTTGTATGTAAATAGTAATTTAAGGGAATTTGTGGGATGTTCCCCTTTTTCCATGTGTCTTTTTTCTTTTGGGAACATATGGATAAGTATTTCACAATTAGTCTGATTCCTTTTTAAAAATACTGTTTTAATTTTTAATATTTCTTACTAATTATCGACACATTTCGCTACATTTTTAACCTGTTTAAAACGTTTTTACACTTCTGTTAAGGCACCTGTTGCAACAGATGTGCGCACACGAACTTCAGACATTCCATTTGATTCCAAAGTGTCATATGTATTTTAAAAGACATATTTTCATTTCAATAACTCGTGTTTCAGGCGTAAGAAAAGGGTTCTTAAGGGCCAAAGATGTGAAAATATGTCAGCGCTGCTGGAAACAGGAAATCAGTATACGCACACACTAACCCTGCATCTAAATATTGTTTCACATGAATTAATCGATCAATTTGATAATTTCTCCATACCGGTAAACTTTGTTTTCAGCTGTTCGAAGCACAGTCTCAGTTAGTTGTTAAACGACTGTGTGAAGGGAAGAGAAAAACACACAGAGACACATAGAGGAGGCAGGTCTGATGAAACTTTTTACAAGGTTGACTCTGAGGTAGAAAGTTGCTCATCAACGCCCAGACCTAAAACAACAATTCAGTCTCAAACAGTTGAGGAAATAAAGTGTTTTCTGCTTCTTTCTTTCTTTCCCTTTTTTTTAACACGTTGCAAAACTCAAAGTTCCTGGTTGTAGAAGCTGAGACTTAAAAAAAGAATTCTGGCCATTAGCGTTTGATTAAGTATGGATTTATATATTGTATATTTTCCACAGCGTTTTAAGTCAAGCATTGAAGTGTTGTTAACGTGTAAAAATCTTACATTTTTATTGTTTCTCATGAGACAGAATCCTATTTTGAAAAAATGTAATCTGTATATACTAATTAACTTTATGAAATAAAATGTTTTTACTCACAGTTTGAGACATTTAAGAGAAGTTTACAATCCTGTAATTTCACTCAAATCACACTTAAATGCAGCAATTTAACAAAATTAAGATCAACTTAAAAACTTTGGCGAAACACCTGCACAAATGTGACTTTTTACATAGTTCAGTTGGAAAGAGAAGTGCTGAAAGTGCTGCAAATCTGTCTGCAGATACATCATCTTTCTTGTCAGTAGAAACAGAAGTGTTGGGGGGGGGGGGGGGGGGGGGGGGGGAGAGAGGGTGGAGGGGTTGGGGGGGGTTGTGGAGAAAAAGAGTGAGGGGGGTGGCAGAGGAAGACAGACAGTTATTAAAATGATTGTACTGTCTGAATACCAGAGTAGTGAAGTGTGTCAGATGCAAATGAAGGAAACTTCTCTTCAGCGCACCTTTACACTCCCCTCACCCCCTTCGATAGGCTCCCAGAACACATCCGCTATAACACTATCTACCCACTTACACTCAGACATTTCATGAATTACTGATGAGAATCTCCATGTGCATATGAACAAAGTTGACCGTGCACCACATTGCTTTGGCTGTGTAGGATAATCTCTTCTTATAACGCTTGATAAGAAAGCGCCCACAGCTTCATTACTTCTCATGAACCCACAGGAGTCAAAAATTATTAATTCATTAATCGTCAGTAAGTCTGCGTAGTAACTGCGTGGAAACTTTCAGTGTATTTCAGGAACAAATGATAAGATATGATTCATATTGTTTGTATGTGTAATCAGAGTGAGGTCAGCAATAATGTGTGATGATGATTTAGCAATTTAGCAATTATATAATATACCTATGTTTATTAAAGTGAAAAAATAGAGTTTCCATAAGCAGAAACATATATAAAAATATATAACATGAACCTCTTTGGCTTCTTAGTTTTTTATTTGTAGTGTTTCAACATTTCATAAAAGGTAACACACTTAATAGGATTATGTTTTACAGTTGGATTATTACATAGAATTTGTGCAATTATAAAAAAATAATAACACAAAACTTTAATCTTTAAATTCTGAATGCAACTGTAAAAACGCTGTGTGTCCCTTTTTGTTACATTTCTTTTCACATTTGGATATTTCAGTGTTGCTCCGTGTAGTCTAACATTCATATTTGATTTTAAATGTGTGTTTTGTACACTCATGTATAAACGAGCTTCCTCTAGGGTATCCAAACTTTACTGGTGTGGTCCTCAGTATCTGTTAACGGTTTCGTTGTTTCTCATCTCCACCCTGCTCCCTGGTGTAGTTTTTGCACCTCACTCTGAGCAGACGCCTCTAACCTCCCAACCCCCCTCCCCCCCACACCACCATCCACCAAACACACACACACACACACACACACACACACACACACACACGCACACGCACACACACACACACACACACACACAGAGGAGGAGGACTGAGAATTCTTTCAACCCACAACCCTCTTCCTGCCTCTCCTCCCTTGACGTACTCAGACCGAACTTTTCCAGTCCCCCCTGTGCTCACTGTGAAGTCTTCTCTGTGACTTCCATCACACTGACTGAAAGGGTCCACTTGCCCCTTGTTCATGACACACACACACACACACACACACATACACGCACACACACACACACACACACACACACACACACACACACACACACACACACACACACACACACACACACACACACACACGCACACACACACACACACACACACACACACACACACACACAACCACATTTCCTTTTGGTTACAACCAGGATATGAGCAATAAGGGGATTAATCCTGAGTTTGATTCAGTAAAGTAAGATAGAAAAGAGTTCTAGCTTGTGGCAGCAGCTGTGTTAAAATGATCGATATGTGTTTGATAACTTTAAACTTTGGCGAAATTAACAGCATGTAAAAACGGGACTACAAGCAGTTTTTTTTTTTAAAGTGACAGAGAGAGAAAATATAAACAGCATGAAAATAGTATCACTGCGTGCTCGAACAAAATAGCTACTTCCTGAATATTGAGTGTGCACCTTACTTTCCACATGCCTACGCAAGTGGGTTGTGGCTGAATGTAGGAACTCTCTTTTTTTATTTCTGTTGAAGCCCCCCCACCAACACATCCGTGTTTCCCCTTCGCACCATCTGCCCAGAAAAAAAGGGCACATGAGAATATACCCCCCCCCCACACACACACCACCCCCGCTGTCCCCGACCTCCTAACTCCAGATGCTGAAGGACGGCGGTGCAGAGGCGTAGCTCAGCACAGTAACACGCAAAACCCTGTGTTGTGCTGAACGAATCATCTGCACCAGTGACCTTTGCCCCCCCACCCCCCCTTCTCGCCTCTTCCTCCTCGCCTCTTCCTCCTCCTCCTCTCACACTTGCATCCTGGGCGTCTGCAGCTCCTGACTTGACTCCGCAGAATATTGTGCGTTGCGACAGAGCCGCCCGGTCGCTTCCCACTATTTGTTCCAAATGTGTGGAGCCATCTGTCAGTAAAACAGGAAGGCCTAGGTTCCCCTTCTCCCTTGGGCTTGTTTCGCTATTTTCGGGAGCTTCACTTCTCCCTGTGTGGCTGCTTGGACTGGGCAGCAGCCCCACCAAGGGCTTCTTGAAGTGGCGGAGCTTGGGCTGAGGCTGTCGGGCCCATCTGCTGCAGGCTTGAGGGCCATCCATTATTAATGGGGCCACGAGCACTGGTGACTCCTCAGATATTCAGCCCTGGCCGGAGGATTGCTTCTGGACTCGACTGCCTCGTCTTGCTAAAAAAAAAAAAAAAAAAAAAAAAAAATTTAAATAAAGAAAACTTTTCTGTCCTTCTGCCTGCTTTTCTGTCTCTTTTTTCTTTTCTTAATCTCTTTTTCTCTCCGCCTTCCTGTTGCATTTGCTCTTCTGACTTCTCGCCCTCTATTGCTATCTACATCTCTACACCTCTATATCTATCTCGCCGCTTTAGTGGCCCTCTCTTTCTCTCCTTTTTCTTCTTCTTCTCTTCCCCCTCTTTCCTCCCATCATTTTGTTTCTGATTGTGGCTTGCATGCGTCTGTGCTCAGGCCGCGGGCTCAGCGATGCATGCTCAGTAAATTAAAGAGAACACGAGCGCCGATCAGCTGGGCACGGCAAACACCCGCATCCTCGGTGACCTGGGGGCCAGTTAATTTTCTGCTTAATTTTGCGCCAGTCAGTTTGCATTTTTGGATGATTACGTGGCAGGAAATTAACAATAAATAACAAATGTGGTCTGAAAGCCCATTCCAGGCAACCCTGCGCTACCGACCAAGCCACTCTCCAAGTTCAGTCTCTCTGTCAGACTTGTAATGAAAATGTCTGTAATTCTTTGTAATGTAATGTGAAGGACAGTGGTGTGTCTACTACTGTGACAAGAGTGATCTCACCGAGGTGACAGAGTCACACCGAGAGAGTACAACCTTTACTCCACTCTAGCTTTTTATAATGTTGTTTCCCCAGCGTGCACTTGATTAAACTTACACACTTCTACATCTCCATCTCTCTCCCATTAGAGTACTTGCATCGCATGGAGACAGAGGAGGCCCAGGAAATGGCCCAGATGCCAGGTAAAAGACTACCTACTGCATGATTGAACTGTAGAGTGCACAAAGTAGATACAATAGGGCCCACACATAGCTCAGAGGTAATTTTGCTTCTCCTGAATGAGACACGTCAAGGGGGTTGCACGGTAAATGATGGGTGCTTGCTGATGTGTGTCTCCCCAGGCAGGGAGAGCCCCCCTGCCAACGAAGCATCTGAGGAGGCAGAGGAGCCCATGGCCGTCCCAGAGGACCTGTCAGCCAGTTCCGCCCACCAGCAGAACAACAGAGGGGACAAAGGTACGAGGCGACGTCTCTCCGAAATGCACTCACAGCCAGGCAGAACATTACTGATGCATCCACAGAATTAAGAGTAAATTAACATAGGTGTGTGTGACTGCTGTGTTAAGATGAGTGTACCCCATGAAGCAGCTATGAAAGTGAGTCTAAACCACAGCAGTGCCTTTCCCCAATAGTAATGTATTTACTTTCAAAGCTGCCAAATCAGAGTAAAATGGTTGAATCAAAGTAATGTCAGCATCAAAAGCATATGTACATATATATTTATGCATAGGATGTTTTATAACTTAATCCTGTACACATCCAGTGGGAGATATTTGCCGTTCCAAATCTCTTGGAAAAATTAATTTAAAGCTGCAAAGAGGCACATTTAGGTCATTGGCAGAAAAGGTAAAAAAAAAAAAAAAAAATCCCTTTGATCCATGGCATGTCATTAATAGGCAGAATCTTAAGGAATAGCTAATGTGGCCTTGATTTGAGTTTGTGAACATCAAGCCAGGGAATAGCAAGCCGAAAACAAGGATGAAGAGTGCGAGGGAATTCACATCTGCTGTGTATATTTATCTCAGGTCTTCTAACACGGGTGGTATGTTAGAAAACCGGAAATGTTTGAGGTGGAATCATTACGGGACATTAGAGGCTAATTGGTTTTACATGACGGCGAGATGAATGGGATATAACATGCAGTTTTCATCGGATTAATTATATGAGTATTAAGGTGCTTATTATTGTTGTTGGTGCATGAAATTCAAACAGAATACTGTTTACAAAATATCCAAAATGTTAGACACAGTTTTTAACAGTCACTCATCTATTTTTTATTCATGTATGATATGTTCAACATCACAAATATACGAGATATAAATGGAATGAATCAAACATGTTTAATAAAATGTTTAAAGATGTGCAAAAGAAAAAGAAAAAGGGGGCAACCCAGGATCAGGAAATTGTCTATTATATATTTTATTTCTTAATGACAAATTATTTTAACTCAGTGGCAAAGAATAAAAACAACAACAAGCATGACTGTTTAAATTTGACCCACCCTGGTCAGTGTTTTTCCACGTATCCAGATAACGGCAAAGATTAGCAGAACGCAGTCAAAAATAAAATGTGAGAGGAAACTGAAATAGGATGTGTAAGAGTTTCCTAAGAAGAACTTGCCATCAGACAGTTTCAACACTCCTGGAGATAAAGACTTCAGGAACAGGGCCAAGCTCAAGAGATCAGCGCATCACTACACCACATAGGTCACACACCTGCAAGTACACAAACACACACAGACACACAGACACACACACACAGACACACACACACACACACACACACACACACACACACACACACACACACACACACATACATTTTCTCACAAATGCTTTGACTTTACAACTGTTGAGCTGTCATTGCAGGAATCTCTGAACCAGTGCTGTAAAGAGGATCTAAACAACGGAAACACTGAAAGTTAGGGAGCGTGTGTTTAGCCACATTTTATCTGACGCTGTACATCTTGTGTCAGTCAACTGAGATCAATGGAGAAAAGACGGGAGAGTCAGAAAAACAAATGATTTAAACGTTTGACTTTCATCTGTGGCACGTACAGTAAAAAAGTAAAGAGGGCACAGCTGGCAGAGTTGATCTGTGTCTTTTTGTACTGCATGTGAGTTTCTGTTCATTCCCTGTCCAATATGATCACTGCGTACAATTGTGTGTGTGTGTGTGTGTGTGTGTCTATATAGGGACAGAGAAAGAAAGAAGGGAAGTGTGAGTATCTGGTACATCTCTGCATCGTTGCCTCTATGATAAAAAGCCAGAATGAGTTATAATTATCACTAAGGATCATGTGCTGCTCAGTTCTCTGTTGTCAAAAAGGGGGCGAAAAGCAGGGGGACTGTATGTGGGACGTGGGACTACGAAGTATTGAAAGCTCAAAACCACAAAAACCAGGTTGTTTCCTGTTGCGAATAAGTGTTCACAGCTAGGATCGTCATTATTGCATCTTTTTCACACTGCTGCAATCCACATACAGGCTGACTTCATGCACAAAGAAGGTCAAACATCACACTGAATAATATTTTTGTCTACATTTTCCTGGTTCGATGTTTTGTAAATTCACAGACAGCAACCAAATGCATTTTATTGTTTTGTGAGGTTAAGTTGGAGATACACGTGAAGCATATATGGTTAAAGTCACAAGGCGGCAAAAATGACCTTAGTAACATCCCAGTGAAAAGATTTCTCTTTCACTTTCAGTGAATCAGACAGCTATGTCAGAGACATGAGACTGAAAAGGAGACTTAGCTGTCTAGTTCCCGAAAACACAGGCAAGTTTTTTTTTTCTTTTTGAAAGTGTGAGGGGAAAAGAAGGCTGTTTTTGGTGTTCCTGCAAGTGGTGTTGAGTGTGTTGCTGGCGTGGTTTAACACATGTGGTTCCACTACCTTGCACACAGGGTTATTTTCAGGCAGTGAGAGCAGCACAGCTCTGTAACAGGAACCCCCAGCAGGCACCCTGTGTCTCCATGCTGCAGTACTAACCCACTTGCTAACTTGCTTCCTATATCTGCTATCTCCCTCTGTTAATATAGCTTGTTAAAATACCTCTTTTACACTTTTGCATCACATTATTTTTTCCTATGTTTGTTAGTTCATTTCTCTGGAGTTGATCAGTGTTTTATCCTCTGCCACATTATCTGTACCTTCACTAGTAATCTGTGCATAACATTTAGATCCACATCAGGTTATTACCATTTTTATTGCAACCTGTTTTGTTTGTCGACTTCGTGACCTGACACTTGCTTCCCAAAACGAGCAAATCAGGATGTGTGGCTGTGACAAACATGATATGAAGTCAAAAAGCCTTCTTCCTATTCCCAATTTAGTCACAACTTCCCCATATCCTTGTGAAGTTGGTGGCCCAGGCCTTGTTTTCATGGTTCCCTTCTGCCTGTCTCAGCTAATACAGCTGACATAACCTGTGAACCTCGCTGCAGGTGTATTATATGTCTCAGAAGTGAGAAACCAACATATATAAAGGGTTTTATACTTCCTAGTTACAATGATTCCCTCGCTCTTTCACCTGTACTAAGCAGGGCAATATTCTGATTGAACCTTTTTATTGGTTTCCTGCTGACGTAAAGTCACCAAAAACGATGACTCCATCTGCTCAAATCAGGTTGTAGTTTTCTTTCACTTCCACACACACGGCATGTAGGACACGTGTTGACTGAACTTTACAAAATGTCACAGAAAGTGTAAATGAGTCACTCATTCCCAACCATGGTAATTGTAAACTTGGTTGTACCTGTGACGTTGTTTGAGATTATGTGAAAAGATTGTGGAGTCTCACAACTAAAACTAAAAGAAAGAAATTGAAATATTGAAATTACAAAAAACTGTCACATTGAGTCAGCTGGTACACCTGAATATCAGGAGCTGATTGTGTGTGTAAATTAGTTAGCAGGATAACAGAAGGGTTAACGCTATTAACTTAAAGTAACACACACATTTGATGAATTAGCTAAAATAATTGATATTTGTTAAAAAAGTAAAAACCTAAAACTATGGATAAACAGTTAGCTTGATTAACAGTCGAAACAGTTAGCTTAAAGTAGCCTAATGGATAAATGGAAATAGTTACAAGTAATAGTTGAATTATTTGGCTAAGTAATGGAAAAAATGATTTTAAAAAGATGGCTAAATATGTTGGATAAACAGCTGAAGTAGAAGTTACTGATGAATAGTTGTAATAGATAGCTTAAATTGCTTTGTTTGCTAACAGTTGCTAAAAGATACATGTGTGAAATGACTAGCAGCCTTGATGAAAGGGTACTTTCATCTGACAAAACCACTGATAGGCTATTCATGCATATTAAACCACAACTCCTAAGTGAAACTAAAAGCATATTGTCAACAATATCATCAGTTTACTGTTTACACAGGTGATCCACATTGCATCAGAATGGCTGCTTACACTTAGTTTTAAGATGCGTTTCGGTGATTTGAACACAAGTGAACAGTGAGGACACATCGCCATTCATACCTGTGTCTATCATGTGTCTCAAAGTTCACGACTTTCTATTAGAAGGTCCAAGGGCCCCTCACACTGTTATACATCAATCTGACGCCAGAAAACAGAAATGTGTCAAGAACTATACTATACATGTATGAGCTAACTGTTGAGAATGACTTCACAAAATCATTTGGTGTTGGTGTGCTGTCACCAAAGCAACCACCACATCCTGTATTGATGACATATTTCCTGTAGTCCTAGTTCATCAGGATATAGGATTAGTGCTCATACTACTAAAGATATGTGGTTAAATGGGCCTCAGCAAGCAGTTTGAGTGATTGGATTACAATGCATCTTTGTGATTTAGACTTGTATTTAGTGCTGTCCACTTGATTTTACTTGTTTGGTAACTAATTCTCTACCAAAACCCATTATCAGCTTTTGCTCTTGAACAGAACTTAAGCAACATGTTAATTCTGTAAATGGTGAAGCCGTCCTTTCCCTTTGCGTGCATGGCCAGTGTTTGTCTTATCTCATCTGCTCAGCACAAAGACAAGAGAGTCTGTCCAAAAACTCAACAGTCAAACAGATGAGCAGATTATTTGTCACGCGATGATGAATGAAAACGTTTAAAAAAAAAGTTGTGTGGAGATGGACGACCGGATTATGTGGCGTTGATCACAAAAGTAACCAAAAACATCTCGTTAGTTCTCCAATTTTGCTCCACCTCCTGCTTTCAATGGGAAACATTATGTACTGTGCGTTTAGGGGACTTATGCTCCCTTGGTGGCTCTCGGTGAAAACGAGACTCCTGCAAAAAAAAAAAAAAAAAAAAAGTTTCAGTTAGAAGCTGTTATACAATTCCTTTCCCGTGCTTCCCTTTCTGTCACTTCTCCATAATTCTTGGTATTTCAGTTAGACAGGCCCTCTTTCTGAAGCTTCCCCTTTTCCATAGATTCCTATATTTCATGATTTCCACTTCTTCCTCTTCAGTTGTACAAACAGAGGTAGAGGCATGGGGAAATCAGGCTGTCACCGTGACATGCAAACCACAGGCTGGTAGCTGTGGGACTTGCAATATCTGTAAGTTCTGTAAAGTTCTCTGGTGGGAAAACAAGGAGATTGTGGTTCAACAGAGATGACACTTCTCTTTTTTGCTGGCTTGGGAACACCAGAAAATAAATGGAGATTATGGACTTTTTTTTATACTTGGTAATTTTATACTTGGTAATCATCACTCAGGCAGTATTATATTACAGCTTTAAATACCTGGAAATGTCAGGAATTAGAGTGATAAATACCAAGATGATGAAAATGCCAAAAGCGAGTGTGCCTGTGTGTGATCATCATACTCGGTTGCTCTCATAGACACCGCTGTCGTCCCTAGTTTCGCACTGCTTCCTGTGTCTCTGTTTCCTGTTTATCTCTGTCATTTGTTTCACCAAAGTGTGATGGTGTGAGATGATCTGTGTGTTTCTTCATTTCATCGGCACCATCCACAAACAGTAGACTCGCTACCCACCTGTGTATCCTTGTGAAACGTACTACGAAGCTTTAAAAAAGAGAAAAGCTGTAGTGTTGTCTACGGTTAATAATGTGTAGGCTGTGGGTTGATCTTATCTACTGTTTTTGTGACTTTTCTCAGGCTGGATTGACAAAAAAAAGAGGGAGGGGGATTTTGGCTGTTTTGATTCAGCATTCCCGGAATAAAGAGGAAAATGTTTTATTGTGTACTAGCTGTTGTAGCTTTAGTCATATTGCAGTGCAGTGTCTACCAACAGAGGCAAGAGGGAATGAACAGAACAATACTGACTTCAAATAAAGCTAGGCTATATTTTATCATATATAGTTTTAAAATTCAGTTTCATGGCCTTCAAATCACAATTTGAATTGATCAACATATTCATCATAGTCATAAAAAAAGCATCTGAGCAAAAGAAAAGTCAAAATATTAAGACAAAGAAAACCAATCAGTTAAATTATTTTAAATACATTTTAAATAAAAATGATTCACAGAAGAAAATACAAATAATACAGAAAAATATAATTTTATGTAAAAGTGAAGAAAAGGCTCACCTATAAGGCAAAACAAATTCAAATACATTCTTAGAAATGATCATTTAGTTAAAGTGGATATAAAGACCTAATATTTATCAGAAGCATTCATTTATTAAATGAATTGGTTCGGAAAATCATCATCCTTTTCCTATTAAACCTCTCAGAGCAGGATAAGGCAACTTTAAGGCTACACCACTATGTTACAATAAGCCGCTTTATTTATTCTCATGTCACAGCATGAATATCACACTGATAAACTGCCCATCTCTAGTATATCACATCATGAAAGAACCATGCTCGTATTCTAAACCGTGGCCCCCCCTCCCCCCTCCTTGCCCTCTTTTCCAGCCTGTAACATTAAAGTTGAGGCTCGCAGTGATGAGGAGAATGGGCTGGCCTGTGACATGAATGGCGTGGAGGAGGAGGAATGCGCGGAAGACTTGCGCGTGATCGATGCCTCGGGCGCCAAGGTGAACGGCTCACAGCCGAGCCCCGAAGCCAAGGCCTTCACCTCGGCCGGCGGTATCCGGCTGCCCAACGGGAAGCTCAAGTGCGATATCTGTGGGATAATTTGCATTGGCCCCAATGTGTTGATGGTGCACAAGCGAAGCCACACTGGTAAGGCATCTGCAATACTTCTTGCCCTTCCTTTGCACCCATGTACTCTGTTAGTATGAAAGGATGGTTTAGGGGCAGTTAAGTGTCTGCTGTGACTCCTCCTCATACTTAGAGCATTTCCTTATGCTTTAAATGGCAAAATTAAGATGTCAAAGTAGTTGTCCCCTTTTATTTTTTGGGTGTTAACGCAGGCAGGGTCACAGTAAATATAACTGTAACATTGTGTCTTGCCTACACCTAGAATATCTTAGAAATAAACCTGTGCTTATGTTTGCAGTCCCCCCTTATACTCAGTTATAGTTCTAATGGCATCCTCGTATTTGGCTGTATGCATGCAGACCTTCCTATCGTGCGTGAAATAGACTTTGTGCGTACCATTAGCATTCATTATTGTTCATCTAAATGACTCTGAATTATCACATGACAAGCAAGTAACTGATCATATTATTGTGCGATAAAACAGCAGAGACAAACTTGGTCCGAGAAAAAAAAAAACACACACACACACACACACTGAGTTGAGAAACAGGATATCTGCTGCAATTAAATGGAATCTCCATGAACTGACAATTATCTGGCTATTAAAAGTTCTTCAAATTTCAAAATTGATATTCTATTGTAATGAGCCCAAACCAGTGGTGGGGAACATTTTTGAAAAAGGCACGTAACTGTCAAGCTTTAGAAACTAATGAAACTCAAAATGGAAGAAAGGAACACCAGACTAATGTAAATGCAAAAGAACGTACAATAAAAGATATAATGAAGTGCCTCCTATTTAAATAGAAAATATTCTGTGGTGAGTCTTTGCTCCTGAAATGCATTTTTAATGAATATCCTTTTTTATATATTTTTGCTGCTTCACTGATGACTCTTATTTTATGGGGGGCCTTTGAAAAAAAAAGCCATATTAAAACGTTCTCACAGAATGCCACAACACTCGGAGAGGCTGGATATTGGTTTATTCCAGAAGCGCTGATCAGGAAGACTGGCTCTCAACACAAAGTGTTTCCTTCGTTTTATTCAAATGAGGCTGAATTTGCATTGTGATGTGCCGCTCTTATTTTAGAGACGAAGAAGAGGAAAAAATGAGATTTTCAGATCAAATTGACCTAGGCAATGGTGCATTACGAAACTGGCAGGCTGAGTCTGAAAGGCTCTTGTTCGATCAGAGCGCCAGAAGTCGGTGGGGCAGGGGGAGCACGGAGAGATGGAGTGTCACTCTGCTGCGAAACCCTCCCAGAAGCGGCTGGATCACCCCGCAGACACTCCATCATCCGGCTTGTTGTGGCGCTTAGGGATGCTTGTAGTGCAGTGACCCCATATTCCCACAGCAGCAGCAGCAGCAGCAGCAGCAGCAGCAGCAGCCCGCTTTATCATCCACATAGCAAAGACAAAGATTTCTGTGCTTTTATTGTTGTCAGTGGAAGGATGAAACATAGGGAGAGACTAGGGTAAGGGGTGCCATGAAGAAGTCATAAAACACAAAACTGCCTGATAGAATACAAACAAAATAAATTGGGTGCCAGTATTCTTCATTTTTTTGCTCATTTTCTGTGCGTTTTCCAGGTGTCTGCCCCTTTACAGTAATGTGCGTCTTTTGTGTTTTGTCCCCAGGAGAACGTCCTTTCCAGTGCAGCCAGTGCGGTGCCTCTTTCACCCAGAAGGGCAACCTGCTGCGTCACATCAAACTCCATTCAGGGGAGAAACCGTTCAAATGTCACCTGTGCAACTACGCCTGTCGCAGGAGGGACGCCCTCACAGGCCATTTACGCACCCACTCAGGTGAGTACGTAAAGGTCACCCACACAGAAAAAACTACTGGTAATTCTCATGGTCTCATGGTAATTCTAGTAGGAACATTTGGTGGAAGCCTTTGCAAAACGCATGAATTGTTGAGCGGTTCATACAGTGAGTGCTCCGAGCACTATAAGGGGAAGTTGACAGGGTGTAGATATGGTGTCACTTTTTTTTTTCAAAAGCTTTGCAGAAGTATGTGTTAATGAAATTTTTGGGTGTAAACACAGTACAAATACAGTTGCACAGCCTACTCTTGATAGTATGTGAACGGAACATGTTAAATTATTAATGCACATCATTTTTCAGCTTTACTGCACTGCTAAGCAATAAGTGATTGATGTCAATTATGATCACTCTGATTAACCAGGCGGCACTTTAAGTCTGTAGAACTTGGTTTTCATGACATAATGAACTGGACTGAGTGGAAATTTGATGGGTGCATCGAAGATTTTTTTTTCAAATGCAAAGAACGTGGCGTGTGGTGCTACTTATGTTGTTCTTTTTGTCAACAAATCCCATGAAAATCAATTAGTCCCTTTTAAAAAAAAATTTTTTAAATACTTTTTGAATTCCCTGTCTATGGCTATCAGCCCCAATTATAAACAGGAGTAACTAGTGCAATTGTTAGGGGATGTTTCCTGATTAATAATTATATACAACGGATATATTTTGAATAGTTTTTGGACGACAAGGGAGAGCTATGGCCCAGAAGAATAAGATACGATGGTGGCGCGTTCTCAGGGCTGTTGCCAGAATTTTAGAAAGTCAAGAGTTCAAGTGTCGTTGGTGTTTATTAGGCAGCAGGGGAAGGACCCAAATGCAAACTATAGAGGCAGACAGGAGCAGTTCAGCGATTTTATCATCAAAAGTGACGATATAAACAGCTCATAGGCATGGGTGGTAGTAAGTATTAAACCCACAGAGTTGCAGGGATGAGGTACAGACAGGCAAGCAAGCAGCGGAGATGTAATACAAGTCCAGGTAATCGAAAACAGACGCTCAAAAACAACTGACAAAAAACAACATAACTGCAATGATCTGACAATGGAACAAAGGATCTGCTATATGAAGTAATTGGCTGATAAAGGGATGGCTCGTAGGTGAGGAGTGGGTGGAGTAGGCCAGGTAACCGCAGGACCGATGAGAAGTAGGAACAGGTGTCTAGACGGGGAAAGGAGGGAAAGTCCGAGGGCATCTGGTGGACAGCTTGAGGATGGCAGGTCAGGGGAGTTAGAGGAAAGTACCAGAACAGTACTGGGAGAAGTGAGAGGAGTGAGAGTAGCAGTGTGGTTGTAGGGGAGGACTAAGGGGCAGACTGGGACACCGAGTCTCCCTAACATTCCCGACCCCCGCTCCAAAAAATCTGAGCAGACACCATAAGTATAATTAATTATTATAATTTTCTTTTAATCATTTGGATTTTTCATATTTAATTTACTCAACTGTGTATTTACATTCTCACAGCCAGGAATAAAGTTCTGGAGGAAAAATACTCACCCATTTATTATACAAGTAGTCAAAGTGTACAAGCAGTCAAATTGAATTAAGAGGAACCATTTGATAAAATACCCTCTCTACCCAAATTGCTAAAACCCCAAAAAGTCCCAGAAAAATTTGAAACCCAACAAAGAAGAGTTCTCTGTAACCTCACTGGAAGCACAGTCACTCTCAAACATCCCAAGAAATATAAAAATATCTCCAAAAGTTTTTGCACAGGATGTACCAAAAATATCCTGTCATTCAAAACTTGTGTTTTCTGTCCAGTTTTTATAGGTAGCACTTTTTTCCTGTAATCATTCCAATTATTTATTTATTTTCTTTTATTTACTGTAGTCAAACTGTATATAATATAATATAATATAATATAATATAACCATTTCTTCTTTTGTTTTGCTGTGTGATATCATTTTGCAAAAAGGCAGCATCTAAAGCAACCGTTTTTAAACTAAAACTGCCAATACTTCAATATTGACTCTTTTATTCTACATTGTACTGCTCTGTTAACTGATGTATTTTTTTTTCTTTTCTTTTTTTTGTAGTTGGAAAACCCCACAAATGTGCTTACTGTGGGCGGAGTTACAAGCAGCGCAGTTCTCTGGAGGAGCACAAGGAGCGGTGTCACAACTACCTCCAGTGCATGGGCCTGCAGAACAGCATCTACACAGGTGGGTGCCTCACGGGGCTGCTCGCTCGCACTCACTTCCACCCAAATCTGATGACCTATTTTACCCTTCCGAGCTAAGGACTCGCAATGTACTCAAACAGCGACGCACCACGCAGACAATGCTGCAGTTATTAAAATGCTCCAACAGGTCAGGTTAAATGAATCTCATTCATATTTGAGTACAGTTTTCCGATCGGAGTCTGCAGTTGAGATGAAGTGAACACACGCTGTAAGATATTTGAGTTGAAGCTTAGACACATATCTATACTTTATCTGTGCGCATGATCAAATACTATATTTACAGACCAAGTGCTTCACATGTGTCAGAATAATCCGCTCTGTGCTCTGTGAGAAAAAACTCCACTATCAGGCATACATGTGTCAAAAGCCCTCTTTACACCAGCTCATCATTTTAAACAAACTCCACATACTTTGACTCTGAAATCTACTTCTCTGTCTTGCTTTCCAGTAGTAAAGGAAGAAAGCAACCAGAATGAACAGAGGGAAGACTTAAGCCAGACGGGATCTGACAGAGCCTTGGTGCTAGACAGACTAGCTAATAATGTAGCTAAACGTAAGAGCACTATGCCACAGAAGTTTGTGGGTAAGGGCTTAAATCTGCTTCCTTTGTGTGAATACAATGTTGCTGCTTTTGCTGAAAGATGATGCTGCAAATTTTTGAAAAGACTGTGTTGGTGAAGCTGCAATGTGTTATGTGTCCAGTTACTGTTGCATATTTTTTTGCCACCCTGGTTCTGTAGGATGCATGCAGTGTAATAGAAAAAAAAGGCCTTTCATTTGTTTAAGGCATGCCTAACCATTAACTGTTTGTATTATATCATTTTTCATCATTGATTTAAAGGATTTTTTTTGTTTTATCATGCATATTCATTGTGCATTAAAATAATCTGGATAATCATAACAAAAAAAACCCAAACAAAAAAGAAACGATGCAGAGGCTGAGGATGATTTAAATATGAAATGGAATATGAAATATGAAACTAGGAACAACAAAAACATTGACTCATTTAAAAGCTCAGCTACAGATGAGCAGGCTCATTAGCAAGATGTTGACGTCATAGGATGTAGATGAAAGTTTAAACTCTAATCTGTCTCTCTGGGCCCTCAGGTGACAAACGTCTGTCAGACCTCTCCTACGATGGAGGAGCGGGTGAGCTGATTCAGCCCCACGTCATCGATCAGGCCATCAACAGCGCCATCAGCTACCTGGGGGCCGAGTCGCTCCGGCCTTTGGTCCAGACCTCCCCGGCCTCGTCTTCTGACGTGGGCCTCGGCTCCATGTACCCGATGCACAAGCAAGGGGCCGAGGGCCACGCGGGGACGGGGCTGTCGGCCAAAGACAGTGCGGCTGAGAACCTGCTGCTGCTCTCCAAGTCCAAGTCTGCCTCCAGCGAGAAGGACGGCTCGCCCAGCCACAGCGGCCAGGACTCCACGGACACCGAGAGCAACAACGAGGACCGGCCCGGCGGGGCGGCGACCAGCCTCATCTACCTGACCAACCACATCACCTCGGGGGTGAGGAACGGCGTGCTGGTGAAAGAGGAGCAGCAGAGGCAGTACGACGCCATCCGGGCCAGCATGGAGATGGCCTCCGAGGGCTTCAAAGTGGTGACGGCGGACGGGGAGCAGGTGAGGGCGTACCGGTGCGAACACTGCCGCGTCCTCTTCCTGGACCACGTCATGTACACCATTCACATGGGCTGCCACGGCTTCAGAGACCCCTTCGTGTGCAACATCTGCGGCCACCGTGGTCAAGACCGATACGAGTTCTCCTCTCACATGACACGAGGGGAGCACCACTACTGAGGACACACACACACACACACACACACACACACACACACACACACACACACACACACACACACACACACACACACACACACACACACACACACACACACACACACACACAATGAATGCAGATTTTATTAATGTAAAGTACGCTGTTAATGTCTGAAAGTTTTTTCAAACAGTATGCATGTTTGTTGAATACTGATAATGTATTCAACTAATGAAAAATACATGTATATTTTTTTCATTCTTCAGAGGAAGACTCAACTTGTGTCATTCTGTTAAAGACAGAAAGTAATGTTCAGTGAAGATAAGACGTCGTCTATCTGACTGTGCCTATGTCGCACCTATATAGATTTCTTTAAGTTGCCTCTTGTATGAACATGTTTCTTCTTCCTGAAAAACCAGTATAGTTTTTTTTTGATAAAGAAAAAAACTCCATCTTGGGCTAGATAGATTAATACATATATTATCAAACGTCTGTGCCCAAATATCTGATATGTAAATAAAACGTGTTTTTCTTCAGTTTTTTGCTGTGCAGGCAAACCATTTTAATACGAGTATTAAATACAATCAATGAAAAAAAACCCATTACAATCAGTGTGGGAAACTCCACCACTTCAAGTTCAAAACCGTATTGTTGTAGTTGTACCATCTTGCATATTATTTATATCACATATACTTGCCTATCTGTTTTTGTATTTATTACATGTGTTTGGTGTTTGTCGGTAGAATAGTTGAATAAAAGCTGCCTCTCTTTCTGTTCGACTGTACTTAATGTGTTTGAGGTGAAAACATGACTGCTGCTGGAAGCTATTTTTGGTTTTATTCAGAATATTATCCTGGTCATTTAATTTGTACCTGTTAATGTTTCACCTAATGAATAAGAGCCATCTGAGGTTCGAACCAAGCTTTATGCTTGCAAAATATCAATAAAAGATATTTTATATATGCAAAAGAGTGTTGAAGTGTTTTGTTTGTCAGTGTGGAGTGAAATGTATACCAGAGGAAAGTGTTTAATAAACAGGAGGCAGTGGGAAGATCTTTAGAATTATATACACATGCTGATATTTCACAACAAATGCAAAAAATTTTAATCGCATAGTTTTTTCTTGACTTTGCTTTATTAACCACTTGTCAAATAATATGGAAATGTCCTTATTAAAAATGATACTTGACTGTCGGTTAAATTGGGTCCGCGGCTCAACACAGGAAAATGACTCCAGGAGTTAATGGAAAGTTTATTTCAGTTTTAGTCTATCATTTCACTTTCTTAAGAAATATGGAAATGTTTATTTCATTCTCTCGAAGCTTCTGAAATAATTAAGTTTAGATGTCATTCAAGACGCTTCTCACTCCTACCTGTCAAGGAAAAACTGAGCAGGAGTGAATGACTGGCATTAGTACGCAAAATGCAAAACAAACAAACAAAAAAACATTGAACACACTAAGAGGAAAAATTAGAGTTAAAGGTTAAATGTATAAATACTTAGGTTTACTTTATGCTATGAAATCACATTGTGTGGCTACAAAATACTATGTGATTAAATATTGATCTTTTCTTTAGTTTTTCTTGCTATAAACCATCATTTGCATGATTTCCAATTATAAAGATTTATTTGTATCATCTCCAAAAATCAGCCAAGGATGCCAGACAGACAAGGCCAACACTCCACAGTGGCATTAGCCTGCACAGAGACCCTCGTGTTATAATTGTGACATCAAGGGAGAACCGGCAGCATAAGCAGCGCATAAACAAAAGGGTGTGTTTGACCGTGAAGACCCTGCACACACACACACTCATACACTCACACACAAACACCAGCAGGTCGACATGTGTCTTGTCCAGGACCTGAAGAGTGCACGGCCGGTCCTCTGAGGAGCAAGAGCAGCATAGAGCAGGGACAGAGGGGATCAGGCATTGGAGCAGAAGGCAAGGGGCCGAGGCTCTGAGGGCCAGGCCTGTCTGGAGAGGCCCGGTTGGGGCCGGCGGAGGAGCTCGGTGGCGTTGTGCGGCGACAGCCTCGTCCAGATGGCTGCTGTGTGATTTAGTAGAAACGGGAAGCAGCTGTGGCCAGCGCTGCACCCCCCACACCCCCCCCCACGCTTGACTGGGACCCAACAGGGGAGGGAGGGCATTTGCATGAGAGGGATAATCTGGCCAACCGACTCGGGCCCTGCCAGAATCCCAAATCTCACTTCCCCTTTCAGCCAACTGACTGAAACACTCCTTTAAGAATCAAACTTAACCAAATCCAATTGTGCTCATTATGGGATCCAACAGTTTCAAGATGTTACCACTCAACCTTTTTCACACTTTACAAGACTGTGTCCCATTAATCCATGGTCACATTCAAATATTAAATGCAAACTATGTGTATTCAGTCAATGTTTCAGCCAGTGTTACATAACTTTTGGGACTGACTCTCCTGACAGGATCACAGACATGAGCATGAGTAATATGTCATATGATCGCTTTTTTGGCTTTGGATTCACAGAACCGTATGTCTATTGTCTCAAAAACTAATTCCCAAGAAATAAGACAATAGTTCTATTTTGTTCATGAACTCAAGATGATGATACATTCTGCTTTCCTACACCCACAGGAAAGTTGGAGAAGGAAACTGAACACCACAAATTAAAGAAGATGATAAAAAACGGAGACTAAATAATAGCCAGAATATCTAAATATGAACTCAAATCAGAATGATGAACTTTCAGAATGTCTTAATATTAAATTGATGTAAAGAGCAGGAAAAGGTTCAAATTCAATCTTTTAATTATGCATTATTTTGCAAATATAAAGCAGTTATGTTATAAAGCAGAAATGTCCAACTCAGATTTTCTCAAATACAGTCTGTGTTTACATAAAAAAGTTTCAATTTCAGATTCTAAATTTTAGCAGCAAAAAAACAAACATTCAAACTAAAAGGATCTGTCAATTCATTGATCGGCCAATTGAAAAAACGAAAACAAATAGGCAACCATGTGTATAATAGATTAATCGTTTAAATAGTGTCTGAAAATTCCCTAATTTCAGCTTCTTAAATTTAAATGTTTGCTGTGTCTTGTATTACAGTAAATGAAACATCTTTATGTTTTTGACTCTTGGATAAAACAATCACCCTTGAGCTTTGGTGTTGTTCACCATTTTATTGACCATAAGAATTACGGATTAATCAAGAAAACAGGTATTAAATAGGTAAAAATAAGTTAATAAATACAAAAATCATTAGTTGAAGCCCTGTCAAGTATTTCAACATTAATTTTAATTGTTTAAAAAAAAAGTAAATGTATTGTTATGTGTATGTGTGTGTGTTCATACACAACCTCTGATGTGACCACTGCTGCACAGCCACAGTCAAATTAAGATACAAGCATGCACCATATGGCACAGTTCTCAGTCCGTACTCTGTGGATCCAGGCAGCACCAGAGGAATTCTGTGCATCTGTCCCGGTCCAGCTGTGAGGAGTCCCCACGTTCAGAGACACCCATGGGGGGCGGGGGGGTGACGGATCGGGGTGGGGTTGTTGTGTGCGACTCCTTTCACTGCTGGCTAATTCAACAAAGTTTCAATACAGTGGCCAACCACACCAGTCTGAAATATTTATCAGGGACTTGACAAAAAGATGAAAAATAAATGAAAGTCTTTTTTCATGGTCTTCCAGATTTTCAAAGATCGTTTCATTAAAATTACATGACAATTTCATTTCATGTGTGCACAATCTATAATCGTCCCCTTCAATGGCACAGCCTGCGTATGACCAGTGAGACTCTCTGCCTGTGAGGGGGGACATTAGCTAGTGGCCAGCTTAGCTTTATTAACACAGAGAAGCGTCTCCATCAGCAGTTCACCTTAGCGCACTGAGCACATGCTTATTGTCTAATATTAAAGATGTATTGCAGTAACTAATTTTCCTGTTTCCCCTTCACAGCTGTCTTAATCACTAACGGGAAGGAAGGCAGGGGGGCAAGAGGGCAACAGTTTGTTTTTTTTGCTCACATAAGACTCTGGATGCATTGCTGTTGCCCAACTTCCGTGACATGATTAACACATCCAGCTTCAGGAACATTTCAGGAAGAGACTGAAGGCAAAATGTTGCTGAAACGATACTGAGATGAGCTATCTGTTAATAAAGTGATCACACTGCTCTTAATGGATTAAACTATTACTTTGCTGTTATATAAATAGAAAAGTTTAGACAGAAGTTACTTAACATAAATGTATTTTATTAGAAAAAAAACAGTTTGACGACACAATAAAGAACAGTACAAAGAAACAGTCTCAACATGAATATCTCTGAGAATGAATGTTCATATTTACAGTATTACAAAAGAGGTCTGGAACACAATTAAAAAGAATAACTTCATACATTAACATTTACACATGGTGCCTGATGCTCACACTAAATCCCAAAGCAACAGTGAGACAGTCTGGCCATTACACGCAAACCCACAACTGAAAAAAACCCCAACACTATTTATGCATAATTGAAACTATTTGCAGAACTATTTCTCAATAACGTTGCCAAACAGAACATTTCTTTCATTCTCTCACCACAAAGATTACATGCAAATGTCTGCAATTCAGAGATTATATTGACACATTGCTCTCTTATTCATTTTTGCAGAAAGTCAGGATGGTTGTAAATCCCTGGATCAAGGAAACTATGTTAGTGTGTCAGTTTCTGTACTGCTATATTGTCTGTGTGTCCATTGTAATTTCCCCTGAGACCAATGTGTCATCCTCACATGTCTCGTTTTGTCTCACCAGCAAAACAAAATACAGATATTCAGTTTATCATCATATATGACAAAATACAGCAGCAAATTCTCACATTTAACAACTGGAAACAAATGTTTGGGATTTAAGCTTGAAAAATGACACCAATTACTTTCCTGTCAGTTGACTAATTGTTTCACTTTTCAACAAGGAAAATATTAAAAGATCTATGAGTTTAATAAACAATCGGTTCAACAGAGAGAGAAGGTGAGCTGACATCATCGCCCGCATCCAAAAGTCTTGTTCCAGTCTTCGTACAGCTCCAGGTCTTTAGAGGAGACGCTGGGTCGTACAGTCTTCAGGGCCTCCTGGAAGTCGCTGTAGAGGATTGGGCGCACCTGATCTGCCGTGATAGTGGCGATGTCGCTGAGCTGGATGCTGCGGATGGGCCCCAGTGCCGCCTCCCGACACAGCTGAGTCATGTCGGCTCCGGAGAAGCCCTCGCTGGCCTCCGTCACTCTCTCCAGCTCCTCCTCCCTCAGCTGGTTCTTCTCCCGAGCCATGAGGTTAATGACTATCTGGCGTCGGGCGGCTCCTTCGGGCAGGGGGATGTATAACCTCTTTGCCAGGCGTCGTCGGGCCGCCTCGTCTATCTCCTGTGGCCGGTTAGTGGCGCCCACCACCAGGATGCGGTCCTCTGCCGCCGTGGCCGCCCCGTCCAGCTGAACCAAGAACTCGGTCTTGATCCTGCGCGATGAGTCGTGCTCCCCGTCTGTCCTCTGGGACAACAGCGAGTCGATTTCGTCGATGAAAATGACAGCGGGCTGGTGGCAGCGTGCGATGGCAAACAGGGCTCGCACCATTTTTTCTCCCTCGCCCACCCACTTAGATGTGAGTGACGAAGCGCTGATGCTGAAGAAGGTGGCGCCTGACTGGCAAGCTATGCATTTTCCTATCAGGGTTTTCCCGGTTCCTGGGGGTCCAAACAGCAGGATGCCTTTGGGTGGGCCGCGGAGGCCGGTAAAGATGTCGGGTCTCAGCATGGGCCAAACCACGATCTCCTTTATGGTAGTCTTAGCAAACTCCAGGCCTGCTATGTCATCCCAGATCACAGGAGGCCCGTGGTCCATGATCTCACTCATGATCAGCTCCACGATCTTCGGCTCGAAGTTTTTCAACCGCTCGTCTAGAATCTGAGGTTCCTGGTTAGAATCCTGTCGTGCCCAGCCCTCTTCCTCTTCCTGTCTTGGTATAGGTGAAACAAATTTAGAAAACGTACCTCTAGGCCTGTTGGCGCCCAGGGATTTCTTCACACACGCTGCCATCCCGGGCGTCTGACCTCTCTGGGGCTGATGGGAATGTTTTTTCTGTTGATCGATGAAAAACTGCTGGTGAGCTGTTTTGAATTGACCTGCAGCTCTCGGTTCAGCGCCTGCTTGACCTCCATGCGCTCCTCTGCCACCATCATTTCCATTTGAGCTGTAAAAATTCTTCCGCTTTGCCGGGTTGGAGTTCTGGTAGAAGGAGGACTGGTAGTTTTGTGTGCCGCCTGCAGGGCCGGGGTTGCACTGTGGAGGAACTGAGGGGACATGACTGAACACAGGCTGAGGTCTGGCTGGAGGTCGGGAGAATGAGTTGGGATTACCTGAGATTCCCTCAGAGCTTCTTGACCTCTCTGCAAAAATATTAGCAGCAGGATTACTGGCGGTGTGGTTAACCTCTGTTTTAGGCTGTGGTGGTCCTGCAGGTTTGAAGAATGCACCCTCTGACCTGACTCCAGTAAGGGAAGCAGACAGGGAGCTGACTCTGCTCTCTTGTCCAACAGATATGTTAACATCTGCTGGTGCCACCAGGGAACCTCCTCCCCCTGTCCCTGCCTGAATCATCTTCTGCACGCAGGGCAGCTCCAGCACACTGTCCGCGGTGAGGGAGGACTCCCATTTTTCGCTGTGGTTCCTCTGATTGCGGGCCAGGTGCAGTGCACTATCTGCATAGTTGTTAAGCCCTGTGCGGGGGTCATCTGAGTCCAGCACTGCGGCGTAACGCTCCGAGTAGGTCCTGAGCAGGCTGGCCATGCCGGCCTGAGAGAGCTGGGAGCTTGCCCATGCATACTGAATGGAGAGGATGTGGGCCCGGTAGGAATCTGCCGTCTGTTCAGGTGTACAGTTGCCAGATGAAATGTCAAAGGACCTTCTCTGCCACTCGTCCAGGTGTGCACCACTCATGCCTGGCCTGCTCCAGCCTGATGAAGGAGAGGGGAGAAAAGTGATTAAAAATAGATGACCTCAGTAACAGCCAAGGCACACATTACCTGTGACCCACACACACAAAAGTTATGACTCATATATTACATTGGATGTGAGTATATGATAAAGGGACCTTCTTACAGCTCGTGTTCGGATGAAAATCAGACAAAGCCCACATTACTCCAATTTTAAAATCTTTACATTAGTCACCTGTCTTGTCACAGAATTCATCTTAACATTCTTTTATTTGTTTTTATATCACTGAATGTCTTTGCCCCTTCTGATCTGTGGGTCATGGTTGAGACACATGTGCCTGCTGGGTCCCTGGGATCTTCTGGCTCAAACCTCTTGATTGTTCCTGAGGTCAGAAGTGAAAGCCACAGAGAGGCAGCCTTTTTTAAAATCACGGCCCAAAATTCTGAAACAGTCTGTCTGAGGGTTTAAAGAGCTCCACCATCTTATCTTGTCTTTAATTATTTTTTAAATTTTTACTTGTTTTTATAGTTTTATCATAAGTGCTATGATAAGCTTAGATAAGCACTTTGTGTCACATTTTATGCATGATTTGTGCGATAAATAAAGTTTATTATTGTTAATGAATACACCAGTGATTCAATATTTCACTCCCACACAGTTGAGTCAGAAGGACAAAAAAAAAAGAAGTATGGTCAAAACTGAAAGAGCAGTGGCTGAGATATCCTGACCTTTAGCCTGTTTAGGTTAAACTTGGAAAATACCACAATTCCCATCATGCAAAATCAATGACATATCATCATTAGACCAAGCTGCCTTTAATATTCCGTATAATTCAGTACGTTAACTTAGTGGGATGCCTCTTTTACTATCAAGCAGTTAAATATCTCATTGGAGGGATGTGTAACTTAGCTACACTGGAAGGAAGTTCATTTATAAATCTACTGCGGTTTCCTTTAGGTTTAGGTTTAGGTTTGTATTCAATCCATTCAATCCACAACACGCGCGCGTACACACACACACACACACACACACACACACACACACACACACACACACACACACACACACACACACACACACACACACACACACACACACACACACACACACACACACACACACATCAATACTGCGCATGTTACTATAAATGATATTATCTTATGATATTCTGACAAAACTAAGAACAAGACGGGCATAAACTTACGACGCTAACTTGTTGAAAACTGCTGTAAACTCCCCGGACGACTCATTTGTTCCCGCCACCTGGTTCCTTCCTCCAGGGTACCACTTCCTGTCTCGTTCCACATCGCTCTCTGTACAACCCGCATTTGTTCCTTTCAACGTCGCTTCCACCGGGTGTAGAAAACAAGCGGGCATCAACCTTTTTATACCACTTTATCGTTATTGAATTGCCAAATCATCGAGTTGAGATGGAAATTTAGGAACTATAAAGAGCTTTGTAGAAAGCAAATAACAAAATTTAAAATATTGGAACTTGACAGACTTGTCACAACTTGGGGGTGCTCCATTTATACTCCAGTTAAGCCAGGAGAACGGGCACCATATGTTATTACACGACTTAATCAACTTCTAAATACAACTTATTGATCAAAAATAAATAATTGGTCAACGCTACATAATTCCATCAATCTCATGAAACGAAACCCCTTATTGAGTTTTAAACTATTTTTGTTTGGACTATGATTTCAACATTGCTGGTACACAAGCCGTTAACTAGTGAGGTCGACGACGCCATCTTGTGGACATAATGGGCGAAACACAATTAATGGTCAAATGGTCGCTTTACCCCTTTGCATTCTGGGAATTGTAGTTTGTGTGTACCTTAAAAATTCAACTGGACACTGAGTTACAATGACCATGCATTTTCAAACACATTTTAACCTATCTATAAACTATTCAACTATTCAAACTCGTCTTTGTTTATTTTTATGACATAAAAGAAACACAAATGACGTACTATGCGACATATCAGGGGACACAAAAACTACATTAACCAGAGCCGTGGAGCTTTGTGTTTATGCTGTCGACAGTGGACAGCAGTGGCTGCGGAGCTTCCAGAGAATGAAAACACACTCAATTATGCTGCGTATGTGATACTGTATAGCTAACTAGCAAGTGACTTTACGTTCCCTCCTATTCATTATTAAGGAGGGATTTTATTGAGGAGGGACACCGGAAAAGTTGCTAACAACGGTCGCAGCTTGTTAGCCAAACCGGAGACGGGATGTAAATCCAGACGGGACCAGCCGCAGGAGCCGGTAGCAGCAAGCAGTCACACCCTTGTCTGAGGACACTGGAGGAGCCCTGTCTGTCGAGCAATAAGAAACTACCATCCTTCATATGTTGACATGTGTTGTAACCTTATAGCTATAGCCTCTGACGTCTGAAGTGGATATTAAGTGAACGAGGGAAACGTGGACAGGATATGACTGACTCATCATCATGGCACGGACAGAGGAGATAACCCTGACCAGTCTGTCTGCTGCAGAGCCAACCAGACAGCAACACAACTAGCAACAAAGTCCTTTTATTAGCTGTTTTATTGTTTGATCCCCCCTAACCACTGTCTATTGTGCCACAATGAATTCCCCTGTGTATACCTTTGTCACCCGTGATGAAAACAGCACTGTTTATGCAGAAGTTTCCAAAATCCTCCTCTCGACTGGACAGTGGAAGAGGCTGAAAAGAGACAATCCCAGATTCAACTTGATGCTCGGTGAAAGGAACAGATTACCCTTTGGACGTCTAGGTAAACTGTGTGTTTTCTTACTCCACAATGTGTTTTATTTGATGTCCACCCACTCAGGATGAGACAGCTGCTGTGACTGTGCATGGCCGCTTGCTCCAGCTTCCTGTTGGAAGATGTATCCAGCCAGTGGCCCTCATTGAAATGTGCAGTGTAGGCCCATTTGAATGTTTTATGATTTTTTTTTTTTCTTGGACTTTTACAGGTCATGAACCAGGACTGGTGCAACTGGTGAATTACTACAGAGGGGCAGACAAGCTGTGCAGGAAGGCATCTTTGGTCAAGTGTGTTTCTGCCTTGTTAAATGATAAATCGATATCTTATGTAATGCGTTTCTCTGTAAGTAAATTATTCAACAGGGATTACATTAGCTGACCATTATCCTTCTTCACCGCCAGGCTCATAAAGACCAGCCCAGAGCTGTCCGACTCCTCTAACTGGTTCCCAGAATCCTACATTATCTATCCCACTAACCTCAACACTCCTGTGGCTCCAGCTACTAACGGCATCAGCCATCTGAAGAACAATCCCAAGACTGATGAGCGTGAAGTTTTCTTGGCCTCCTATCACACTAAAAAAGAAAGTGGGGAGGGAACAGTGTGGATAGCCAAGTCATCTGCTGGAGCTAAAGGTAAAATCTAATACTCAAGTTACATTGGTACAAATCCAATCGATGAAGTCAGACACTCTCTTTATAATGTTTTCTTAGATTGAATTGAATTGAAAAGATGATGCTGTCTATTTTAAAAAGATCTTTAAAAGGAAGAGTTCTGCAGTTTAGGGTGTGGCATCTTAACATATTCTGATTTATTGCAACAGGTGCTGGTATTCTGATATCCCATGATGCTAATCAGCTGCTGGAGTATATTGACAATCAGGGACAGGTTCATGTTATTCAGAAGTATTTAGAGAAACCTCTACTTCTGCAGCCAGGACATCGGAAATTTGACATCAGGCAAGTTTTTCATGTTTAAACCTCCATCAAAAAATATCCAAGTCTGTCTGGACTTTATCACTCGTGCTGAATGTGCCCTTCTGGTTTATGTTATGCTATTACCAGGAGCTGGGTGCTTGTGGACCATCATTACAACATCTATTTATACCGCGAGGGCGTGCTGCGGACTTCCTCCGAGCCCTACAACAGCTCCGACCTCCAGGACATGACCAGCCACCTGACCAACCACTGCATCCAGAAGGAGCACTCGCAGAACTACGGACGATACGAGGAGGGGAATGAGATGTTCTTTGACGAGTTCAGGGTGTACATGCTGAACACTCACAATGTCACCCTGGAGACCACCATATTACCTCAGATCAAGCAGATCATAAAGTAGGTCCCTCTTGATTTAATTGTCAGATTGCAACTAATGCAGAGATTAACAGCTTTCTGCGTTCACTGTTTTTAAATGAATATATTGTTTTTATATCCAAACACAGAAACCAGCACATACTGTTTGTGCATGTAGAGACATTCTTCATAATTTGCTTCTGACAGATTGAGTTGTTATGTTTCATGATTGCTTGATGATATTTTATTTTTTTTAGACAGCTGCAAACCAACAACAAGGTTAACAGGTGCAACATTAGATGATCTTCTGTCTTTGCTGTAGTTTGAGGGCATGGGAGCATGTGCTGAGCCACTGATTCCATCTTTACTGCTACCTAACACAGTATATATTGCAAACACATATTTGTGAGATTGTTGACAAAAGCAAACTTTCAATCATTCAGTGATTAATTATATTCTGAAGATGCTTTGGCTTTTTTTTAAATTCAAGTTAAATGCATTTTAACTGCAGTATGACTGAAGATAAAACAACGGACAAAATGTGATCAATGTTTTAAATCATTTTAGTATTACGATGGTATAATAAAGTGTTTTTTTAGACTGCGGATTATCACGTCTTTAATAGACATTACAGTTGGGTCTACAGTACAGCACAAAGATTGGTGATTACTTCATGCTGCTCTGAAATGTTCCATATAGCGTCGAGCTGCAAGGATCAGTCGATTCATAGATTAGTCAATCAGCAGAGAATTAATTGGCAGCTATTTTGATAATCGATTGTTTTAGTCAGCTTTCAAGCAAAAATACCAAACATTTGATGGTTTCAACTTCTGAAATGAGACCATTTGCTGCTAATAGTTGCTTAAGATAAACAGTCAGATGCCCAATTTAACATTGAAATGGGTTTTTCTTTCCGTAATCATCCCTCCTTTTCATACTAGCCATTAGCAGATCCCTTCATGAATGATTATAGAGAGGAAACCTCTTCTAGTGTTCATATAGACACTGCTGTTTGAAGACACACTTGGGAAGACTTTGAGCCCATCGTTTAACATTAGAGTAAATTGAATAAGTTCAGGTTTAGATGAGCATTTTTCACACTTTTCTGTTGTTTTAAAGACCAACCCATTAAATGATTGGACAGGGCATTAAGTCATTTTGGTCTTTGTTAGATGACTGACAAGTTGGTAATAAGGCAGTATAAATGTAAAGAGTAAAGCAGTTTGAAACTATGCACATGAGGAATATTAAAGATGAAAATGCTGAAATATATTTTACTGTCTGGTTTTACAGGAGCTGTCTGTCATGCATTGAGCCGGCCATCAGCACCAAGCACCTGTCCTACCAGAGCTTCCAGCTCTTTGGATTTGATTTCATGGTCGACGAGAGCTTCAAAGTGTGGCTCATTGAGATCAATGGAGCTCCAGCCTGTGCACAGTCAGTACCAGTGCAGCAGATGCATGTTAAAAAATAGTCTTTTTAGGATTTCATTTTGGCTTCTTTTTACAATAGGAGGGAAACTATCTTTGAATGGATTTCAAAAGATAGGACCTGAATTATCTGAAATTATCCTGTGTCTTTGTTGGAATCTGTGTTTTGCTTTCAGAAAGTTTCTATTATTTTAAAAGCTGAGCATTTGAATTTAGTTTCTTTTTTAATTTGTTTTAATATTATCCCTTCCTCCCCCAGGAAACTATACCCAGAGCTCTGTCAGGGCATTGTGGACGTGGCTATTTCCAGCACCTTCACCTTGAACAACGGTGGCGACTCTTCATCAGCTTCCTCTTCTCCTTACTCCTCCTCTCCGTCCTCCACGTTCATCACCAACTCCACCAACTGCTCCTCCCCCAAACTGAGAGGGCCCCTCCACGTGGGCCCTTTCACTCGGCTGTAAGCACACGCACTCGTCTCCTCCGCACTAGAAGCTTCTTCCATGCTCTGTCCTCACTCCTAAAACCTCCACCTGAGAAGTAGCACATGCCTTTAATTGTACCTTGCCTGTCATACCCGGAGGAAGTCTCTCTTTTTATGGTAATCACCGATCCGCGGAAAACGATCTCCGCTCTTCTGATTATGCATATTATGAATCTAGAGATGGCGGCGAACTGATAAACAAACTTTCTGGGAGGTCCAAACGAGGACAGAAGCCCTTCTGTCTCAGTTCCACCACCACCAGTTTCTCCCCAAACAGAACGAAGGTCTGAAGGATGCAGAGACGCTCCAACTGAGACTGTAGTGCCTTACATTTCCAACCATGCTCCCTTAAAAAAGACTGCCAGTTATAGCTTGCTCTATTAGCGTGACTTGTACTTGTTCTAAAAAGCCTTTGCACTGTTGCTCAATACATCCATATGTCTGTTCGGTCAGGTCAGTCCATAAGAATCAACATAAAATAGACACGTTGATATTTGAGAGCTTAGTCAATTTGTGGAGTTTTGAATGCTAATTTTCTCATCAGACACTTTTTCTCTTATTTTTTGAATCTTTTTTTTTATTACAGCTAGCAGTAAAGAGGCTGTGATGGATATGATTAAACATCTAAAGACTAACACACTAACCCAATGTGTCTGATGAGATAAACATTCAAGATGTTAAGATCAACATTGCTCTTCACTGGACGGTTGGGACGCTACATATTATTAACATGGGGGGGAAACGAGGGGGCATTAGTGAGGAGGGTGAGGCCGTCCTTCAGCTGGGAATCCCACGTTTAATCCCGTCCCAACGAGCTCCGCCAAAGTGTCGCTGACCTTTTGACCTCTCAATTGCAGTAAGGGAAAATCTCACACCAAGTATTAGCCTCTGTTCTCAGTTCTTCACAGCTGAAGACGTCTTTAGGTTTGTTTTTCATTAGAAAGAGAGCATGTTTTTATGAAAGCATGTAGACGTTTGCATCCTCATACCACATCCAACACCGTTTTTTCTTTTCTTTTCCTGCTCCGTGAAGCTAGACTGTAAATTGTTAAGTGTTGTCGACATGTGTATGGATTTTTGAACTGTTTTTTGAAATGCAAGTAGAGTAGATTGTACAAAGTGTGTTACTACGGCCCCATGAAATGAAACTTCACGTCCATAAACAACATTTTTGCGTGAAAGGAAAACCTGATAATGACTAAACATGCCCTAATTTATACTGTCATTGTGTCAAATTATGTTTTAAACAAAGAGAAGTAAGCAGCAGCCCCAGAACATCACTGAACCAGCCGAGAAGTCGTCCATGAAAGGGCGAGCACGTTGAAGAAAATTCTTGGCAGGTGATTGGATGAACCATCTGTCTATCACCGCCTTACCTTAAGAAGCAGCTGGGTTCTAACGGTATCTCGTGATGTTATGATCTTGTGAATCCAGCTACCTTTCAAGGTGAGAAAGTCATAGTATACACAGATCTTCATCTCATCACTGCCTCCTCTTCAGTTACTACTGGTGTTTAATCATGTCACCAGTTGGCTTATTTTTTAAAAAGTATTATAAACATTTCTCATCATGAATGACTGATTTTTTTATTTTATTTCATGGGGTCGCTAAACTATTTTACTTCTCCATTTTTCTTTTGACTGTAGGCCTCTTTGTGAATAGGTGAGACCTTGTAGAGCTGTAGCTGTCCTAGATGACTCGTATCCAAACTTATTATGTTACCGTGCGTTGAAATAGGAATGCAAACTTGTTCCTGTAGACAGGAAACTTTAAATTAGCTTGTGACAGTAAGATAGTTGATTTCCTGCTCCCCAGTGGCGACTTTTCACGTTGAAATTCAACCATAGCGTTTCCAGCGGCTCATTTAAGTTTAACTACACTCATTTAACATAATAAGTCACTACAGGAGGTTTAATAGGTAGGCGTGTCATCATGTCACTACCCCCCCCCCCCCCCCCCCCCCCCCCCCGCTGTTCCTCTCTTTTTAACCTAATTTCATATGCGCCGAGGCTTCGCTTGTCATGTCTTGAGTTTCATAAGTTAAGGGACACCATAAGAGCATTTACTTATGTTTTAATCACTGTGTATTTGTGTTTACAAGATAACTCTGAAGAATGAAGGATGTTTAAGTGGCTGACGGTGATAAGTTTGGGTGATGTGCCGAATGTCAGAAAGATGGAATAGTTACAGGGTAGGTTACGCCAACATGAATTCATTATTATTCTATGAAAAAAAAATTAATTATTTAACTCGATTTGAGAGAAAATATGAATCCATTTCTGCTACGCTCAGTATTACACAACCCTGTTGTAGATGAAAGGAAGGTTTGGAAAGATATATTGAAGTAGATAAAGTCATGATTGTGTTGACAGATGGGATGCAGGTATGACTGTTGATTTTTTTTTTGGAAATATCAAAAGCAAACTTTCAGTATTTTTTTTTAAGTTGAATTTGTAGGGAAATGCTTTCCATCAAAGGGAAGGGTGCCTTAGAGGGAATTGCATATTGATAAAAAAGAAGCAATGGTCCTCCAGCATTTAAATGCACCTTCATTTGTTTGTTTGTATTGAAGTGAATTTGCCTCATTTTTATTATTCAACCTCTTTTTTAGATACAATGATGTCGTTTCCTCTTATTCAGAGTTTCTTTGCACATGTGACTCATTCTTTTTTATTATCATGTTTCCTCTCATGTGTTTCATATTCTATACTATTTTTTGATGTTTCTTAGATTTCCTCATCTTTTACCAAAGAAAAAAAACAATTCCTGCTGTATTTTCACTGTCTAATAATGTTTTGTAGTTGCTGCAATCTGGACATTATCGCATCAATTGGCCAACATGATCTTAAAAAGCAAGTGTCATATTCAGAGGGATGTGTGTGTGTTGTGTTTTTGTTTATAGGTGATGTTTTATTCCGAATCTTGCATGAGCATTTGTCTTTATCAGAAACAATATTACTAGAATAAAAAAACAAAAACATCATAGAGCTTCTGTCATGCATACATTTCTACTCTAAGCCGTCTACTTGATTCACTTGAAACTGATATTCTCATCAAAATGGAAAACAAAAGTACTTTATCCAATAATGTTGGACTGTTTCTTTAATATCCGTATATTTCTTCTGGCAACAAAGCAACACTGAACAAGATGAGGGAAGCTTAGTTTATCTGGACTGTGAGCTTGTGGATGATAAACTGAAAAAAACATGTAAAGATTGATGTAATACAACAGTCCTGTAATAAATGTTCAGTTTTTGCTTCAGTTTGTGTGTTGAATTCATTCTTTGATGTTATGCTGATGTAACCTTTTCTGTCGATAATGTAGATGTTATTACTACATCAATGCATCAAACTGCCTTAAGAGGCAAAAAAACTGACAGTTATAAACAGTAACTCACTGATAAAGAGTCAGGGGTTTCTATCTTTCCAATAAGCCATCAGATATGCAGTTATAAATGTTTCCCACTGTTGAATCTGAGTGTGAAAGATGAGTCCACATGTGTAATGGAGAACATCCGCAAATGTATATGTAAGTATGCATCAAACATATACACTACACACATATATGTACACATATAATCATAATAATCTCCTGCTGTTTCCACTCTGCTTTTCTTTATTCAACTCCCCAAGTCTGATTCTCTTACAGACACGTTTTGTCCTATTGTGCCCTCAAGTGGTGGAGGACTATATTTGTGAGGCTTTATTGGACTAATTTCACCTGTTAAGTTCTAATAACAAAAGGGTGAGTGTTCCCACTGTGCTCCATTTCTCCCACATACATAATTTATTTACGGAAATCATTTTACTTGGATTTGTAAATTAAATTAAGTTATTGTTAGATTTTGGGGCCCAAGAGAAAGGTTTGCTGCTGTACTCCAATCGTCATCTTCACAGCAGACTATACAGTAGCTACACATTGCAGTTTTGTTATTTGCAACTACCAAGACACCATCCAGCTGGAATAAAACTATCTGAAGGAGGATTTCCATGTGTCAGTTTGGTAGTGACCATTTGATCAAATACGTTTTTTGTTCAGTTCTTTGGATCAAACTTTTTGCATATTATAGGCTTTATTGTATATATTTACACACACACACACACACACACACACACACACACACACACACAATATATATATATATATATATATATATATATACATATATATATATATATATATATATATATATATATATATATATATATATATAAACTATATATATATATATATATAAACTATATATACGCTGTAACATTAAGCCTAAAGAGTTGAATCGATGTTACAGTTTCTGCCTATGCTAAGGCCTGTGTGTCTGAGGACGGCTTCCACATCCCAAACCAAATCAGTGTGCAACATCAAACCTGTCTGGTGTGTGAAAGTACTGAAGATCAATTCTCGTTAAATCCTCACTGATCTTTTAGGTGATTGAAATCACATTACCGGTGCTGTGCCACGTGCGTAAAATGCGCACAGCCCCTCTCTCAATTGACAGAGAGAGACACATATGGATCCTGCCGATGGAAGTTATCTATTTCATAAACTCAAATACATACATAATACAAATAAATACCACAATAAATACTTGAATACAGCTTATAAACAGTTGACGTTGTCCTATGTGACACTTCAACCCTAATTTTCCATTTACGAGTGATTTATTTTGCGGAAGTTTTGTCTGGTTGACCTGAAAGTGTGAGATGCGAAACGCTCAAGATTTGGCGACCTTGATAAAGATTAAATAGACTATAAATAGCCTGCAAAAAGGGAGCTTGACATTTAATTGATAATGAGTAATAGGCTATGACTCCTAAAGGACACTGTACTCTGATACAGACTGAAACCAAACGTATTGGTCAATGAGAGAGCAGAGTGTGACCGCGGAGCGCAGTGAGATCGATATATTTCTTAATAATTAGATTTTAACTTGATCTCAGGACTTTTGCACGTTGATTGGATGAAACTTAATATCACAGAGGTGAGATAATAAGACTATAAATACAGATGTGTACAAAATGGACGCTGAGGATTCTATGGTTGCTATGGTGTCCAGGCGCATCATTTCTAGATGATCCTCATTTAAACACAAACAACACCGAATGCTCAACAAAAGTGACTTTTCTTGACTTTCACTCGACGATTTCTCTGAAATTAACGCTTCTAGTGAGGACTTCTTACATCCTGACAAGGACTAAAGACTCACAGAGACTGACGACAGAGAGAAAGCAAACTTTCATCATGGCAAATGTGAGATTTGAGCACTTTAGAAAGTCTATGGTGTTTTCAATGTATTTGACCGTCGAGACTTTCAGAACCCTCATAAGACACTCATGTTTAGTAAAAAGGCTCAGACATGAACACCCCTCCAACCTAAGTTAGTCCCAAATGACAGGAAAATGAAGCACCTGTCAAAGGCAAATGTTGCTTTATGTTAATATGACCACAAGTTCATAGATAGGACCTGATTTCATATCATTCTGCCTTCATCTCAGTGGAAAATAGCTTAGATGCTACATATCATTTTATTTAAGGCTGGTAAATGTATCTCAATGATTGTTCTGATGAAAGCCCTCTGTGAAGCAATTTGAGGCAAAATCAAGCTATAAACAACAAATATAATCAAAAGGATGAAAGATATGGATTTTTTTAAGCAAACAAATCAGCTAAAATAAGTGTCCACATTTCTGAATCTGTCTAGAAATGGGGATGAAGTGGTAGAAGTTATAAAATATCTAAGTTTTAGTTTAGTTGATCAAAATGAAGCCTTTAAAATCTACATATATAGGCCTACGATATAGACAGATCCATAAACAGCTGCTAAAACAGACCCCCATCATCGCACATGGACTGATACTGATAGCAGCACACTTGCTTGTGAGATGTATTATTTTAAAGTCCATGTTGTTTTAATGTGTTTTAAACCACTGAGACATTCAGAACCTCTTATTTAGGATCAATTTAACAAGTCTGACTTTCTGACCAAACTTCACTCTCTAAAGACTTTAAAAGGACTAATGCAAATTTGTTGTGTTGACAAATTTTGAAGGTTAATAAAGTAATCTTTGCAAAAATAAGTATGAAGTTTTACAGGTGTTTGAGTCCATCATTGATTTACAACTCAAAACAGAAATAAAAATGCATGACTTTTGATATGAAATGGAATCAGGATTTTTAAAATCAATTTTCCTGCTTTTTTTTCCTCAGTTGAACAGTTTAGAATCACCATTCACATTTATTATTACATCATATTAAAATAATAATCATAATTTGTAATATTTGCACAGAGCAGTACACACTTATTTTAATTGACAGTGTAGTTTTTCAGTAAAAACAACATTAAAATACATTATGACTTTAAATGACTGGCTGTTTTGTCTCCATGAACTTGATACAACGTAACCCATAATCTCTTCATTTATCTGGTCTATTAACTAATAAATATAACTTGTTAAGCAGGTTTAAAGTACTACTGTAAGTATACTGTTGAAGCAGAGGTGTGATGTGTTGACTTGTACTTCTATAACATGTGATGTTTTTTAAATGTTGGCTTTGTTTGTACTTTCAGGTCAACCAGAGCTTCACTTGGACTGCCACCCTCCTCCCAAACCCCAGCAGGCCTGGCAGTCCCAGACTGGTTCTCAACAGGGTCTCCACACTCAGGTCACCCTCTCACTCTCCTTCTGACTCCCCTCTAAGCTCTCCCTCTCACTCCCCCTTCTTCAGCTCTTTCTTTGACTCACCCTGTAGTTCTCCTCCTTACTATTCCTCTTCCCCCCCCTCCTTTTGCTCTTCCCCTAACTCCTCCTTCTCCAGCTCTTTCTCTGGCTCACCCTGTAGCTCTCCCCCTTACTCTTCCTCTTCCTCCTCCTCTTCTTTTTCCTCTTGCTCATCCCCTTGCTCCCGCCGTTCCTCTTCTTCTTCATCTTCTAGCTCCTCCTCTTCTTCTTCGTCCAGCTCCCCTTGTAGCTCCCCTCGTAGCTCCCCTTGTAGCTCTCCAAAGATCTCCCCCTGGACTTCCTGTGGCGGGCCCCCTCTAGTCCCAGAGGGTGAAGACCTGACTTGTGAAGTGGTGCAGGATCGTAACAAGGTCTTCCTGAAGAAACCACCACCAGGAAGCCCCCCTCAGAGGACGGCAGCACCCAGCCAGCCCAGTACCTCGTGCCCCCCTGCCCGACCCCAGATGTGTCGCAGCAGCCAGCTGATCAGCACCGGTCCACCGCCAAAGTGGGTAAAGAAGCTGAAGGCCATTATTAAGGAGAGGAACCAGCAGCGTGGGAACAGGGGACAGAAGAGAGCTGCTGGAAAAGTGGACGGAGTCCCTCCAGGAAAACGCCCTAGAAGTTAATTTACAAAACTTGGCATTTCTTTTACGTTACATTTTGTGACGTGATGCAAGGCGACGTGCTGTGACGTGACGTGTTGTGATGTGATGTGTCGTGACGTGTTGTGATGTGATGTGATGTGTTGTAAATTGATGTCATTTGATGTAACTTGATGTAATTTGATGTGATATAATGTGATGTGACGTGACGTGATGTGATGTGACGTGATGTGACGTGATGTGACGTGATTTCATTTGATGTAATTTAATGTAATTTGATGTCATTTGATGTGATGCGATGTGATGTGACGTGATGTGACGTGATGTGATGTGATGTGATGTGATGTTTAAGTTTAAGTTTAAGTTTAATATCATTCCACTCCGTACAAGTTATTTAAAAAAAACAGGAAAAAAACTAAGTGCAATCCATAAAAACAGTAAATGAAAACAAACCAGCCCAGAAAAACAGGAGCAAACTTAGAAACTACATTTAAGATTAAAGTGTCTGAGAGGGGCTTATGTAGCTCTTTGGCTGAGAAGGGTTTTGAGGTCATGTGTCGTGAGGCGATGTTTTTTGGTGACGCAGCGTTTTTGTGATGCGAGATTACGAGGTCATGCGTCGTGATGTGAGATTATGAGGTCATGCGTTGTGATTCAAGGTTTTTTTGGTGATGCGTCGTTTTCGTGATGTGAGGTTATGAGGTCATGCGTCGTGATGCGAGGTTTTTCGGTGATGCGTCGTTTTCGTGATGTGAGGATTTGAGGTCATGCGTCATGAGGTGATGCAACGTTTTTTGGTGACGCGTCGTTTTTGTGATGCGAGATTTTGAGGTCTCCTAGGTTCTCCCCCTGGTATCACTGTGGCGGGCCCCCTCTTGTCCCTGTGGGGTGAACACTGGACTTGAGGTTTTTTGGTGACGTGTTGTTTTCGTGGTGTGAGGTTTTGAGGTCCTGCATCGTGAGGTTTTTTGGTGATACATTGTAAAGGTTTTCTGACTTGAGATGATCATCTGATAATTCAGGTCGGTGTGGTTGAACTTGTGACTCGGGTCAGAGTGTGTTGCCAGAGTTGGGGATGATCTGGGGGGGATAATGTGAACCTCCCACATGTTACACCCTCCCAGAGAAGCTCCTCTCTGGCAGAGGAGAAAAAGATGTCACAGAGGAATACAGAATAGTCAATAGTGACAAGAAATTCAGTGCAGTGGTGCAGCTTGGGAAACCAAGAGGCTAAAAGGAGGAAAAAAAGACCAAAAAGTCCAAATATAAAAATCAAAATATGGTAAGTAAGATTAATCTTCTTCGTAATGGAATTTTCCCTGAGTCAACATAAAAGCGACACCTTCTCAGGGTCACATTTGACCTGATTGTTTGACTGAGGGTCAGAACTGGAATATAAAACAGTGAAATTGATGACTACAAAATGTACACTTTAAAAAAAATTGTTTATACTATTGACCCCAAACAGTAGGAGATAAATGTTTGTATTGTACTTGGCCTGGTTGTTTTCTCTGTGATTGTTCTCTTTCAGTGTACTTGGATGAAAAGAAGACCCCAGAGGACCTGAATAGGAGACATGAGACGACAGACGGATGAAGATGAAGAAACAGAGAGAGCAGAGAAGAATGCACACAAGCCCAGGAGGAGAAAGCTGATGAAGAAAAACCCAAGAAGTGATGAGGTAAGTTGGTTATAAGTATCCACAGGAAGGAGATGAATCTTTATTTTATGTTTAAAATCTTTAAATGTATCTTTATGCTTTTTCTTCCTACAAGACGCAGAAGATGAAGATGAGAGCAGCAGGAGTCCATGCATTTAAAGAGGCTGGGGGCCAGTCGGCAGAGAAGACTCGGGGCAGTGCTGTTCACACAGTGAAAGATTTCCACAGTGTTTAACATGTTCACAGTGTGTAAAAAGAGTCCTCAAATAAAAAGTCAAAAAATTCAAAATCGTCTCAGTTCATGGTTCTGTCTTTGTCTTAAATGTTGTGATTGGGGAAAATGAAATAAGCAAAAAAATAAAACCCTTTTAACCAAAATCATTGGTTTAAGTAAAGAATGTATAATAGTGTAACATCCTCACTGAGTATTATCTTTCTCAGAATATCTTCTACCATGAAGTGGTTGTTGACATGCTGAGGTGTTTTTGTGACAAATCATGACACTTTCAATCAAATCAGTGCCAAATTTTTATGATCACTTAAAAATCTATTGGTCATTTGTTTCAATATATAAAAGCTTTCCCACACATCATTATCAAATACTTGTTAAGCAGTTAAGCTGCTTAAGTTGCCTTTATGCTGTTGATACTTCAAGAGAACCAGAGCCTGGGCAGCCACCAGTAAAAAGAGCTAGAAACTGAACTGAAAGTATCATCATTGTGTAAATAGTGAAAGACATAAGAGTAGTTTAATAAGATCAAAACTGTGTATATTGTAGTTTGAAGTCTTCTTAGCCAGTAGAATTGTCTTGTTTAATCAGTAGGAAATGCAGCCTCTGTCTGTCTTTCCTGACAGCTACACTCTGACTCCACCTGCAGCCGGAGGCTTAGTTAGGATATAAATATCTTTATTGATCCCAATTGGGAGAAGTTTAAGTTGACACAGCAGTACAGTGGGGAAAGAGTAGCAGTGTAAGGGTGAAAGTGCTAAAATAAAATACATTAAAAAAAAAAAAATAAAGAAAAATAAAGGCAAGGCAGCTTTATTTATACAGTGCATTTCACACACAGTGGCAACTCAATGTGCTTTACATAAAAACTAAATATCTGATGATTTCACAGTAGAATTGTAAGCATAAAAACATACAATTAAAACCCCCCACTTATAATAAAAAGGAAAAAAGTACAATTGAACAGTAAAATTGGAAACATTAAAACATACAAATAAAAAAGAACCCAATTATAATAAAAATAAAACAAAGTACAAAAAAATAGGAAGAGAGGAAGAAAACAAAAAGCTAGACTAAAATAGAGCATTAAAATGATTACAAGAACATACAGTGCAAATGAAAGATAAAATAAAATAAAATAAAATAGGTTACCATATACAGTAAACAATCTCTGTGTAAATAAACCTGCAATTTAAAAAAAACGGAATAAGTTTAAAATATGCAGAATATGGCAAAAAGGCGACCTGAGACTGAAAAAATAACTCCCACCACAAGATGGCAGTAAACCAACAACAAAGCCTTAGTGAAGAGGAATACTTCCTGCTGTAGATCCGGTCTTACCCTGCACATGTGATAAACAAGCATGTGAAGAACTTGAAGTGCAAGCATGGACTTCTCAACTAAGTGGACTAATTTACCAAAAGGTCCTAGTTTAAAGAATCTGACAGAGGGACGATTTGGGGTCCTGAAGGAGGATCAACATGCTGCTGTTCAGGACTTAACTAAAGCTCACATCGAGTCATTTGACCAGGCTGTCACTGATGGACTGAGCCGGGTCGTGCAGGTCAGTGGAGCTTGATTTGACCATGTAATTAATACAGGACTCAATGGAAGAAATACCGAAGTTGTGTATTAAAGGCGCACTTAAAAAAAACTGTGATCAAAGAAGGGCAGATTAAACTATTTCCCTAACCTGACAGAAATGACACTCCCATTTATTATAGCTATTATCATCATCATAACAGTCACATATTCTGTCTCTGTGTTGCTGATGGATGGATTAATAATTAAAGTGAATTATTACCCCTTTTTTGTTGCTTGTGACCCCCTGGAAGCCCCTCTAAGAGCCTTGTGGATCCCCAGACCTCACTTTGAAACCCACTATCATAAGCTGTTTCTGACAATTGAAGTGATCATGTTATAACCTGCTGGGTGAAACACAAAGTTTTACTCTAGTTTTTTAGGCTTTATTAAGAGCATAATGATGATGTATGTTTAGTTTTATGTGAATTGTAATATGCTGGTACTCATGTGATGTGTATTGTCTTTCTCAGGCAATCCCACCTTTGGAGTTCACGTTCCGAAATGAAAGGATTAGCCTGTCTTACGTCGACGCCATGATCTACAACCCCATGGTGGCCAAAGGGAGCATCTGTAAGGAGATGAGGGTGTTTCCAGCAGAGTGTCGGGCGAGAAGATGCTCTTACAAAGGCAAGATTGTGGTAAGTGTGCAAAGTAGGGAGCGCCAAAAATACACGTGAGAAGACAATAACACTTTGGTTAAAGCTTTAATCTGTTATGGTTTTGCATTACGACAGGCGGACGTCAGCTGGTCGGTCAACGGCGTCCCCAAAGGCATCATTAAACAGTCCCTGGGTCAAGTGCCGATTATGGTGAAGACAAAGCTGTGTAACCTGCATGGCATGTCCCCTAAAGAGCTTGTGGAACACCATGAAGAAGCAGAGGTGAGATATGTGAAAGTGGTAAAACTGAGGAGATATTCAATGCACGCATCCTTTACAACTCAATTACAAACCGCCTCTTTAACATTTACAGGAAATGGGAGGTTATTTTGTCGTGAACGGCATCGAGAAGGTCATTCGTATGCTGATAATGCCGAGGAGGAACTATCCGATCGCCATGTCGAGACCGAAGTGGAAGAGCAGAGGGCAGGGATACACGCAGTATGGTAAACACATACACTCACACACACACAGGAATATTTCTTTTTAATTATGAGCTTTTAGATTAAAGCTCCATCTCCTGTTCACAGGTATTTCAATGCGCTGCGTGAAGGATGAGCACACAGCCGTCAACATGAATCTGCATTATCTGGAAAACGGGACCGTGATGCTCAACTTCATCTACCAGAAAGAGCTCTTCTTCCTCCCACTAGGCTTCGCACTTAAGGTAGTAATCAGAGTTTATAGCAGTAAGAAATATTTGATAGTATCTTGGTGTCTAGCCATGCTTTTTTCACTGAGTCAGACCTTTTTAAATGCACTTTAGAAATCACCAAACTTGCACCAATCATGAGTTAATAGCTCTCATTTTAATATGAGGCTTTCTGCTGTGGATTTTGAACACATCTTGTTTTCCCTCCAGGCTCTGGTGGACTTCACAGACTACCAGATCTACCAGGAGCTCATCAAAGGCCGTGAGGACAACTCCTTCTACAAGAGCTGCGTCTCCGAGATGTTGCGCATCGTCAACGAGGAGAACTGCATCACCCGCAGCAGCGTGCTCAATTACCTCGGAGAGCGCTTCCGGGTTAAGATGAGCCTTCCTGACTGGTACACAAACGAGCAGTGTGCCAACTTCCTGCTAGAGTAAGTTTTCAAAGACAGATGCATGACCTTTATTCTTTACTTGCAGCTGGAAAACACAATTTTAAGCTTATTACATTAAATATTTAGTAGGTTTCAATCAAGTAAAGTGAGTTCTGTTTCTGTTTTGTTCAGTGAGTGCCTCTGCATCCACCTGAGATCCAGCATAGAGAAGTTCTACCTGTTGTGTCTGATGACCAGGAAGCTTTTCACGTACGCCAAGCAGGAGTGCATGGAGGAGAACCCTGACAGCATTATGTGTCAGGAGGTGCTCACTCCTGGTCAGCTCTACCTCATGTTTCTGAAGGTAAAGTTATTCGAATGAGTCGTGTGAACAAGAATCGAGCGATGTGTGAACCGCCTTAAAACTGAGTATGGGCACATAGTCAGAAATATAAACATCCATTAAAGGCACTGATCACAATTTAAATCAGTGCAGAAATGTATAACTGCAGCGTGCTTTTATCTTGAAGTCAAATAAATCGTATATTAAATAAAAACGACACCTTCCTGTTCAAACATGTGACGCTGGCTGTGTGAAACATGTTGACAGGAAAGACTGACCGCCTGGTTGGTGTCCGTGAAGTTGGCCTTTGACAAGAGAGGCAGCAGACTGAGCGCATTGACTGCTGAGAACCTGATGAAGATGTTCAACTTGGGCACAGATGTGACCAGGCCCTTTGAATACATGCTTGCCACCGGGAACCTCGTCTCCAAGACGGGTACGGCCAGACCGCATGAGCATGAGTAGATGTTACCGTGTAAATTTTGGTTCCTCCATTAATAACATCTTCCCTCCCCGTCGCCCTCAGGTCTCGGCATGCTGCAGAACACGGGCCTGTGCGTGGTGGCCGACAAGCTCAACTTCATCCGCTACCTGTCGCATTTCCGCTGCGTGCACAGAGGAGCGGCCTTCGCCAAGATGAGGACCACTTCGGTTCGTAAGCTGCTGCCTGAGTCCTGGGGCTTCATGTGTCCCGTCCACACTCCAGACGGAGAGCCTTGCGGACTCATGAACCACATGACTGCCAGCTGTGAGATAGTGGCGCAGACCTTGTCCACCGTATCACTACCTGGTCTACTCTGTTCCCTAGGTGAGCGCTCTGTCCAGGGCGGGTCCTGCCCTTAAATCTTCTCTAACGCACAGTTTCAAGCAGGTCTCAGTGGATTAAACAGCATCATGTGATTGTTTTTGTCTGTGGTGGTTCAGGCGTTACTGCAGTGGATGGAACTCCTGGCCAAGCCTTTTCTGACTGCTACCCCGTGGTCCTGGACGGAGCTGTCGTAGGCTGGGTGGAGACTGAATTAGCCTCTACTGTGGTTGACTCTCTGCGCAGGTTTAAGGTAGGATGGTAAAACGTCACCTTGCTGCATCAGGCGCATTATTTAGGCAGAAAACTGATGTTTAAATCGTATATATATCTCCAGGTGCTGAGAGAGAAGAGGATCCCTCCATGGACTGAGATTGTTCTGGTACCCAAAACGGGCAAAGCCAGCTTGTACCCCGGCCTGTTCCTCTTCACAACGCCCTGTCGGATGGTGCGGCCTGTACGAAATTTAGCTCACGGACAGCAGGAGATGATTGGCACCTTTGAACAGGTATGTGTAAACTAAGAACAATAACTCTGAAGGCTGATTTGTTGTTTCTTTTGCATACTAGACACCGAAACTTTCATCTAATCATCTATTTGTGTGTCGCTGCAGCTTTACATCAATGTGGGCATCTTGGAGAATGAGATCGAGCCGGGTGTGACGACACACCAGGAGCTCTTCCCTCACAGTATGCTGAGCGTGGTGGCCAACTTCATTCCCTACTCAGACCACAATCAGAGTCCTAGGAACATGTACCAGTGTCAGATGGGTAAGTGGGGGAAAAAACCCCATTAAAAGCCACATAGATCTACACAAGTGTTCAGATCTTCTTGTAGTCGTCGAATAGTCTCTTAGATGATGATTTGTACTCTTCGCAGGTAAGCAGACCATGGGTTTCCCCCTGCACTCGTTCATGGATCGCTCAGATAACAAGCTGTACCGGCTCCAGACCCCACAGAGTCCACTGGTCAGGCCCTACATGTACGACCACTACAACCTGGACAACTACCCCAGCGGCACCAACGCCATCGTGGCAGTCGTATCCTACACAGGCTACGATATGGAAGACGCAATGGTAAAGTAAAAAGGCAGCAGCTACTGTCATTTTTATCTCTCTTTGAACGGATATCCTGACACACTTTTATCTCTTTTAGATTGTGAACAAGTCATCGTGGGAGAGGGGCTTCGCTCATGGATCCATCTACAAGACGGAGCTGGTGGACCTGGCGGATAAAGTGAGGGGAGATGACAGCGTGGTGTTCGGGGCCAAGCCGGACGACCCCAAGGTGATGGACAAACTGGATGCGGACGGGCTGCCTCACATTGGATCCACACTTAAATACGGAGATCCGTTCTACGGCTACATCAACCTCAACACCGGCCAGACCTTCGTCACCTTCTACAAGTAAGTGACAGCATTCTTTAGCTGTGTTTTTTTGTGTTTGGTGAGGGAATTTTTTTCTCCTCTCTCCATCAGCTCGGTGAAATGAAGATTCTGATTCTAGCATGCAATAGTCTCATTTTCTTACCTTTGTTTTTGTTCCTTTTCTTTTTTCCTCCAACTTATAACTATAATAAACTTTTTCTTACTCTCTCATCTTTTTTCTCTTATTTATTTTACTTTATTTTAATTTTACATTTTCATCACTCTTATTTTCTCTTACGTGCATTGGTCTTTTTTTAAAATCCTTTTGTAATTTGTTCTTTGTTTTTGTTCCTTCATCATTTTTATCCTTTTCTTTTTTGTCCTTATTCTACACTTGTTCTGTCTTATTATCAGCGTGTTAATCAGCTTTGAAGCACTTTGAACTACATTAACTTGAAAAGTGCCATATAAATAAAGTTTCGTTATCTTATGTTGTTTTCTCCATCTTCCCTCAGGAGCCAAGAAGCCTGCGTTGTTGACAACATAAAGGTCTGCAGTAACGACACCGGCTCAGGACGGTTCAAACGCGTCTGCATCACTGTAAGAATTCCCCGTAACCCGACCATCGGTGACAAGTTCGCCAGCCGCCACGGCCAGAAAGGCATCCTGAGCCGCCTGTGGCCCGCAGAGGACATGCCCTTCACAGAGAGTGGCATGAGCCCAGACATCCTGTTCAACCCCCACGGCTTCCCCTCTCGTATGACCATCGGGATGCTGATCGAGAGCATGGCGGGAAAGTCTGGCGCCCTGCACGGCCTGAGCCACGACGCCACGCCCTTCACCTTCTCCGAGGAGGACGCGGCGCTCGAGTACTTTGGTAAAATGCTCCGGGCCGGCGGCTACAACTACTACGGCACGGAGCGGCTCTACAGCGGGCTGAGCGGCCTGGAGCTAGAGGCTGACATCTTCATAGGCGTCGTCTATTACCAGAGGCTACGTCACATGGTCTCCGACAAGTTCCAGGTGAGGACGACGGGAGCGAGGGACAAGGTGACCAACCAGCCGGTGGGAGGGAGGAACATCCAGGGAGGCATCCGTTTCGGGGAGATGGAGCGAGACGCCCTGCTGGCCCACGGCTCTTCCTTCCTGCTTCACGACCGCCTCTTCAACTGCTCGGACCGCTCCGTGGCTCAGGTGTGCGTGGACTGCGGCAGCCTGATCTCTCCTCTTTTAGAGAAGCCGCCGCCTTACTGGTCGGCCATGCTCCACCGCAAGACTGTCTGCACCCTGTGCGGCAAAAGTGACTCCATCGACTCCGTGTCTGTCCCTTACGTGTTCCGTTATTTTGTAGCCGAGCTCGCAGCCATGAACATCAAAGTCAAATTAGACGTTAAGTGAAGTTTGCAGAACGACGAGGAAAGAAACATGCCTTAAAAGTGACGGACTAAAGTGGAAAGTGTCTGTTTTATCAAAGGGTTGTTCATGTGTTTTCTTAAAATGGGCCTTCATATCCAGTGAAGCTGCTAGAATTAACCATGCTACAGAAAGACATTTATACTGTTTATCTCCTTTGTCACAAGCGTTTTTTTAAATATGAGAAGACTTTAAGAAAGTGGCTAAGTAGCCGAATATGATGGTATATATCTGTTCATTTGCATATCCCAAATAGCTCCTTGTACAGTTATTCTGAGTGTTGAATAAAAATAATGCTGTAGCTCTGAATCACTGTTCTCTTCTTGAGATGGCTAATACAACAATATATTTATACTCCTGTACAAATAGACGTAAAAATACAATGTAACAGGTGCAAAATCTATTTTTAAGTATCAGAATTAAAAGTAGTGGTTAATAGAAAAATAGCCCACGTGACTGATTTATTCTCTTTTTTTGACTGGAAATAATTTTTGACTGAAATTTAAATAAAACAATCAGAGAAATTGGAGGGAAAATGTCTGATTGGTGGAAAAGAATGTCACAAGCCAAATGATTGAGAACCACTGGTTTAATCTTTCATCATCTATTGCATTTCATGAGCATGTCATATGAAGAGTGACTATAGCTGTCAGATAAATGTAGTGTAGAGGTAGAAGAATATAAAATCAGAAAATGGCACCAAGTGTAAGTCACAAAATAGAATTTAAGTATGATACTTGATTAAATGTACTTTCTGTCCCAACAGATTGTGAATAATGTCCACACTATTTGTTCCAATGTAGTTAAAAAGTGACGATGAAAAAACAACAAAAGATATTTAAAACAATTAAAAAGTACCCTGGTGGAAAGAAGTTTCAGTTAGAACATTCATCTTTAAACATATCTGTAATTATATATTCCCACAAGATCCCACATGAGGTGACAGCCCCCCCCCATTCACCAGTTGTCCTTATTTCAGCTGTTCCAGAACATGTGGCAGCTCCAGCACAGTGGGGATAGTGTAGTCTGGTTTCACTGAACCATCTGGCACAGCGCCTCCCGCACTGCTGATCCAAACTGTGGCCCGTACCTCAGCGTTGAACCCTCCCTGAATATCCGTGTCCAGAGAGTCTCCGACCATAACACAGTCCATGGCCTCCACCCCCAGCATGTTGAAACACAGTTTGAAGATGGAGACGAACGGTTTCTGCTCCGCGTGCTCTCCCCCCACCACGATGGCATCGAAGAACTCCTCGCAGCCCACCGCCTCCACTTTCTCCCTCTGGGTCTGGGTTATTCCGTTGGTCAGCAGCAGCAGCTTGTATCTACCCCGGAGTTCTCTCAGCAGGTTGCATATTTCCGGGGACAGATTGAGAACCTCCAGGCGAGTGTTTTTCCACATGTAGTAGCACTGAGCTGCCAGAGAAGGCGAGGAACGGCTGCCCACTGTTTCCTTGAGGCTCTCCTCCCAGTGACCCGCGCGCACCTCATCGATGGATCTGCTTGCAGCTGGGTCAAAGCTCTCATGCTGGAGCTTCTGCTTGAACTTGTTACAAATGGTGATGATAGTGTCGTCATCAAGGGCCAACGTGGTCTTCAAAAGTTCACTGGTCTGTAAGATTCAAAGCATAACATTTTAAGTTTACTGTTTCAGTGCAGTAATGTTGTGTTTGATAACCACATTTTTAAAAATGTGCCTTTTTATATATATATTGTGTATATATAAGATTATCAGTCAATATGTCGATATCAGAATTCCCTAATATCGGTATCAGCCCGCAAAATACAGTATCGGTTGGGCCCTAACTGTGAACAAGCTGTCTGTGATGAGCATCAATCAAACTGTGTTTCAGACTGAGACATCATATTGTTGAAATTGCATCATTTTCCTTAAGGCACCTCAGGCTGTTCATCTGTTCTGTGAATAGATGGTTCATTATAGTGAAGTTATAATAAATATTATTATATATTATTTACAGGTCATTATGCAATGGTTTTAATGTTCTGGCCCACATGAGATGAACATTGGGCTGTTTGAGTTTGACACCCCTGATTTAGACCCTTTAGTCAGGTAACAGTAGCAATACAGCAATGTCAAAACTCCATTACAAGTAAAAGTCTTGCATTAAAAATGTAAACCTATGCCCAAGTATAAGTATGGTAATAAAATCAACAAAATACACTGAAAGTATCAAAAGCACTATGCAGAATGACTCATTTCAGGATGTTATATTAATAAAAGTATATATTACTGGATTGTTACTGGTGCATTAACACACAAGGTGCTTTTTAATTTAGCAGTTTTTCAATGTGAAACTATAAACTATATTTTTATATACACTACTGAGAAGTGTGATCTTCTGCCCCTCATAATATACATAATCATGTTTTGAATGTAAGTTTTAAATTAATATAGTGGTATCAAAAGTGGAGGTGTAAAGTAGCATCAAATGGAAACGCCCTGCACACCCACACAAGTGTTATTACACATCCCAGCTGAGTAATAATTTCTGTTCTGGTTGAAGTTATAAAGTCAGGTCACTGAACTGCATGTACTTTTATGAAAGGTGTGAGCTGTCCCGGTGCCATGACAGGTGCAAACAAAACTCACAAGAGAAAAGCCAAGAAATACATGTCACAACATAAAAAAGCGAAGTTGAAAACAATAAAAATGATGGCTAAAGTCAATTTAACATAAATTTTAGGGTCCTGATAATGAGCCAAAAGCTGGTCAAATAGATTTATTTCACTCATCAGCCAAAAACAAAGGTAATCTATTGAGTGGCTTCACTAGCCATTTGGCCGTGTTACAAAAAAGTTAATTTTGCACCCTATTGCCATGGCTACAGTGATATTTTAATCCCTTACTGAAGTAAAAGCAGCAATAAAAAGCAGTAAAAAAAAAGCAGTAATAAAGCTCCATCACAAGTACAGAAGTTATGTCAGCAAAAATCTGAAGTAAAGGTATTCTTATGCAGCCTCTTTAGTTAAGTATTATATATAATTTTAATGGATGCATAAATATGTTAGACGCTTTTTAATGCTGTAGCTGGTTAAACGTTGAGCTAATTTTAATTGTTTTATATACCTTTTTAACTTTTACTCATATATATTGTCATGTTAAATCAAATTTTCTACATGAGCTGAACAGCCGGATGTATAATTTCCCTCCCACTGTCTTTGAACGCACCTCAGCCAATCAGCACATCCATTCATACAATCCACGTTTTAACAGCTAACACGGACATGAACGCATCCTGAGTTACACACACACACTATATGATATTATTAGTCAGTGTGACGCTGACAACATATCACTATTGAATTGAGCATTTACCTCAGACTAACGTTACAAATGGCTATGGAAGTTAACTTTCATACACTACATTTATACATTTACAGTACAGTCTTTAACCTCACCTTCTGTATCGCATGTCCGCCTGCTCGACTTGTTTCAATGAGCGTGTTGTCCAAGTCGAACAATATCGCCTTTACAGTGTTACCGTCCATTAGTCTACTGGAGTTCACACTGTCTGTCACTTCACACACATACAGCTTGTTTAATTGCGGATGTACTGCAGGATGTACAAACTGCATGACGGGAGTTGTAGTTTTGTTTAAATGTTCAGTGTTTGTAAGTTTCATCCTCTAGAGGGCGCCAGTGAATCAAAATACAATTTACTCGCCTGTATGTAAAAAAAAAAAAAAAAAGCAGTTCATTTGAAAGATACATGATGAGGACCATTACAAGAACAGGCATTAAAACATTTTGTTAACAATATTACAGATGTATTAATGTTATTATAAATATTTAGCAAACATAATACTGTATAGTCAATAGAGCACACTTTAGTTCTTGTGGTTGTTTATATTTAAATAAATAAAACTGTGATTAAATAAGATATACAATATAAAATAATGAGCACTACAAGTGCGTGACAAACTCACCATATGTGATGTGGGATATGTGAAAGGATCATTTTTATATGGGAAATGACCAAAATGGAGCAGTCTACCACACTTGTCTCTTTTATTACACTGAGTTTCAGACGCCATGCATCATTTTCCAGTATGGACACATTTTCCAATCATCGGTGACTGAGCTGTGGCAGGGACCAGCTTATATTACCAACCGACATTATTTTTAGAAAGGATGACGAGAATCAAAAATAAAGGAGAAACCATCAGTGCCATCACTTGTCTTGCCTGATGTGATCATGCGTATTGCCAATTTAAACACATATTCCGTGACATACGCTCTTTCCAAATCAAAACATACTTCAATTCTTATGTAACCCGTCCTTAAACCCGCTCTCTTGTCTGGCAACGTGCCAGAGGTTCACACGCAACAGTGTACAGGCCTGTTGCACTACCAAAGCCAATCAGAAATCACAACAAGCCTTTCTCACATTACCTGAGAGCGCATGTTTCTTTAACAGAAACCTGACCTGATTATTTCAATTACTCTGGACAAAAAAATGCCAAAGATAAACTATAAATCAGAAATGGTGTGAGAAGCCTAACCTGCTATTATCTATCAGAACAAACAACACCTGCCGTTTGCATGCGAAGGAGGAATATGCATGTTGAAATGACAGACGTGCAGGAAATGAACTTCAAAACCCTTCTTTTTTTTTAATGACACTTGACCTTAAAAAGGGAAGAGAAACATAAACAGTGGATGCATGAAGAGTGAATTTACAAGTGTAAAGATGGAATTTCCCTTCTGATGTGCGAGAAGGAAAAAAAAGAAAGAAAGAAGTAAACTGACTTTCCTAACAGTCCGTGCATGTGTGTGTGTTTGTGTGTGTGTGTGTGTGACTCTTTCAAGAACGTGTAGGCATTTTCAAGGAGCTGTGATTCCTGGTGTCTTTGTCTGCACGACACCATTCCTCTTTTATCTGTGTGGGTGGCCATGCCGTGGGTGCACAGTCACACGTTGTCTCTCAGCTGGGCACGAATCCCTCGCAAATGCCAATTATTAAAGATGTCATTCCACCAAAACACCTTTCAGCCACTGCATGATCTGCCTTATATTCACATTAGTCTAAAGACTTTAGTATCACTTATTATATGACCCCTCCCTTGGTTCTTTGTTATTAGGGCTTTCATCTAAGCCACTTGTGTTTCTGATCTTTGGGTGTCTCCACATGTGTGTGTGTGTGTGTGTGACTGAGTCAGGCCTGGATGGGACAAGTGTAAACCACAGAAACAGGTGAGTCTTCATGAGATGAAGGAGCTTATTACCTGGGATACAGAGGACAGGGTTGCTGCTGGACTTTAACCACTGCCAGGTAATTTGAGGAGAACGGAGCCTTCGTGGTTTGAACTCTACCTGCCAGCAGGCACGTATAATAGAAAATGTGCAGGTCACTTGCAAATCAAGATATGCGGATTACCGCACAAAGATTTGGCTCGTCTTTGCCATTCCGCTCTGAAATATAGAACATTCCCCAGGTCTAAAAGATTTGGATCAAATATGTCAATAGAATGTAGAGCATTAACTTGAACTTTCTTTGTCAAGGTGCTCCCATGTAGCCTCGCCTCTGATATAGAGACAGACTCCAGCCCCACACACACACACACACACACACACACACACACACACACACACACACACACACACACACACACACACACACACACACACACACACACACACACACACACACACACACACACACACACAAACACACATAGATGTGAGATTTTATCGAGGGCAGGGGAATGTATGAACGACAGTCTAAATAGAGAGACACTGGTGTGCTTAATGGCACTTGTCATGGTAACTGGGGGAGTCTGGCAACCTGCACGTACACACAAACAAAAACAACATGATCTGGGGCAGGATGGTGCCTCTTCGGGCGGTTATGCAATGCTCTCCACGATGAAGGAGCGATATGATTTTTTGCAAAGCTTACGTAAATTGTGTGTTAGGGACCTCTTGCAGTCTATCCCCCATAAACATCACTATCATTGTCAAATCACATTTTTTTTGCATCTGGCTGTATCAATTCAGAAACACAAAAACACAAAATGATTTTTTTTCTAAGTGGGATTTGTGGGGTAATATTGTGCATCATTTGAAATGAGGGTACGCTGAGTGTTCTTGCTTTATGAAAACACAGGACCTCCCATAGTTGTCTGGCAGTTTTCCAGTAGCCCCCGTCTCTGTGCTGATACACCTGAGTTCTTCTGACCGGCCACTGAACCAGTGCAGAAGCAGCAGGGAGGGAGACAAACTATGTGTGGTCACTGGAGTATAGTACCAAGAGCTCTGGAAGATCCCCCAATCTCAAAGTAATGAGGGGCACACCAGGGGAGCTGGGAAGTTAGGATCCAGATTGAAATGTTTGTACTCACTGTTAGCACACTCACATTTTAGGATGAAAATCAAGGCCCAACAAGGTAAACCATTACATTTTGGGGGTTTTTGGTAAAGATTAGGGTTAAGTCAATACTATATCATAGCAAAAACAAGTTTATGTGTGTGTGTGTGTGTGTGTGTGTGTGTGTGTGTGTGTGTGTGTGTGTGTGTGTGTGTGTGTGTGTGTGTGTGTGTGAAGAAGAAGAAGAGCATGTGAAGGAGTGATCCAGTGATTTAGAAATAGACTTCCATAAAGTTGGAAGACTCACAGGAGACAGATTCAAAAAAGAGGTTTCTAAGTGTTCTAAGTACCTATAAAAAAAGGCTAAAATGCAAAGAAAATAGAGAAAATGTTTATTCAAAACTGAAGCAGGCAAGACTGTCATTTCCTGACTTTTAGTTGCATAATATGGGCTAAACTCAGAACATGCTGGATCCAGCATCTTTCACTCACAAAACCTTCACTTTGTAATTCAAACCCTCTATTAAAAATGATAAGTTTTAAGCTGCAGCCTGATGGCATGATGATGGTTTATGTTGGCTGTATTATGTAAAGTATTATCATTGCTATGGCAAAACACAATCAAACTGATTGTAATTAACAGCCATAATATTTCAAAGAAAATAACAGTCTCCTTGTATAATTTATAAGTCTACAAATGATGCAGCAGGTTGACAGAAAACTCCCAACTAATAAATCAATTGCAGATTTCACAACAAACTTGCCCCTCCTGCTTCACTTGAAAGAAAGCTGATATAGTATGATTCACATTCACTGTGTCTGATTCCAGTTTGTGTTTGAATGGGAGATAAATCACGCAAAGGTATCAGGGTGTTGAAGCACGGTGTAATTGTGACTTTAAGTAATCTTTGACTCTAATTTCTGTCAGCGACCAACAAGTAGCAACAGCCTGAGCTCAGGTATCTGGCACTGCTCTGCTGGCAAGTCACTGACAGTAATTATAATGACACATTTTTTACGAGAGGTACATAAACAACCTAAGTAAATTACCATGTCAGTATTGTATTAATGGCAATGCCGTTGCTTCTTCAGCTTAAAAAATGTAAATGATACATTTTCATAAAGAAGCAAAACGCACCCCGATGTGTCAGAGATTGTTTGAAGATGACTTTTTTTTTGCTGACTCATCGTGAAGTATTGGTAGCCCAGAGTAATGGTATGGGATGATATTGGATGCGTGTGTGATGGAGGACTCTGAGGAATTGTACATCACGTCACCGTATCCCTAAGGTGCATTTTTCAGGCTGACTGGACGAGTACGAGATGGGACAGGCTGAGACAGGGGAATGGATGAGGTGTATCTGAGGCTTTGATGCTTCTCTCTGACACATGTAAGGCGAACCACAACACTGACACAACTTGTTTTCACCCAGTCTGTACTTTATGCCAGATTTTTTTGACATCTAACATATTGTGATATCAAATAGCAAAAAAGGTAACAGAGCAGAAGGCTTTTTTTCATAGTTTTGACCAATACAGATGATGGCTGCAACTACAGAAATACTGTCATCCAGGTCATTGTAGCATCTGGGGAAATTTATGAAAGAACTTCAATTCAACACTAGAAATAGTCAACTTTGTGACCTGAATTTTTGTGAATTTCTCTACAACTACTACTTCCCCATGTCATTTTGAAACTCTGACATCATGGGTTTGTACCCAACGTTTGTCTTGGGAAAACCCTGAAGGGACATTCAGAAAGTTGAGATGTTTCAATCACCTGACAACAGCGCTGCCTCATCGAGTGTCAGATGATTACTCCTACAGTACAAAGTTGCAAACTCACAGCATATCTCTCCTTTGAAGTTGTGTTGTCTGAACATAAAATCGTACAAAATGTCTCCAATTATAGAATCGTTGTGGTTCCCAACCTGAGGGTCAGGACCCTCAAATGGGTTGCAAAGACAATTCTGAGAGGTCACAGGATGTAATTTTATAATAATCAGTGGGAAATATATTATATTATAAATATATTGTACTTTCTACTCCACTACATTTATTTGATTGCTTTAGTTACTTTTCAGATGAAGATGTGACTCAATGGATAATATAACAAGCTTATACCAGTGGTTTCCAACCTTTTTGTCTTTTGACGTCTTGCAAAAAGCAGTGTGTAGTCAGGCTCACATTTCAGATGTCTATGAGTTGTTAACAGCTCCACCAAATAGTGATTTTTCCCTCTATACCCCGATCACATGGTTTCATATGAATAAATGTTCAAATGATCCAATATTTCGGCAAAAATCAAAGATTAGAGAAAAAGTCCAAAAAACTGAAAATGTGTATCAGAACTATGTTTTTTCTTCTTTCCTCTCCCATTTATCATCTCACGACCCCTCACATTTATCTGCTGACCCTTTGAGGGGCCCGACTCCTAGGTTGGGAACCACTAGACTAAACTAGCTAACTGTATATAAAGTAGTGTAAACTAGCTCCACCTCCAGCAGCTACAACAGTAACATGCTGCTCTAACACTGATGTATTAATAATCTAATGATGTCATATATAATAATATATCAGTCAGAGGGACCAAACCACTACTTTTACTGTAATACTGCATACTACATCACTCATAATACTGCAGTACTTTTACTCGAATACTTTAACTAGACCAAGCCTATACTACTTATATATTTTTACTGTGGGACCTTTCATGCAGGACTTTTATTTATAAAGGAGTATTTTTACATTGTAATATTAGTACTTAAGTTAAGGATCTGAATACTTCTTCCACCAGTGGTATTGGATGCTTCCAGAAAGAACTTACATTTGGTATTAAAAATAAATACAGGACTTTTCTTTCTTCATTTAGTTGTGATGAGTTTTAAAACAGAACGTTGAAATAACTGCTCCATTTAAATCCAAGTAAATATTACTCCCTGATTGGATCATGATGTGCGATGCAGAAACGCTGGGAGTGGAGAGAACAGATGGTGTGTAACTGCTCGACTCTGACAGCACCCGGCACTGACACTTTCCATTTGAAGTTTTTTTTCTCTCCCTTCATCTGGGAGGAGTGTTGATGACATGACATGCTCAGTGTCAACTGCAGGACTTTTTGAAAAGAGGCTTCCAGATGGAGGGTCTGGCGTTGACGTGGAGGAGACATGACTCCATATGGATTCTGTGTGTCACTCCTGCCCGTCCGTGTATATATGAGTTCAGTGTGAGATCATCCACCCGTCACCTCAAACATATGAGTTTGGCATAAGAGTCAAAAAGAAGAAAACATTTCTCTTTCCATGTAGTATGAAAGAGTTCTTCATAGAAGCAGTAGTCCGTGATCATTTCCAGTTATTACCTATTTAAATCTTTTATGTGTACTTTTAACAACTAAAGTGAAGCTACACTGCTTTTCAGACAAATTCTTGTCTTGACTTTTAATCAAACTATATAAATAGACAATGCCTCCCTACAGTTATAACAACATTTAGTCACGTAAATCTTTGCAGCAGGTGATACAGTAGTTCTCATGCTGATATACTTCCTGCATGTAAAAAAATAACTCTCTGTTTCTGCTCACAGTGCCAAATGAAATAGACAGTTTGACACACGCAACTCGTCCAACTGATACAGACAGACGGTCAAAGCTGATGTGATCATTTGACACATACTTGCACACAGACATACACACACAAACACAGACGGAATAAAGTGCTGGATATTTCTCTCTAGGTTATACAACCTTGGAAAAAGCATTATGGTCTTTCAAATGAACTTAAGAGCAATTTTAAAATGAAATATGGATGCTTTTTGTATTTAGAGGGAGATGTAAACCCTTACAGATTAATCGTACCCACATCTATTTGTGAAATTGAAAAACATTTCCCTAAGTTTTAGAGCTAATTTAAAGCTTAGTGTAGTGGATTAATTGTAGTTGTGGTTAACAGGGGTTCAAAAACATCTGTGAGAAGAAATTCTGAATGCCTCTTAGCTCCAAAAACGTACTTAGTAATCAACCTTCCTGCCAGCTGAAAACATAGATACAGTGTAATTAAATGTAGAAAAAAACCTGTGGTGTCTTATTAACAGTCATTTATATCAGACTGATGTAATCTGTGAGGTTTCTTGAAGAAAATCCACTCGCACGTTGTTAAAATTTGCCTTTTCCTTTACTTTGTTTGCAATTTATTTTATGTTTTTTAATGTTTGTGCACCAACTACATAATGGCACACATCACCAGTAGCATGCAAAAAACACAGAGGTTGTGGTCATTTGCAGTATTTGTTGTTTTCCTCGTGCATCCTTCGCCTCAGGGGGTTTGGAAAAGTCTGCAAAGATTTCTTCTTTTAGCAGTGACTATATGGCTTATGTCATTACATAATTGGATCAAGTGGAATTTGTTTCCAAGGCGATGGAGGAAGGCATGCTCCAAACTATACTAATCAGTTCCCATCAACACACTGCTGCAAACACTGTACAATATAACACGATGAAATGACTTTATAGAACATTTAAAGAGGATAAATACAATTTTAAGGAAACTCTGGGAGTAATCAAAGAGGTTGAGGAGTGTCAGTCAATTACATTCCACACTGAACATCCTGGAGCCTTTTTTTCTGTGCTCTCTTATGAGCAGATGCTGATAAGGGCTTCTGACAGACACTGATAGCGGGACCCTTCTTTTATCCCACCTGGCTGAGAGGAACGAGACCTCTGACCTGGCCCTCAGACACTCAAGGGAACCTTTGTTGTCAGCATGGCAGCACCAACGGACAACAAAGAGGCTTTTTTCTGTTGGGTAGCAACCCCCTTTTTTCTCATGAGTAAGCTCTGCTCTGAGGACACAAGTACACCTGTGTCTCTGTCTATGATGTGGGTAGAGCTGCAGTGTTTATCCTCTGTTATATGGCTGAGGGAAATCAAATGATCGGCCCTGCTACGGCCCAATGAGTTTGCACATTGCAATACAGAAATAATAACAAACTATAACAGCATGTAGTCCTCAAAGTGGAGGGGCGGATTCAGAATAGGACTATGCTGCTTTTACACCACTAAACCTGCACAAATGAGACAAAAAATCCCTCACAAAGCACCTGCAAAGAGTGAAATGCACCTTTAACAGCACTGCCAAGCAAATAGTATCTCAGTGCTCCTTTGCCCTCTGCATGTATTTAAATGAGGTAATATGCATACATTTGGCACAAAACTGCCCTATTTCTATGCAAATGAACCTCATTGCTAAAACAGTCCAGTTCACAAAGACCAGCACCAATAACCACACACAGTTAGAGGGAAATTATTGGCGTCTTCAGAGACTTGGTGGTGTATTATTTTCTTTTCAAATCACGCCATCTTCTTTTTTGCAGTCTGAAGGTGTGCGTTTGGATAAACCAACAGAACTTGACAGATTGAGATATTAAATCCCAAATACGCTTTCTCTGAGTCACATTGAAATTCCTTGGCTGAAGTTTGCAGGAATCTGCATTTCGGTGGTCAGGACTTGAAACCCGTGGTATGAAAATGTCATTTTTCTCTTTTTCTCTGTCATTGTCTTGTCTGTGTTCTTGGCGTAAAAAGGCAGCGTTTATACTTTGCCACATGGATAATTGCACACAGCTGTAAAACCTTTGCTGCGTGTTTGCACTCTAATATCATTAACGCAACATCTTTTGTGAACTGGACCTTGAGGCAGGGCAGATAGTGATGTGCAATTCATGGTGCTATCAACAGCTGCAATCTTGAGTGTGCAGTAAACATTATGGGAAAGAAAAATATAAGTGGGGGGGACATAGAAAAACAGGAAACATAGTAAAAAATAAAGTAGCTAAATAAGTAAATTAATAGTAATTAAAGCTGCACTAATCAATAGCCTATTTTATATTGACAATGGATTGAATGACGTAATATGAAACTTGACGAGACAAAGTAGAAATCTCTCACTTGACTCTGCAGTAACTACCCTTCACCTTTACTGAACCTTTAACATCTTTCTGTTCATTTTTTTATGTTTTACGGGTGCAGACTTTGTTGTTCTGGTTCAGTTTCTTTGTTTTCATCCAGCCACAGCAGGCAGGAGCTAAAAGGAGTATGAATATTGGAAACAAACGTGACTGTGAATAAATGCTAACGTTCCTCATTGGGTTTGCTGGATATGTCATTTCATGTTTGTTGCAACAACTTTATAAAGTGCCAACGTGAAACTGAAACCTTAAAGTCTGTGTAAAGTAAGAATAAATATGTGTTCTGAGTTTGACATACCACAGAAAAGTGTGTTGTTAACCACCCTGTCGAATTGGAATGATTAAAAAAATTGCCAAATATATGAAATTAGGCTTCAAAGTTGTGTAAAAATCAGCCTCTTTCTCTTCTCCCAAACGCTGTGGGCGTGCCCGCCGAGTTTGCTGAAACCCCGCCCCCTACCAAGTGTCCCCTGTCAATCAAAGTCACCACCTCTACCAGAAACATGGACGCTACGTCTGAGAGCTTTCTGCGGCTAGCTCGGCGGCTAACTCGGCAGCTAACTGGCTAACTGTAGACTGTAGTAGAAGTAGTAGTGTTAGATATTAACAATAACTCACCACTAGGCAGGTTAACCACTGAGGAGAGCAGACTCAGGGTCTTAAATAGTAGGGGAGAGAGCAAGGTAACGTCACGGAGTAGCCCTTTTTTGCAGGCTCAGAAAATCAGGAAAAATGAGAAGGTGAGAAACAGTTCAAGGCTCTATCTCCACAATTCAGTACTGCATAGTTATCAGCCTTTTCACATGTTTTCTGTAGCCATTTTCCAACATGTATAATATGTTAAGAAGTAAATCAATGAATTGACTTTACACAGACTTTAATGTTCTGTTTCAGCAGTGTGAAAACTTGATTCAAAAATCACTTAAATATTTGTAATAACGCAAATTACTAACAGTATGATGCACAGTCCACTTCTTATAACATATTTTTGTAAATATAGTTATTTTGTAGTTATTTTACTTTCCGTAGACGATCATGTGAACTGTCACATTCTGCTGAGTGGCCACAGCTAATCCAGAATATCTGTAATAACAGCAGGACAGAGCTAAAAGTTTGGATCCATTTTTTGTTAATACTGGGAATAATTGTTATTTAAAATTTGTTATAAATACAGAGGTTTCAACTTCTATAAGCAGACGCTATAATAGATTCTCATTTATGTAAGAATATAGATAGAAAAATTAAAATTTCATTTTTTTTAAAGAAAAGATGAATGAAAGAAATTGTAATGGCTCTTAATTTAACATTTAGAAAGTTAAATAAAAAACCTTGATTATTTAACAGAGTTTAATTCCATTATGACTGAAGCTTATAAGAGGAAATCAACCTGTGGAGTAAACTAACATCCAGTCTGACTTATTGCATAAAAATGCCTCTGTTGATGAGAGCGATGTAACCTATGGGTACATAATGTACTGGTTGAAAATGATTTTAAAGCTTAGATCATTTTCCATGACTAAGCAGTAAGCTGGTAATGATGTGTCAGGACTTGGGTTTGTAAAGGCTGGTACAGCGTGCTAAGCTAATGATGACCCAGACTATGGTTACATTCCTGGAATGATGTTAGTGACTCAAACTGGCTCGCAGGGGGAAACAGCATGTTTGGAGTGCAGATAATTGTTGGGTCTTATTGCCTAATCCCGCCTCTGGATTATCTTTCTCATGACATGTATCAGGCTGCACGACTGTGTACAGCTCAGCATAGTAAAATGCATAATGTATCCGGTTGAATCACTGCTGCTCTATTATACTTCATCTGCAGCCTTATGAATGAAAGTTTCAACATACCAGCAAAGGCAGCAATGATATCCTGTTTGTACCTTATTTGTGGGTTAAAACTTATCCACAAGTGACCACAGGTGATCTCTTTTTATTAGATTTAATCAAAATGACCGCACCAACAAATTTAGCAACTCTTATCTTTAAATACTTCAGACCTGGTCTCTTATATGAATTATTCTGCTCATTACTAACAAACACAGTGTTGGCACATCCATGGATACGGATGCACACACACACATTTATATTTGTCTTTTACAGCATTGGAAATGATGTGATAAGTAGGTGAGACGGACTTGTTTTTTTTCTTCTCTCCGTCCCCTAAATCCAAAACAAGGAAGCTGTAAAACGGTTTGATAAAAAAGAGACAGACAAAATGGCACCACATTGTTGATTACCTGGCCTGGCGGTTATTTTCCAACCAAACATCAAAGCAACAGAAACATAGCCAACTGTGCAAACACAATGGCAACCATTAGCGAATACATCAGCGTTAAAAATAGGAATGTGGCAATATCACGTACTGCACAGGTAGACAATCATTTTATAGGAAACATGTCAGCTGGTGCACGGGAGGGGCGGGGGGGCAGGTTGTGCAGACCGTGACACAGATAGAGTTTTATTTTATCACCATTACCCAGGAGGTTTCTTCTCGCTCTTTTCACACACGGTTCCAGTTGATGTGCATTGCTTTATTTCCCAGGGTGGGACAGAGATTTCCTTAATACACCTAAATGCCTGTAAAAACATACTATCCATGGTGATGACATTTCTGTATGAAGGTAGAGTCACGTTATACTTAAGTGAGTTCCACTCACACCCAAAATGGTTTACCAGCAATAAAATAATATACATTCATCTCATCACTGCCCTGTTTGATGAATCATACTCTATTTCAATGATGGCTTTTGACTTTCATGGATTGCATGTTGTTTTAGCCCTACGTGTTATATTTAACTCGCGGCGGAGGAAGGAAAGTAGCAGATGTTGACATCAATTAGCAACGAGTAAACATACGAAAACAAAGGTTTGTCACTAAGTTCTTTGGTAACTGTTAAATTCAGCACACACATGTCAACAGAGGAGGATCGACGGGGCTTACACAACACAAAGGGAAGCTGTCAGTGCCACCGTTGGCAGTCCGGTAATTACCAAACACTTATTTTGGTTGCGCTGCAGGTGGAGGCCCAACTCGAGTGTCATTGAAAAGGCCTCGATCAAAGAGATTAGAGGTAAGTGCTGGTTCCCAGTGAAGCGGCACAAATCTCAGCATTTGGGAATGAAATGAGGCTGGATTATGTTTTACTGTAATGTAAACCCAGAAGGGATATAAGTCAACAAATATTTTTTTCTAAGGAAAAATAGTTACAGCAGGTACTCTCTCTCTCTCTCTCTTTCTCTCATAGCCAGCAGGTTTTGACATCAAAATTAAGCATTAAATAAAAAACGATTTATGATACTCAAGGCATTATCGTGTCAGCTCAGTATGAGTTTTGCCTCTTGCATGTATGTGTAGTCTGTCTTCTTTCCAGGTCCAAGAAAGAAGTTTGTGCGGCTCAGTAAGTGTTTGGCAGCACCATCATGGTTGTTGGGTGGAGATATTGTACAGTAGTGGAAAGTAACTATGCTGCTTACATGCACACTAATGCTTCATTACTTATAATCTCATGATGTCATCAGTCAGAGGACCAAACCCCAACTTCTACTGCCATATATTAACCACATCAAGCTGATAATACTAATGTACTTTTACGCCATATTAAGATTTCTCATGCAGGACTTTTATTTGCATATTTTAACATTGTTGTATTGGTACTTTTAGAGAAGTAAAGTATATGAATACTTCTTCAAGCACTATTTTTGTAGAAAGCAGAATTGTAAAATGGTATCATTGGACATAAATAATAAGCTTATTCCAGGGTTTTGCCTTGTCTTGTGACAGGGTTGTAAAATAATTACTTCTTCAACATACCTTTAGACAGTTTTTGTTTTGTCTTTGTTCTATATTTGGACTTGGTCAGCTTACCAGACAGAAACTATGACAGGACATAGCCTGTATTTTAAGGTATGATTTAAAATAGAACACTGGTTTAGCCGGCTTACCGTAAACTGCTCAGGCACAATGTTTCACAATAAACCTTGTTAGGATTTGAGTTTAAAACAGCCGGATTTGACTTTTATAGGCTACTGAGCCCATCATCAATCAGTTGAAGCTGTGTCTAGACTGCGAAGAGTATCAGGCAGTAATCAGTCAGCAAAAACTCTGTCATAATGTCTTCACAACTATCACCAAAATGATCTTTTACCTTGTTAGACATAACTGCTCTGCATGGGTACATCTGTATATAAATGTTCCATGAGTCTTTTTTAAAATAAACAATGCAGAAAAATGTCATCCCACACAAACTTAATCTTTAAACTGCTACATTTGCTTTCTGTTGCACATTCCCTGTGGTATGCTCCTTTTATGCATTTCATTCTTCTGTTGTATTGTCCCACTGCTCAGTATGCCACAGACGCCCCTCCTGCTCTGACCCACTGAGGTGGGTGGGCTCCTCTAGAAGAATCTTGATACACACACGCAAGCTTGCCATTTATCTGATGCAACAGACTCTAATAGCTCCTTCTGAGAGATCCTTCATTAGATATTGCACCGCGCCGCAAGTTCTCCCCTCCCTCGCTCGATCTTTTCGTGAGAAGACGGTGCAACAGAGAGTTGTCGGGGCAGAGCCACCACACGTGATGGCTGCGCTGTAACAATAACCTGTCGACAGCTCATCTTACCTCTGAACACCCTCATCTGCTCCCATCTACTTAGCAGCCAAAGCCAATTCCTGCTATTCATAAATCACAGTATGAGAAAACAAGCAGTTCATAGCAATGGCAAAAAAAGAAAAAGAAAAGAAAAATCTGTGCAACATACTTTAAATGCATTTTTGATTTACAAATACAAGTGAAAAATGAACAATCTCAAGTTGCTGATTTCTGAGCTGTTTAGAGTATGTTTCAGGCTGCAGAGAAAAGCTTCCAGCCTGCGTGCTTGCGTGCGTACGTGAGTGCCTCGAAAGAGTCAGACGATTACAGAGCATCGCGTGCTTCTGCCGCTACAACCTCGTCCGTCCAGTTTGGTGTGTCAGCCCGACACACACCTGGTTACAAACAGGAATGTAAACTTCCAAGAATGTCGGCGAAGGAAGAAAAAAAAAAAAGACATTCAGACACACTGGGAAGAACACAGCTACTTTTATGAATGGAAAAGGCTTTTCTAACATACCATTCATGAATCCAGCTCAATGTACATTACATGCATCATGTGTGCCTGAACAAACTGAGTCTAAGCTGTCTGCACTGAGAAATAAACAGGTAATACAACAAGCGGTGATGTTGTGAACTGAAACAACTAGTCTTTTCTTCGATGACATTTCTTCAAAGTGTACACAGCACATCCAGACAGTGATGTGAAGCCGCTCTAGCTATTTCTTCCTCTGGAAAAGTGTCAGTACAAGTGAACTGCAATCACAATTGAATCGGTGTCCCATTGATGGGAGCCAATCCAAACATAGAAAGGAAACGTATGTTACTCCAGCTATCTGAGGCTGTCAGTGCACATCAAAGCTCTGCTGAGACAGAAGTAATCCAGAGTGACAGGCCAGCCTCTCACCTCTCTGCCAGAGTACCAAAGTCATGACAGCTCATCTCTTTTTTTTTTTATTCCAGCCTTAAATAAAAAGAAACAAAACAATCCAACACAATCCTGGCACTGCTTCGTACACCTTGCTAGCTCTTTGGCAACCGCAGTGCCTGATTCTTACACTGGGAGTGGATATGTAGTGTGGCACCATAGGAAAGCTGCAGATGACTCCTTTATGGATTCCTACTGAACTGATTGTAGACTAGAAATAAGAGTATTTTTTAGTGGATGAACCAGGATAGAGACCAGGAGCTTAACACCTGAGGTTCTCATTGCAGGGAAAGCCTGTTTGAGGTCAATCTAAGGCAGAGTGGTTTGTTCTGTTGGTGCATAAACATATTTTTTATTGGAGGGGAACATAGTTTGAGGACACTGGACCTCTTGTTCACCACTAACCAGACATTCTTTATATAACATCTGTAATTTTAGTGCCGTTAAATGCGCCATTGTTACCGAACATTTTGACCGTCATGTTTTGCATTTTAATACAAAGAGGGCATTTTTACCATACATTTTTTACCATCATGTTGGGCCTTTTTGTATCATTTTTCCTACATTTTACTTTATTAAGCCAAACCATTACCTTTTCCTAACCCTGAGCAAGTGGTTTTTGTGCCTAACCCTAACCATTTTAACTCAAACCACTGGAAGGATTGGCATATCACCTGAAAGCAAAAATGTTCCCCTATCTTAATCATGTGATCTTGCGCAATCCATACCAATGTGCACGCAGAATGATTCTGTACCAAAAATAAATGGACTATTGACATGCGGGAATCTGTACAAATAGCTACTTCTATTTTAAATCAAATTGTTTAGTTCATATTATCAATCATCAATTAGGCTTTTATATTTATATGAAGTTTTTTTATTTAAAAAAAAGAAAAATCATTTTCTTTTTGTTGCTCTATGTGCCCGTTTTAATGGCCATATGTGCCAGCGTGGGCATTGTGTACCATACGTTGAAGACGCCCTGATTTAGGGAAAGGGGCGAGACTCAGCTAGAGCAAATGGAGACCTACTAACGCTAGGATCTAATTAGAGTCCAGTCTGAGTTATTAGAGCATGTCTGTCTTTGTGCCTTTGACCGTTAGACACACCCAAACAGTGGCAGAACATGGGCACCTTGTACATTTGACCTCAATTAGACCTGTCAACATTTGTATTGTAGGTTCAACTTTAATGACCCTCAAACACATGTGTTTTCTAAAAAAAATTAGCCAAAGATATAAACATGGTTTCTGAGAGGAAAGGATGCTTTTTGGGGAGGGGGTGAAGAATTGTTCTTTTTATGGTATTAGTAAAATATTAAGATAATCAATATGGCTTTTTACTTGAGTGCTGTTCTGTATTGATCACTCCAAGAGATACAGGATTAAGATCTATTAAGTTAGGCGCATTTAATGCCTCACAGATAATAAAACACTACAAATTATCGCATTTCTCGTCTTCATTTGAAATGTAAGAAACCTTAAAATGTAAAAAGGCCGTGTAAGGCCGACCATTGTCGCGCCAAACCACTACCGTTGACAAAATGGTTCGCTGCTCACTCTACCATGACTCCCAAATCCGTTCACCGCTTTTCAGATTGATTGTCCAAGTGTACACGGACCCCCTGTGTCACCTTTATCTGCAACATGTTGAGGAGCTGTGACATTCTGACAATGTTGTGGCAACATGATGAGAACGTCATGCTTGAGAGATCTGTCGCCACTGTTTCCATAGTCAGTTTGGTGCCTTTGTGTTTGTGTGTGTGTGTGTGTGTGTGTTTCTGGGACTGTTTCCTCCCAACGCTACAGGGGACTGCCAATGCTTTATGGGTTTTGCTTTTAGCAGGGGTCCCTTTGCTGTGTTGGGGCCACATTTCCACTATTCTCTTATCGTATTAACTCCCACGGCCACCTGGGGCCTAGAGTCTTGAGTTTGAGCTTTGCTTCAATTCACGTAAGCCACATCTTATTGGATTTCGACAGACTGAAGCTTGAATGAAAGATTTAAAATCTCAGATAATGAGTCGGCAGGTTTTACCACAAAACACTAGATTAGAAAAGACAGAAAAAGGGATTGCTGTTGAGAATTAACACTTATTAATGTATTTTCTGATTGGTGCTTTTAAGTGCCACCTCAATCCACAATCACCACAACCAGGACGGCACATGTCCAACAAATTTAAAAGCTGCACCTTTCTTATCTTATTTCAAAGTGATTATATTTCATAATTCAAAGTGTGTAATCCAAAGTATTTCTATGACGACTTTCACTTGCCCTAAAATAAGGACTTTGTTGACGTAGTGGATCAAAGTGAAACATAATTTATGATTCCCAAAAGGAAGCAGCTAAATTTAAAACTATCATAACAGGTTTTTCATGTACAGCTGGTACCTTATTTTAAGTACTTTCTTGACAATATCTAAAGATATTATAGAGATAATGAATGATGAGTTTGATATGATTTTTTTTTTTTTAAATGTATGCATACATGATAATCAGCATTGACTATCATTTAGGACTTATATAGGTTTTGATTCATTGAAGCAACAACCAAAACAATACTGCAAACCGTGTGTGTGTGTGTGCGCGTGCATGTGTGTGTGTGTGTGTGCATCACTGCGGTTGGTTCCTAGCTCAGAAGATAAGGTACAGTATGTTTTTCTGTGTTGCTCTTTCTGTATTCCTCCACCCTTCCTTCTCTCAATAGAATCAGATCCACCGGGACTCTATTTCTGTCAGGGGTTTTTCGTCCTCATGTGGAGGGGGAGGGAGGGGGGGAGGGAGAGATGGGGGATGTGGGTGGAGAGGAAGTAGTTTGTTTCCACTGTAAGTAATACCGTCATTGTACACAGTGGTATTTATTTCTCTCAGTCAATTTCACCCATTAGTTTCCTTATTGCTTTATCTCTACAGTAATCAGTTATCACTTTTATAATGGTTTAGAAAAAAATGGAATAAAAAATATTAATCTAAAAATATTGTTGCAGTAAAAAAAAAAGTTGTAATATTCTCTGGTCTTTATATATGCTACATCAATCACACAGCTATTATTAAAGATGACGAAAGATATTACTATAAAATACCACACTTCAACTGAAGACTGAATGAGGACTTTACATATAACTTTTATTTATTATGTTTTGACATAATTTCTAGTATTCAACATTATCTAATAAATAAATAAATATTTGAATTATGAACATCTTAATGAATTGTTTCAGCATATTAAAATGTTTTACACCACTCACAGTCTGTGACTCATCCTTACCAAATATTATCTGCATCCAGTCATTCCTATTTATTAACACAGTGATAACATAAACATGCACAACCAGTTGCTGTTTGCACCCTTTTTTGGGGAGTTTAACATACAGAATCCTGTAAATCTAAATGAATGACAATTGAAAGGACTTAAATATACAAGAGAAATATAAAAGATTAACAACATATAGCCACACATATTATTTTAATAATTGAATTACTATCACTCAAATGTGCACATTCATGCAGTTGTAAAATATAAAATACTGTTATGACATTAATATATATGTTAGTCTTATTTTTCTCCGGTCAGTCATTTCATTCTGTGCAATAAACACACAAATAAAGCACAGAATAAATGACATAATCCACAAAATGCAGTTACAAGGCTTTTATCTAAAGCCTAAAAAATAAAAAGCTATACTACAGGACCTAATCTGCCTTAATATGACACTATCTGATGGACTGTAAACGCAATATCAGCAGCAACCACAGGCCCAAAGGAAATACCAATCCCCCTGTGAAACAATAAGCTACGAACATACAGTTCAGAGTCTGAATACACTCTCATATGGGACTATAGGGGAGGGATTTCATGTGGCTTCCTCCAGCGAGACAAATGATGCCCTCGATGAACTGCACACAATTGCAATTTGCATCAGCTGATGAAAAGAAATGACAATCATCTGTAAAAACAAGCTGGATTCTGGCTTTTAAAGGACCACACCGACGGCTTTGCATGTTTTATCCAGCACAAATCACAAACTGCATACTTTGCATCACAGCTTAACATTTTGCAAGTATGGCATGTTTTAGAATTTTCAATGCATTTTTCTGCTGTTTCAAGCATCCATCGGTTTCCATTCATTCATGTTTGATATGAAAATCTCTTAGCAGACTCTTGAAACTATTTCAGCATTAAACAACAACAGCAATTAAAGTTTGTTTTGTTTTAATTTCATATTTTAGTGTTACATCATCTGATTCAAATTTAACAAAAATGATCCAGGCTTGATGTTCACTGTGATGGGTTAGACGGCTCAAGCGAGATAAAAAAAAATCTGCCATTAGATTTTCACTCTGAATGGAAATGAAAGAAACTAACTGTTGTATGGAAAGATGATCAACTAAAACTTCACATATAAATATAATGAAACACAGTATAAAGTATATATAAATTGCTATTAGGCAAAGCTAACTCATGGTTTTGTTATCGCCTTCCTCACTCAAATAGTTATAATGTAGAATTAATTACACACATTCAAGAGGCATCCTTTCAAGGATGAATATGACCTATTTGAGGATGAACAAGCGACACACTTAATGATTAAAATAACAAAGCCCGAAACATAAAAAATGCAACAAAGCAACATTATCAGACATAATCTTCCACAAAGCCGGTCTTACTTCCAACAAACGCTTTGTCCACAGAAATGCATCAAAAACAGTTTGTGATTCACTGCGCCTGTTGCTATGATGTTGTAATCAAGGATTTCTGATAGATGGATCACCAGCTTGGACAAACACTGAAGAAAAAGAAGAGGAACCACAGATTGGACCAGCAGGAGAACATTCATCCAAAGACACGGTCCAGAATTACATCCCTTTTTGTCATGGCAACGCAGCATATTAAAGCTATGAACATTGATGAATAAAGACAGAACAGTCCATACAGTCATGTCCACATCTAGAACCGCGCTGCCGGCAAAATTCACTTACTTGGGCATGCAAATCAGATCATCCCAAAGTTGTGGCTGGGCATTTTATACACCCTTTGTTTTCACATGACTGGCAAAATAAGTCACAGTTTAATGCTTCAGAGGACCGAGGCTGGATTTGTTTGGGTTTTTCCAGCCATTTGTAAAGTGAGACAAAGACTCAGAGCGCATTCATGTACTTATATTGTGATACTGTGTCCGTTCAGCAAGTTAACGGTCTGATAAAAAATATGTTTAACTGTGTTAAAACTACCACTAATTATATTTGTTGTAATTGGAAGTACAGTTTTACTGTTGTTCATGTTTGGAGTGCCACTCAGCCTGTAAAATCCCTTGTATAACACCTTCTGTGGCTCTTCAGGAAGCTTTCCAAAGTCTGAGAAAAAGACCCCTAATGATGTCATCAGGGTCATCTCAGATTGGGCTTGGAGACTGTTTAAAACAGAAAGCCAAACATGCTACAAACAGGGGGCATGGAGTTTGAAAGACTCAAGTCATCGGGCAGAGATGCTCTACAGAAAGAAAAATGCTGTTGAGGTGCATCATGGGAAATGTAGGAGGGTTTTTTTTAAGCTTGACCTACACTTACTGCTAAAAAACAGGATATCCCAGCCTGTGCTGCTTGGACTCTGATCAGTCTTTTGTGAGTAACCCAACTTTATGGAAAACAAATCACCAGAAAACCCAAAAGTTAAAAGCTTGCATGTGATGGGTTGTAAAAAAAATGATGTAACCATTAGGCTTATGAAGCCATTTCAAGCCCCATATTCAGCAAAGCCATAAGGAAGTTTTTAAACCATTCAAAGATCATTCTGAAGTGTTTCCCCTGAGCTCACTGCTGGACTATTTACTGCTCAACGTTGCTCTCTACTTTCTGTTCCTTTGTATGCTGCTGCACTGCTTCATACTACAGATAGGAGCTCTGCCTCATATAAGACGCAGCACCTCGCGTGACTTCCACCTCTGCAGGCCGCAGCCCATCATGCAGGACTGTCCGTCATCATTACTTTCTTGTAAAAACACCAAAGACAGGCCCGAGGGGGTCGCCGAGGAGAGGCTTAGCTTCTCTTTGAGTGCTGCTTCACCTTTGACCTCTCACAGGGGGGAAGAAATAAACAGAAGGGGGGAGATAACTAAGCTTCAGTGACTTTTAATGACAGACCTGGTTTGGGTTAGAATAGCAACACTGTCATCATGCTGAGACTAGATAAGATTAGGCCTCATCAGGCAAGGGAAGGAGAGAGAAGCCTCTGGTGCTCTTTTTCTTTCTGCATTCGTCCGTATGCAGGAGAACAGATGTGTGTTTTGTGTGTGAGGTAGAATTTGTATTTACACACTGCATACACACTACCATCAGATGTGAAATGCACTTCAGAGGCCACTTGTTTTGCAACTTCCTGCAGGAAGCAATTATTTAGAATCCCAAGCACACCGTTACTTGGAGTGTACTAGATGCAAACTCACTCAAGTGTAAAAATGTGTCTTCACTAATTTTAAAAGTCCTGATCAAATTTGTCTTTCAACATTCATTTTCACACAAACCTCAATTCATTCCTTTCACACAGTAATCCGCAATAACAAATCACCTCCGCCTTCATTAAAAGCCATTCACATCCAATTCACTGGTTATTTTGTCAGTCTCTTCAATTAGGCCAATAAAAACAATGACTGACAACAACGGCTACAAGGGTAAAAGCGGGCAAAGCACTTTTAGACGACGTGGATTTGAAAAGCGCAGTCATGCGGCTGAAAGCGTAATAAGCCTCCCATTCTTTCCAAAGAAGTAACAACAGTTCAACTGGACTCCACAGACCCCTCAAAAGATTTTCCTCCAGTAAGACAAAAAAAGAAAGGAAAAAAAAAATCTGACATGCACGTCGATTCAGAATTCGAGGGGGAAAATGCCCTTTTAGTGTGAGAATGGAGGGTAGACGCCTTCACGGGCTGCTGACTACGCTTTGGCAAGGGCCTCCGTAGAACTTGGCCGGACAAAAAAAAAAAAAAGACCATACAGATAGAGGTACCTCAATGAGCGCTCAGTTAATCTGCAAGGTCATTAGGATACTTGAAACACTCATTAGCATCATTCTCATGAACTTAGATGGCAGGCCGTTTTTTCCATCGTCTGTGAAGAAAAGAAAAACGCGGAATTCGAGGACTTCTGGGAAATATTGTGGAGCGAGATGCGGGGGCCGGGGGGGTTGTTGTGGGACAGTTTGACATTTGGAGTCACCGGGGTCATTCAGTCGTAATGAGGCGCTCGCGGTCGGACCAAAGTGAAAGGGTTTGCCCCAGCGCTCAACTCTCCTTGACTCATCGCCAAGCCAGATGACAGTTCGGTTTGGTGGTAGTCAGACCAATCACACGGCGGCAGGTTGATTCATCCCTAATGGAAAGTAATTAACAAGACGGGACCACACGTACAATCCTGATGTGTGTGTCTGTGTGTTTCTGCGTGTGTGTGTCCGCTAACTGTTACAGATGGTTAAATTGGACAAGCGGTAGAGAAAATAGTATAAACATGTCATGAAAAAGGACTTCATCGCTGAAGCGCAAGCTGCTACAGTTGTGGGTCATATCGGGTTGAATGCCAAGCATATAATCAACTCATTAGCGTCCTTGTCAAATTCTCGATAGACAATTTCAACATGTTGTTTCACTGTGACTTTTTATTTGCAATTTGTCTGTTTTGGGGATTGGTTGTCACGGTTGTCTGACATATTAAAGCAGTATTCATGATTTTAGGCCACACAGGAACAGCAAAACAAACACAACAGTCATGGTAATGCCATTAGCTGTAGAATGATGAAATGCCCCAGTTAGCAAGCTATGCTAACATTTTTTAATTGAGGTTTCATATGTTCTCTTTTTTCTTCTTTTTCTTGACACATTGAGCAGATACAGAGCAACATTAGCATTCATTCTGAGTCATGTTTCTTGTGTTAGCTAAGGTTTAGCCTTCTCAAACTCCTCCTCTCTAGCTCTTTAGCTGCTAAAACTCCACTATGTTAAATAGCTAATGCTAAATGTATATGTCTGCCACTTTCATATAGATGGGTTTATTAGAAATTAGACTGATAAGAGCAGAGAGGGAGCAGTAAAGTCACTGCTTGTAAAATGATTCTCTGTGGTCTCATCACTACAAAATACTACTCTCACATTACACAAAAGTCATTTAATCCATTTTTAATATAATAATATCAATTGGTGTGGATTTAAAAAAAATGGCAGTTGTCTTATTGTTTTGAAAACTCACATTTCAGTGTGTTGACTACCAGACTTCATTGTGACAACTCTACTAGGCTGTAAAGTGTAATGAATGACGTCAGAGATAGAGAGTTTTTCCAAGAAGTCTTGTGTTGTGTTTTCTAGTAACTGTAGCTGTCAAAGTCCCTATCATGTGATAGGTTGCCAGAAAACTACCCACAGTGCAACATACCCGCCTCTGTTTGCCTCTCCTGAAGCAATATAATGTACTTGATATACAGGTTCAGAGAAGCATCATTGTTCCATGCTCACATTTCATTCATTGTTTTCTCACACTGGCATTTTTTATACCCATAAATAAAAACATTTGTTATTCAGTCTCAACATAATAAACTGATGGAGCTCATTATTATAGTGAGAAATGTGCTGACATGACACCAGTTTCTGAATGAATTTATATTTTAAAGCTGGAAATAAAAATTCAGTCCAACATACCACCTCTGTTTGCCTCTCCTGAAGCAATATGATGTCATTTTTTGTCCATAATAATTTGTAAAAGTTGATACAGGTTCATTGTTTTTTTTTTTTGTATTGGCGTTTTGTGTACCCACAGATAAAACATGTTATTCAGTGTCAACATAATTAATTGGATCATTAGATTGAGAAAAGTTTTTTTATTTTATTTAAAAAAAAATTAAAATAAAACTAATGAATGACATCCACTAGACACAAACAGCAACTTAAGCAAATGTTAATGTGCTTATCTGTACACCTTTTGAGTTAAATTTATATATTTTTTATTTTTTTTATCTTCAATAGGCCTATGCATTTTTGTAAATAAGGTCTCCTAACATCTTCTCCTTACTCCTTTTAACCTTTACATCTGAAAATGTTTAAATGCATGCATGGTTGGTAAAAACTCACTGGCACGTCAGTGTCTCTCTTAAAAAGCGTAACCAATTGTGAGTGAGTTAGCAGCTCTATTCAGTAAAGTTGTCAAAGGCTTTTCCTTCAGTTGTCACCCCTATGATGAAGCACATGTGCGTGACTACTCTGCACCTTTAGAATAGCCTTGGGCAGTCCCCTCTGTTCCTCTGTGTTCCCCAGAAGTTCACAGCATTGATTCAGAGAGATAAGCCCCGTAAGTGCTGTAAAAGGCGCGCAGCTCTTTCGAGGTCTTGTGCAAACTTCCACTAATTATACACATAAATCAAAGTAATGGCCTGTTTCATTCGTCGTTTTTATTTGCACATGATGTAACTTCCTGATCAGAGCTTACTCTGATTTCCTCCATGTGAAACTATGCCCTGAATGTGAGAAATGCTGTTGGAATCAGACATGATCGCTGCCCTGCCAGCCTGTAACTTTACAATGTAACTGTACCTTTACAGTCTGAGCAAATCATCACCTGCACACACCTTCCAGAGCTCCTCCCTGACCTCCATGCTCATTCACACGCGATGAGCAATTGAGCTGTCAGTCACGCAGGAAGGGAAACTGGTGTTGAAACTCAACTTGTTAGCAATGAAGAGCTTTGGTGGCCCAAGGCAAAGGCCACTGTGTGGGCCCGTCTACCCTACATGTTGATCTGCAGCTCAAGTCACCTCACTGCACCTTTGAGCGGGTTACCTAAAGGGCTCGGCATCCAGACACTGACAAATGTGGGGTTTAAGAGTGGGATTTGTCTTACACGGAAACAGCGAGATTGATTGATTCGACGCATGAAACTACAATAACACCTGTACATATGAATTAAATATGGCATTTTTCTCTGTGTGGGAGAGTAAATATCCACCCAATCATCATTAAATGATTTATTTTTACATTTCATGTAAGAGGATTTAGGTCTTTAATTGGACTAAATTTGTGGGCCAATGATAGGGCAGCCTCACACAAATATGTGTGATCCTGCAGCCGTGACAAATAGTGGGGGAAAAATCAGGACAAAAGGAAATGTGCAAATGAAGAATACTTGAGTTCCATTGGGTAGATGTCTGGAAGGAAAAGACTATATATCAAGTTTCAAACAGGAACACAAAACATAATGAAGACTACAAATGGTGGAAGTTGTATTTTTTTTTTTACATTAATCTTTGAATCTTTTCCTGTCTAGGAAAAGAAAGAAGCAGACTCACTTTTATTATACAAAGCAGCATTTTACTTATTTTTTCTTTAAATAATATGAACTCTGAGATCTTGGGAAATTAATGAACCTGCAAGCGTAATAAAAATGCAGCTGTCGTGGATTAACCTGACGTTCAAGCTCAGAGTATATGGTCCTTTAACAAAACAGAGTTAAACTAAAGATCTACTGAGGGACAAAAGTCAGTCATATGACCATGGGATGTTCAGGATCACCGACCACTGACCTCACACACACACACACACACACACACACACACACACACACACACACACACACACACACACACACACACACACACACACACACACACACACACACACACACACACACACACACACACTTAGGGAGTAAGTGTGTGTGTGCGTGTGTGTGCGTACGTGCGTGTGTGTCTGTGTGCGGATAAGAAACTTTAATAAGAGCACATATTGTACCAGAATGTATGTATGTATGTATGTATGTATGTATGTATTTATTTATGTAGTTTGAAAAAAATCCATGCAACAAAAAGTATTTTTATCTGCAATTAATTATTATTATAGTTTCAGTGCAATTACTATATAACATGAGAGGCGCTGATCAAATCCAGCTTGCTTTTAAGTAAAGTGAAAGAAAAAGGCAGGGGAGGACTTGCTGTGGTTTGGTCTATAAACTGGGTCCTTCCAGTCAAGGAGGCTGGGACCAGTTGTACATTTACCAGCTTGTCTCCGCCCTCATGGATCCATTTAGTACTGGAAAGAGAGATCATGCACTGTCACCTTGTGAGAGCTTCATCAAGTGGAGGATAACTGAAGGGTACTGAATCAGTAAGTGTTTGTGTGATTTACATATATACTTAATTTAATTCTGTAATTCATCATTTATGGTAAAATTTAGATTGTTTTAATGTTATAATCACTTCATTATATACACCATGTAATACAATACAACAGCTCTGTCATAATTATTTTTTAGAAGCTTATAGATTTTTAGTTTTTGTTGACGTTGTCAGAAAGGTGATAATTCTACATTATGTATTATTGAGGTCATAGTGATTGGTGGTGGTAGTTGTGTACTAGAGTTCATTGTATTGAAAGTGTTCCTAATATTTTACCACCCTTATGGATGTTAATGGAGTGGACAAAATAATAGGAACATCATTCAATAAAGTAAAGTAAAACATAAAGTAGAATCAAATTTCTGAAAATATCATAATTTTTGGCAGCGCTGTTGTATTGGACCGTTGTTCCTAATGAAGTGACCGTTTAGTGTATATACGTATATAGATTATAATATATTGGCTTCTTCCTGGCCGCCGCCGCTTGCTCCTGGTGTCTGTAAATTGTGAAATGTGTCCTGAAATAACTTCTGTTGTGATTTGGCGCTATATAAATACATTTGACTTGACTTGATTATATTATAAGTAATATGTTGGAATAAAGAACAGCTTTTTTAATAAAAAAAAAAGAAGCTTTAAGGCCAATAATGCATCGTTTAAAAATGTAACAATGATTTGCATTTTAAAGGCCACGTGATTGTCTAACGTAAAATTACAAAGCACATGAAACACTCATTTTATAAATACACAGTAGGCCTATATATACTGTATTATTTATTTGTCCTCGAGACTAGCTGCATTATTACAACAAAGGATAATAATATGGTTTTCACATTAAATGCACATCACATTAAGATTATGGCAAAGTATAACCCACATAGCATCCTATAAAATACTACTATAAATACTGTATGAAGTGCAATAAGTGGATGAATTAATGATGAGTGTTTGTGTTAACTTCCAACAATGACCCACGTACTCATAACTAATAATTACATGGGTGGATTTTTTTTTCTTGCCAAAGTATAAAATGAACAGTATTGAAAGGCGTCTGTTTGTGTTAAGCAGCATTTGAGGGTCAGAGGACATCACCGGGTTTATCTGAGCCGCTGTCCGCGGTGCTGAAGCAGGATCCCCGAATCACATCCAGACCAGACCTGAGCAAGAGGGCCTGAGCAAGGAAACTGCAAGCCAGCTATCATCCAGACTGAAACACAGCAGAAACTAACAAATAACAACAAATCCTAAGAAAGCATCATAAACAAGTGTCACACTTAAATGATGAGGCAGGTATGAACCCACTATCACGGCTTCAGGCTACACACCGCAGCCAAGAGATGTGGCCTAACAGTTATTCCCATTGTTCAGCCTTAACAAAGCACCCCGAAATACATTTATAACATTTCCCTTTATGATTTAGGGTGGCGTTTCCTCTTACATTCAGTAGGTTTTTATTAGCCTTAAAGAGAGACGCACCAGATGATCCAGTGTTGTGCAGCACAGGTCTGATGCTCACTATCTTAATTAGGGGTTATTAATGAGCTACCACACGGGGTTCGCCTCCTCCTGGTGGCTTGATATGAAAACGCACCCTTGATAATGTGTTTTCATTACAGCAGCTTCACACTGTGGCATCCGAGGCATCAAAAGAAACACAGCAGACAGTTTATCTCATGTAATTACACCACGGTTCTTTTCTCACAGCTGTAAAAAAGCAGCAGTGAAGGAGAGGAAGGCACACCCCTGACTGTTATTTATAACACTTTAAATGTCGATGGTGAATAAGTAAAGCCTTCTAAGTCTAGGTTTTAATTAAACATACAATTCAAGGACAAAAATATATACATTTTAAGTTATTCTTATTTTACCTTTTACTATCAGGCAAAATATCACACTGACAATATTTCAGACTGTGATGAGGAATCGTCCCTGCTGTGTGTGACGCACAGTAGATTAGATATCATGCATTACACGCTGATCACGTAGCCTAAAACATCCATCCAGAAAAAAAGTAGGGAAAAAAAAGAAGAAATGTCATTGTGAAAAGCGACGCCACATTTCATTTAAAGCAACAATCATAACTTAACATTTAAAATGCGTGTGAGCTGCACATTGCATACTGTATACACCCTTTTAGAAGCTCTGCTGAGGAAACCATAATACTACATTTATCATCATTAAATTGAATAAAATATCAAAGTATATTGTTTGGAATCAAATGTGGGTTATTTTAATTTTCTCTTTTTTCAACGATTTTAGTATTAACGGCATTAATATATGTATTGTCACTACATATGGATAATAATAATAATAATAATAATAATAATAATAATAATAATAACGTTAATTGCTAATTGCTAAAAATTGTTAAAAGCACAATTATTAAATTATTTATTGTTATTGTGAAAAAAACTAATTTAGAACTAATTTAATATGGCCAAATCTAGAAGTATAATGGCTTCAATAATATTTGATGGCAAGGAATATCATCTCACTTCAGTTCACTTTACCTTAACTTTGCACAACTAGCATTGAGGTTAAACGCACATTTACTAAAGCACACAATAACGCCTGTATGTGAGTGACAGTAAGAGAGAGAGAGAGAGAGAGAGAGAGAGAGAGAGAGAGAGAGAGAGAGAGAGAGAGAGAGAGAGAGAGAGAGAGAGAGAGAGAGAGAGAGAGAGAGAGGGAGAGGTGGGTGCAGGAGGTGCTGATGGTGGGTGGGTGGGGAGACACACACACACGCACTTTTGCAACAAACCTGCCCACTGTAACAAAGCAGGGCACAGACGCTGACGGGCCGTGATGCTGCGCTGTTTGGGGATAAATAGTTGCACTTGGTGCTTCACAGTTTCACAGTTTATGGAGAAACAACTGAAATGGGATTTTTTTGAAACAATAATTTTTTTGGAATAAATCGTAAAAGCTGGAAGGATAAGTCAAAGGACATTAGTGTTTTATCACCTAATAATTTAATTTAGTTAATTTCACATACCCATAGCTATATATATATATATATATATATTTTAAATCTTGAATAATATGTGCGCGTAATATTGATATTATTATCATATTCCAACTGGCAGATCCCCATCATGGATATTATATGGAAGAGGATTGACCCAGCGACTCCCAGAGCTCTGTTAGTGGCATTTGTGACTCTGTTGTTCTCCCTACAACTGTGGCGGTGGCTCCGGCAGCGGTCTTTAACCTGCCCGCCTGGTCCGCTCGCCTGGCCGGTCATAGGGAACGCTGCGCAACTTGGCAACGCACCGCACTTGTATTTTACGCGCATGGCGAAGAAATATGGCAACATCTTCCAAATTAAACTGGGCTGCAGGACCGTGGTGGTGCTGAACGGGGACTCCATCAAACAAGCACTGGTCAAACAGGGACCTCAATTTGCCGGCAGACCGGATTTCACCTCTTTCCAGTACATCTCCAACGGGGACAGTCTCGCTTTTGGCACCGTGTCGGACTGGTGGAAGGTGCACCGCAGAGTGGCCCATTCCACTGTCCGCATGTTTTCCACCGGGAACCCGCAAACAAAAAAAACATTTGAGCACCACATCATCTGCGAGTTCAAAGAGCTTCTGGAGCTGTTTGTTGGAAAAACGAAGGAGCACCAATATTTCCAGCCCTTGACATATCTCGTGGTGTCCACTGCCAACACCATGAGCGCGGTGTGTTTTGGGAAGCGCTACTCCTATGAGGACGAGGAGTTTCGGCAGGTGGTGGGGAGGAACGACCAGTTCACCCAAACTGTAGGCGCAGGGAGCATAGTGGACGTGATGCCCTGGCTCCAATACTTCCCCAACCCCATCAAAACAATATTTGATAACTTCAAGAGGCTCAACCTGGAGTTTGGCATCTTCATTCGAGATAAAGTCATTGAGCACAGAAAAACAATCCAGTCCAGCACCATCAGGGATATGACAGATGCTTTTATTGTGGCGCTGGACAAACTGAGCGAAAAAGGAGTTTCACTGGGGAAGGACTTCGTGCCCCCCACTCTTGGGGATATATTTGGTGCAAGTCAAGACACACTGTCAACTGCCATGCAATGGATCGTCATCATACTTGTCAAGTAAGCAACTTTTCCTGTGATTTTATAGAGAATATTTTAATGTTATGGCATTTAAAATGACAATTTACAATAAACTGTAGATTCTAAAGGGTGAGTGATAAATCAGAGTGGGTCGTCATCCTGCTGCTTTAAAGCTACTCAGACTTGAGGAAGCTCAGTAGCATTTGTGTTATGTAACAGTTGGGGAGCTGTGACTCAGGCAGGTACTTGCAGTAAAACATGAAAGGGCTGAAACTGCACACCAGTGAGGGTGATTGAAACGCCCAGTCAGCATTTTACTTTATATGTACTGTAGCTGGACCTTGGTCAGACTTCTCACGATTCCATTTACTAATTCTGCTTGATTGTTTAGTCCCATCACGGCCATCAGGATGGAGTGATACCTTAAGCCTAAATTTAAAAAAAAAAAAAGAAAGAAAAAAGTCATTTAAGCCTCTGTAGCACTTCTTTTTTTTTTTTTTTTTTTTTTTTTCTTTTTTTTTTTAAATAACTGTGTTTCAGCCTCAGTTGCAGTAAAGGTTCATGATGGGATGAAAATGTGCCAACATTAAAAATCCTTAAAGCAAATCATATGTTGCATCTTTGGTATCTAAATGTCAGATAAAGTTTTAACTTCACATTTCTTTCTGTGAAGTTAAAAACAGTTGAAAATAACTTCCATCCTCAACAGTCACTTTAAGCATAGGTCTCACCTGTGCATGTAGGTATCCGGAGATGCAGGTGCGTCTCCAGCAGGAGGTGGACAAGGTGGTGGACCGCAGCCGGCTCCCGTCCATCGAAGACCAGCCGCAGCTGCCTTACGTCATGGCCTTCATCTACGAGGTGATGCGCTTCACGAGTTTCGTGCCTCTCACCATCCCCCACTCCACCACCACAGACACCACCATCATGGGCTACACCATACCAAAGAACACAGTGGTCTTCGTCAACCAGTGGTCCAACAACCACGACCCGAACATTTGGTCCCACCCAGAGACCTTTGACCCCTTGCGTTTCCTGGACCAGAACGGTGCACTGAACAAAGACCTGACCAGCAACGTGCTCATCTTCTCGCTGGGCAAGCGGCGGTGCATTGGTGAGGAGCTGTCCAAGATGCACCTGTTCCTCTTCACGGCCCTCATCACCCACCAGTGCAACATCACCGCAGACCCGGCCAGACCGCCTAAACTGGACTGCGACTACGGTCTGACTTTGAAACCCCACGCCTTCTTTATAGCAGTGTCTCTTCGGGAAGACATGACGCTGCTGGACACGGCAACCAGGCAGGCTAAGGAGGACAAGGTGGAGCCCTCATCAGACTCCCAAACACAAGAATAAATGAAATCAGAACTATAATGACTACAAATGAAGGCTGAAATATAAAGACTTATGAACTGTAGCTCATCTTTGTGAGCTGCCTGAAAAATATATTTATAAGCTGAAATCTCAGGCTAAATTCTTATCCTTTATACACTGTATATAAAACACTTCATATGACAGTGAATTGAGAATGATTACACATTTGTGATCATCGATTGCTGACTTGTTTTTAAGTATTATAGCGCCAGACAGAAACAGATGGGGCATCTGTTTCCTAGGAGACACGATGAACTGCACACATCACTTTTGATTCATCAAAGACTGCAGCCAGCATCACATCACCAGTGATCAGCCTCCATCAGAACTCAGTAAAGGCAACATTTGTTGATTTTAGTGTGAATGGCATTACTGCAAGAGTTTAATGACAAGTAGAAACCATCAAGTTTGTGTCCATCATGTTGTCATTGTTGATGTCAGATAAAGAGTTCTAAACCCTTTCGAATTCAAGTCAAATTTTCCAACATATAAAAGAATGTTTAATCTGTGAAGTTAACTCATCGAAACCGGACTTTCGAGATTTTTTGACATGATAAAAGTGATGTGCCATCGAGGGTCAGACTCTTGATCTGTGCAGTGATTCAGTTGAATAAGCTCACGGAGTGCTTCAGCCCTTCAGCTTAATGTCTACTAAAATAAACCGCCCAGTACTAATGTGTAGTTTTTTGACATATAGCATAAAATCATAGTTTCTCAGGAATAAGTCCTATGAAATGTAATATACTGTTTGTTTTTTTTAACCAGAATGCTTTTGAAAGTAATCTAATATATCTTGAAACTTACTGTAGAAGCTGTTTGAAAGGATGAGGCAAAGGAGCTTCAACAGTAAACCAGACCTGCTGCATGTGCTGCTTGTGTCCGTGAACTGCTGTACAACACACATATGAAAAGGACTAATATTAGATCAGTGTTATTTAGCCATTTATTTCTCTATTTTTTTGTCACTTGCAAAAGTTTGAATGTCTTAGAAAGCTGCTCTTAAAAAAAAAAAAAAGAAAAGAAAAAAGAACCCTTATCCTGTCATTTAGGTTCCCTCTTCAAGATGCCAGTAACCAAACGATTTATGTTATCTACTAAAATAGTCATGCTGTCAAACTTGGGGTGGGGACACTGGGGGTAACTGTTTTTTTTTGTGTAGACTCATCTAACTGCGGTCTCAGCATGGGAGACTAATGCACTGACTGTAATGTATTGGATTTGGGCATTTGTTGGTCTCCTGTTTGGCTTAATGAAACTCAGATTCATCTTCAAAATGACATGTGACTTTAAGAAAGTGTTAACAGTTATTTTTGTGTTTTAATACAGTAACAATCTCAATGTATCTAGAGCTACATATACAGAATGTAGAATTTTTTTTTTAAACACATGAATGTTTACAATGAGAATCCAAATTCTACATGAAATTAAAGCACTGCTGAGATGAAGTTCATAAGATTAGAAAAGCATTGCATAAGCTTTCATGTTTCCTTGTTTTCTGTAAAAGAAATAATTAAATGTTAAGTAACATGCTTATTTTGACATAATTTAAATCGAAAAAAGTAGATTCAGTCATCAAATAATAAAGTTGACCTGCTATTATCCTGTTCATGTAACTTGGGAGACTTACCAACTGCAAACATCTCATAAAAACATGATGGGGGTCAAGAAATACTTCAAATCCAGTATTTACAGTGTCTTTACCTCATATATGCTTCTTTTACAGAACTATACAAATCAGATGAGTGAAACACAAAAATGTTATCACTTCTCACTGTAGGAATACTTTAAGTTTTTGTATACACATTAATGCATCTGTGATTCATTCGCTTGCCTGAACATTGTTTGATTGATATTTTATTGTAATAAAAGAATATTAACTATTCTTTTGGTATTCACTGATGCAGTTTCATATGATGGAAATAGGTTCAAAAAGATAACAACACATTCAAAATGAGCTTGAAAAGTTTAAACTTCTTAAGCACGGGCAGTATTTTAAGTTAAGAATGGTATACGCACATAAGTTAGTTCTGGTTGCGTTCAGAAGTTTTGACACTAAAGTAGCTCTGTATTCGCTGCTGATGAAGCAGAGCTGATTAACATAACATTTCAAGTGTCACTGTGAACTCTTAGAAAAATGCAATGAACTTTGGCATCTTGCCAGGTCAGGTGGGAACAAAAGGGAAGTGTTTGGGAGATCCCTTTCCCTGAACAGCGTTTTATCTCACCCTGCCAGAACATCCTGTACTTGATCAGCCAGACAACTTTCAGAGTGCGTGACAAATTCAGAAAAAAATAAAGTAGATGATTACTGATATGACTGTGTTCCTACTATTTCCTCCTTCGCTGCCCCATTTATTTATTTATTTTTCTTTTACAAGTACAAAATGAAATCTGAAGACTAAATAGTGCCATCATACTCGTGTGGCAAGGGTCCAAACATAATCTTTATGCATCAAAAGGAAACACAAAGTTTGCCTTGACACTCTTACTAATGAAATGCGAGCTGACAGGTCATCAAACACAACTGGGCTGAAAAGTGAGGAGAAACTGATGAGGTCATGGATAATATGCTTCAGATTCAATGGGACGATGGCTGATGACTGATTATAGAAATGCATGAATATGTGAGGCTAAACTGGTCACACTGAACTAACTAAACTAGAGATGTCACATAAAACAGGTGTCTTGTGTGATACACATTATAACCCTCATGAGTAAAATGAAATATTAAAAGTAATGGTAAGAGACGTCCTATGTCATTACAGCTTAGACCTGTCACGACTGCATTAACCCGATTATCGTCAATCTCTCCATTAAATCTGGTATACTGCATTGGTTGAAGATAATACACGTACGGCACATACACACAGCAATCTCCTGCTGTTGTGTAACTTAAGACATACCTTAGCTTAGATTGTGAACGGTGGGAAATGTGGAGATATGAATGAATGTTAGCAAGATTGTACAGATGTGGCATTCAGAAAGAAGATTGCTGTTGAGACTGGAAGATAGGAGCTTAGGGAGGAAGGAAGAATGGCTCTGAAATGTAGTTCAGTCCTATGCAAAGTCAAAACTAGGTCCAGGATGTCTAGAAAAGTATGAGATCAGGTCCCGATTGGGGCAGACTGGCAAATACAAATGTTTAGAGCCAAGGCCAGACAACTGGACATAGTGAGCAACAGTTTGATGTCCTGGTAGTCTCCAGGTTCACTGCATGATAATTGGTTTGTAGTAATTTGATTGATTGCAAATTTGATTGGTAATACTGTTTGCACCACAAAAGCAATGCATACAAATATAAAGTGAAATGTTAGAGGCCTTAATCTAATAATTGCATTACTGTTTAATGTTGAAGTGCTTTCGTGTAGGGACCCAAATTAAAAATCTAGTTTTAAGGCCTTATCCTTTCAGTTTATACTGTGCTTATGTGGCACATGCTCCTCAATACATTTGGGTTCAATCAAGTAACCACAATTTACTAATACCTAGTACCCAATGTACAGAAAGTGGGAGAAACTGTGGTTATTAGGAGCCATCCAATCATGTCTACCCTGGGTTAATACAACCTCATTTGGAAAATATTCCAACATTTTGAGAAATCCACTAATTTGCTTTCTTAGATGAGAAGATTGATACCATTCATAAATATAGACATTAATGTAAGCAGCCGGTTAGTTTAGCTTAGCATTAAGAGTAAAAGCAGGGGGAAAGTGCTTACATGTTCCTGTCGTGATTAAACACGTTATATCTTGCTTGTTTGATCAGTAAAAAACGGAGAAAATGAAAAGTTTTGGTTTTACAGCAGGTGAGGTGCCAGACTATTTCTTGGTTGGGTGCAGTTACTTTCAGGAGTCACTATGAGGCTGCCAGGCAATCAGCTGAGACTGAGCGCATTTCCGAAAATGTCAGATTCTTGCTATACATGTTGGCAAGTGCTGAGGTCAAAATAAACCAAACTTCAATCAAGGTGCACATGCATGAGACAAAGTGAAACTAAGACTAAGTGGCATCAAACTTGGAGATCCAGAAACCTTCACCGAAGAAAGCAGAGGTGATGCTCAGTCATTATGATAGACAGCAGCCAATCATGAGCATCAACTCATCCCCCATCTGGAATTTGAACTTCAGGATAAAGAAAAGCTAAAAGCTGCAGCCTCTAAATTCTTACGCAACATGGGGTCCTGTCTTTTAGGCCAAACATGTACAGACATCAAGATTAGATGCAATCACATCCACAGGCATACTATATGATGCCTGTGAATAAATAGAAAAAAAGTAAGTGTAAGTGAATTCTGCAGCTGTCTTGACTGAAGCCTTTGATTGAAGTGCAGGGGAGGCTATAAAAATCAGCCAGGGAAAGCTAAAGTTTTCATGACTGTATAAACAAACACCTGTGCTCATTAGGGAGGTACCGTATTCCAGTGGCTCGACCATGGAAAACAAAAAAAAAAAGCTCAAACATGACTAGACTGGCGGGAAGTTGTCCTGAATAAGATCCAGTAACAAATCCAAAATTGTCCTGGCACAAAATGTAGTCTGGGGAAAAGGGAAGCCTTAAAACTGCACAATCATTTTTACTCATGCAGGAGCCTGTTATTCTGTTTTTTTTGTTGGACAAAGAACAGTTAAGTTCATAATAAAAAAAAAATCATTGTGAATTTTAATTATAAGTTACAGATTACATAAAGTATTGCACGAGGGTATTCCTCATAAACAGCAACAGAACTTACAAGCACACAAACAAGTTTATGTTCTCATACAAGAAAGACAAACGTCAAACCGGCAACACATATCACACATATTGCACAGATTTAATTATAGTCTCCAGTACCATTAATCATTCAGTGCGTACCATCCATGACATTGTACAGTATAATCTCTATGTAGTGTATCTGTTTAGATATAATTATGAGGGATATTGTACTTGCTTTGGCATTTGAAGAAAATCAAATACATTCGTAGTGCTGGTAGAAACATCTGTAAAGTGACAAATGAAAACTTTTTTTTTTTTCAATTAAAATCAATCATACTCGAAATCCACAGAATCCTCCCAAACAAATCTCAAGAGTAAACAGAACTCACAATATGCATGTCTAAAATGCATTGAGATTGGGAAAAACCATTAAAAAATGTAAAATAATTAGGAATGCATAAAAAGAAAGCAACATTTAAATATAACCTCACTCTGATCGGGTCACATTTGAGTGGGGGTAATCTGATCTGGAATGCAATCATCACATCGTGCCAGAGCAATGGGTTTGCATCCTCTGTTACAGACGTGGCTGAAATGATTGGTACCCTTGCATTTTATTAAAATAATAAACCAATTGCCCTGAACTGTGCTGAAATGAGGAGATATTTTATCATCAGTGCGTGTCTGTGTTTGGTTTGCGGTGGAACGAGACAGAAAAGTCGTGAAAATAACTGAACTTGTGCTTATTCCACAAAGACGTTAAAAAATAGCCTGGACAAAATTATCGGTACCCATCTGAAGTCGTAAGAAACAATTGATTTGTAGTGATACTATAAGGAGGTTATTGTTTTTTAATTAGTATCGCATGTGTTTTCAGTCATATAATCACTCATGCAGCCAGTTTAAAAGGAGGAAATTACAAACTGCTGTCTGACCATGGAAAACAGAAGGAAAACTTGAGAGAGTGGTCTGAGGAGATTAAGAAAAAGGTAATAGCCAAGTGTGGTCAATGTAAAGGTTACAAGATCATCTCCAAAGAGTTTGATGTCCCTGTGATCAGTGCTGCCAATATTATGAAGAAGTTTAAGGCCAGTGGAACCGTAGCCAACATCTCAGGATGTGGTCACAAATGGAAAATTGGCCTGAGATTGAAAAGAAGGGTTGCTTGAATGGTGGAGAAAGAACCAAGGAAAACTTGAGTGCAGATCCAAGCTGATCTTCAAGTTCAAGGTACAATAGTTTCAAGTCCCACCATCTGTCACTATCTGAAAGAAAATGGGCTCCATGGTGGAAGACTCAGGAAGACCACTTCTAAGAGGGGAAACAAAATAAAGCCAGAGTGGACTTTTGACAAGCCACAGTCCTTCTGAGAGAACGTGCCTTGGACAGATGAAACTAAATCAGAGCTTTTCGGAAAAGCACACCAACCCAATATTTACAGATGACAAAATGAAGCCTTCAAAAGAAAAGAACACCGTGTCTACTGTAAGACATGGAGGAGGCTCTGAAGTGGCCTGATCTGAATCCCATCCCAATGGAAAGAGCTGATACTTGCAGTTGGGAGAAGGTACCCATCAAACATGCAAGAAAAACGGGCCAAACTATCTGTGGACAAGTGTAGAAACCTTATTCAGAGTTACAGATAGTTCTTGACTGCAGTTATTGCCTCCAAAGGCATTAAGTTAAGGGTACCAATAATTTTGGCTATGCCATTTTCATTTGTTTTATTTTGAATAATACGTTGAGTTGTAAAATCAAAAGCAACGTTATCAGTTATATTCAATGTGAAATGAAGAATATACTTTTCAGTTTCAACCTAATGAAGAAAAAATTTAGGTTTTTTTGTTTGTTTTTTTTAAAAGGTGGAATCGTACCAATATATCTAGCCACATATTCATTGGAGTATTATTAGAGAGCCATAGGTCTAATATTTCTGCCACAGAGAGACACAGATGAAAACTATAACACAACTTGCCTTCAGTGACTCCATTTACATGCAAACCAGTGAGGTGATTTATAGCACCTTCATCGAGCTACATGATTGGTTCTTCAGTGCACCGATGACACCTGATCTCACAGGAAGTTTCCACTTACTTCGACGAAAATAAACATCTTAAGACATTACGTGTATGAAACATTATAGATCATGTGGATGGTGAAGCAGGGTGTTTTTCACATCAACTGAAACATGAGAAAAACCTTAATTTAACTGTTAGCAGTATAATTAGGTGCTGTATATGTGCAGTGTAATAGTAGCCTTCTATAAACATGAAGCCATTTTTTTTTTTACTTGTTGGAGTGGTGTGTTTAAGATGCCTCTCCACTTTCTCTGACATCTGTAGGAGTTCATAAAAAAAACCCAGATGTCTCAATAAAAGCTACTTTTGATTGCGCAGATTTAAAAACAATGTAAGAGCTATGAAATCTGAGCAGGAGTCAGAAATCCATATAAACAGGGGAGGAAAACCTGTGAGAAATCAAAAGCACTTAGATGAACCCTTCTGCAAGGTTACAACTGGGGGAAAAAACAATATCCTGTTCAGAACCCCTGAATATGCAGAGGTGGTAATCCATAGTTTAAATGTTTGAAACAACTTAACTATGTGATTATATTTAACTGTGAAAAACTGACAGTTCTGAATAGAGACATGAAATGAAGGCTGTTGATGGTACATTTAAAAACAGTTCTGCTACACTTTAAATCAATCAAATTATCTTCTGTTTCTGTGTGATATGTCTTAGTTTAATACGCTGAATTGTACTAGAGTGGCATTACTGTCACAATAGCTGAGTGGCATGAGGTAAGACTATGATGAATTGTGGTTCACTTCCCTCCTGGACACAAGCCAGAGTCAACAACCACAGTTTAGAGATCTCATGAAAGACACTATAAAACAGACTGTGTGTTCACTGCGTTGTGTAATTATTTTATAAAGTCAGGAAGGTAATCAGCTTGCTGCCTGCATGTAAATGTAGCCACAGAGCATTCATGTTCGGCAGAGTGTAGAGGGCAGGAGGTCATCCAGTGGTCACGGCATTCCAAGATCTTTGTTTGGGTGCGCTATTGTCTGGTGTGCTTTTGTTATTGCCACTTGAACGGGTGGTGGGACACTCGACGAAAAAAACAGGACGGAACAGGAAGGAACAACAAGTCCTGTGGGTCACTTTCCCAAAAAGTGAAGTGTCCTTCTTTGGAGGAAGGAAATGTATCCTTGAGACACACTCTGGACTGCGTATCAGAGCCAGCAGACCTCAGAGAGAACGTTTGTAACACACAGCTGCTGTACAAATAGATCAGCAGTGTTTACATAACACATAATAACAGTTGCAACGAATTCACTACAAATTATGATTTATCCAGTTTTCTGTAGAATCTTTCAAATCAACTGAAATCTTTACCCACTTTTCACATTTGATGATTATTTGAGATTGGACAAACTAATGAATTAGATTATTTTGTAAAGTGGTTAAGCTTGTTTTCCACCATTTAAAAAATTTGTCTCAAACACCAATTAAAAAAAACCTGTAGGACGGTTCAGACTAACAGCCTATTGTTCCCAATGATGATATAATGCCACAGCTCACCTCCCTCCACTCACAGAGTGAATTAAAATGATGGCCTCTCAATTCAATACACACACACACGCACACACACAAATTCCCATAAGGTTGCGGTGTTGCACAGTGATGTCACACTCCGAGCGCTGGGCCGAGTAAGTCCAGCTCCTTCTGTGCCTCTTCATCCTGATGAAAAACACACACAAACACACTTTTAATACACTGAAGTACAACACAGTAGAGTACAGTATGCACTGATTAACCAGCTATCTAAACAGCTGCAGGATTTGGAAAAGGGTGAAGGAATAACTCGGCAAGATTTTCAGACGTCGTGATAGGACAGTGAGGGTCCCTACCTCTTTCGAAACGGCATTCATCGAACAAGCGGCTTCAACCATCTTCTTAGCGTTTCCCCTCTGCCCCAGGTCTTTGTAGCACTGCCAAAGAAAAGAACAATAACTGTCAAAAGCTTTGTCTGCACCGAGCAAGATCTCACAGAACACAGAGCCCAGTCTTAGTCAAGAAAAACTAGATGTGGAAAAAGAAGTCTCAACATTTATGCGAGTGTCTGGTACTGACCTTAGCTAGAAACACGTAGTTGAGTTTGGAATATCCCGGCTGGAGCTCCTCAACCTGAATGAAACAAAGAGACAAAAAGAAAAGAAGAAAGGAAAGGCTTTCTTTCAGCTTTTAGAGAGAAACTATATCTCCGTTCATTATGTATACAGAGGCAATAGTGCAGTACTGTTTACATAACATATTCAAGACAATTCACAAGGAAAGCTTTAATGGTAGCTGTCAAATTTAACTGGAATACACGTTCATTAACAGATTGGCGCTTTCTATGGTGTGGATTTGGAATCTGGATCAATGAAAAGCACTGGAGGAATCACCATCAGCTCATTTCATCCTCTCTTTCTCTGCAGCTCCTGCAACCAAAACAACTCTCCCACAGTTAAGTCACATCCAGATAAGCAGTTGTTACAGCCCAGGGGATCTTCTTGAACCTGGTAGGATGCATTTGTTAAAAAGCTCAGCAGCCTCTCTGGAGGCTCCCCCCGAGGTCACGAGCAACGTGTTCCAACAGGGATCGCTTAAATCAAATTAATGGCTGAGATACACAAGACGTGAGAAGGAGGTGGCATGCACAGGAATATTGGCCAGGAGCTAAATTCATTTCACTACTATGTAAACATTCGAAATGTGGAAACACAGATTACAGCTTTCGGAATACTGGGAACTGGGTACAGGAGCGACCTGGAGGCAAACAGGAGGCTGTATGTTACATGTTTCTTTAATAGGGGCAGCTGAGCGTGCTTTAAAAACACAAACAATGGACTGATTATTAAAATAAAAGAGTAATCAATGCAAAATCAGAAGATATCTGTCATGTCATTATTTTCTAGCTGTTTATTTACCAGACTCAAAGGCTGCAAGTATTTCTGAATTGGTAAACATGCTTCATATGAGGTGCTTAAAGTGCATCCGAAACCATCAGAATTCGGAATGGGTTAGGGTCCAACAATTTGTAACTTTCCAAAACTGATGATCCAACCATCACACCCACTTCTCACAGCGATTGGGCCATAAATGCAGAGAGGTAAGAGAGTAGGCAGGATTTACTACCTCTGTCAATTTTCATGTGTTCTAACAAGTACTACACCATAACTACTTTAGAAAAAAAAAAACAGTGCAGTGTGTGTGTGTGTGTGTGTGTTTGTGTGTGTGTGTGTGTGTGTGTGTGTGTGTGTGTGTGTGTGTGTGGTGTCGTCCCCATTTGAACCCGGATCATGTCTTGCCCCCCTTTCTATGACAGCAGGCTCTTTATGCAGCCCTTTTTCATGACAGCTCTCAGTTTGTTTTGAGCAAACTCCGACCTGAATGAGTGGAACTTCCCCACATTGGTGCAAAAAAACTACTCAGACGAATGATTGCAGAATTATTCAACGTACCTTAAGAAACTTCTTCAGCGCGTCTTCCACTGTTGCGCTTGGAGGTTCTCCAAATAACGTGGCGGCGACTTTCCTTTCAATCCAGGATAACTGGGCCACCTGCAAAATAAACACCTCAATGTAAACAGTCAATTCTGCACATGAAGTTAAAGAGTAACTTAAGCGGTTCACTCAAGCCTGTGTTTCATGCTGGACGTGGTTGGGTGGTGTTAGAAATGTGCACCTGTAACCACGTCGAACAGTGATGTCACAGCATCACGACATCACTGCTGCAAGGTGAGCAGGTAAAACACTGGAGGTCAGAAAAAAACACGATTTAATGGACTTTTTTTCCCCCTAAATTCCTAAAAACTTCCAAAAAAGGGAAAAATATTCCCTGAGGTTTCTAAAATGAAATCAATAACTTTTCATTTATTGGAATAACTATTTGTTTGTTATTTAACTTTTTAAATATGTCTCCAATCTTGCTTAGAAACACTACTATAATATCTCTTATTCCTTTTTGTACTTTAAAAGTAATTCATGTATGTCTCAGAGCAACCAACAGTGTATTTAAGTGCTTTAACATTTAATAGAAACAAAGTTGAATCATTTTAGTGGATATTTGTTAGAGGTTTGGCTACATCTAATTTTTTCTAATTTTTCAGACTAGTAAAACACAATTTCTCAGCTGTGAATTTCTCCTTGTACACTGATACCTTTCCACTGACACTTCTCACAGAAGATGATAATGGCCAGGAGAAGCCTGGGTCAAACATGTAATGTTCCTGCCTCTCACCATTCATCAGAGCGAACGTCTAATTGCAGGTGTAGCGTTGCTTTGGCGTCATCGCAGGTTCTTTCAAACAGAACCGCTGGCTGAATGCAAACAGTAAGTTCATTGTTGAACATTGTGACATGAACACACCAAAGCCCCATAAAACTCAATCCCTGAATAATATCAGGTGTTACTAGTCCGAAATTGCACAGGCCCTCGCTACTGACTTGATTCCAAAAGTGAAGGTGAGTATTATAGAATTTAATCAGAGCAATCTCTATAATAGCTTCCTTACTTTCTGGCAGTTAGTTTGACAACTGGCACCAAATGACATGATAAGTAGCTCGTGAAACAACATGAACGGTTACAGGCAGAATGGCTGCAGACTTTTATATCTAAATGATTATAAATCATCGAGCTATATTCAAATAAAGCAGTGATAATAAAATTACTGGCAGACGAGACGTGATGCTCATAGATACCATCATGAGTTGCATCAACAACAAAAAAAACTTCCTGCACTGAAAGAACATGAGCCCAACAGAAACAAGATGAAAATATGTTCCTGGTACAATCTGATTTGAATCTAACAATGGCTGGTGTTAACCTCCCGTAGCGCTCGCTGTGAATATCACAGAGGGAAAAACAAACCTCAGGGAAACTTAAACAGTAGAAATGAATGAGGGGAAACCGTGGGTGTGTTAAGGCCATGCAGGCTCGTCGGCCTCTGTAAATTCACTGTTTTGTGGATGTGAGGAGAGATAGATGTGTGGTGTGTCAGGGTGTCAGGGGGGGAGGGGTCACATACAGCGTAGCACCAGCGGCCCAGCAGGTAGTAGGACATCGGGTCTTGCGGCTTCAGCTCGATGGCTTTATCCAGATGATCCTGGGAGGGGAAGCAGACATGTAGACAGACAGACAGACAGGAGGAGAAGGGAGAAAGTTTTTTTTTTTGCAGTGTTGATTCATGACACGGCTGCTATTTCCACTGCCTTCTGTTCTGACCTGATCTGTCCTGCTTCACCAACCCACAAGTATTTCACAAACACCTCTCACACACGCGATCTTGCCGAGCGACCACACACTCCTGCCTGTCACGCACCCTCCCTCGTTCTTTTCCACTCTCCCTCTCTCCGATTCCGCTTTTCTTTTTTCTTTTTTTTCATATCTTCCCTCTCCGCCACTCTATCTCTCTCTTTCACCTGTCAAGAGTTTTGCAGGTACACAGTGTTTGGGGGGAAAAGCCGCTGACAGAAGATAAAATGCTACGTGCTGTTGATCCACACGCTGTCTTATGCAACTGAATGGCTGTAGGAGTGGCTTTGTGTGTAGCCATACCCCTTTACTCTAAGTATATAAGAGAAGAAGTAATGTCCAGTATATATAGTATGTATGAAAATGTATACTCATAATATTTCTTTACCTTAAAGATGTATCCGTTCCTTATCTTGTTCTGTACTGTGTCGTATTCTGCCATAATTCCACACATGATGGCATACCTGTGGAGAGACCATGCCAGATAAACATTCAACAAGTTACATTGCCGGAAAAAAAAATCCAAAACATTATTACTAAAACATTAGTTTTCCAGATTGATTTGAAGTGATTTGCAGATTTCATGTAAACCGCACCCAACAGCTCGTTATTGTTCCTCATGCAAGAAGGCGCTGACCACCACAGCTGGCAGAAAATCTGATCCTCTTTTTTATTAGATCTTGGCAGGAAAAAGCTGTTATGTTTGGATGTTACAAACTCTCATTTTAATTCAAACAGAAATGAATGACTTTTCATCATTATTATTATTGGGATCTATAAGCTCGGCTTGAGCGCAAAGAGCGTTTCCTCCTCTTTATTTCTCCTGACAGACAGGAAGGAGCAACGTCACTCTGCTTCACGTTCACACCGATTCATAGATTCACAAGTGTGAGACGGTTTAAAGATGTCAGTACGCTTCAGGCGAAGCGCTCGCTGGGTGGTCAAACCATGTGCCAACCACATGGTTTTAACTTCTAACGCAAGCTTTCTTTTACAATTTCACTCTGCCTTTAAGTGCGACTGAGCGGCTATAAACACGGCTGCTGTCAGATGTGGCCGGACGACACATCGTACGAGCTGTTTCATTTGGAGCACACCGCAGCATTAAGACAACTGGATATCAAATGTCTTGCACAAGGGCATCTCAACATCATCACTTAATCCACCCGCCCAGCTGGTCCAGCTATTTGAATCATTGACCTTGTATCACAAGATCCCCGCTGTCCTTACTATGCTTATGGACGGTATATGAAACTCTCTGATCTTGTATGTTGGTTGAAAACCTGAGATCCAACTTAAAAAAAACAACAACATTTGGAGCATTTCTGACATCTTAAAAATATGAAATATACAGCGTTAGCAACAGGCGCTGCTTTTTGGTTGCCCAGCCATTACTTACTACGATAAAGACGTTACTAAAGATACTAAAGTTTTGTGTGACGGGAGGATAGAAGAAGCTCTGCAGCACCTTTCAGTCACGCCACCTTTTTTCTGGGTCACTAACGATGAGCACACCCAAGGGGGCCCCCCGAGAAACCAATGACACTCAACCTTCTCTAGCGTGACTCTTCATTAGACAACATCAGTACAGATAATCCACTTCACCTTCTTCCCTCGCTCGCTAATTAACACACTGACTTTGACCAGCGGGCAGGTGGGAGGGGGAAACAAAGAGCGATTTCAGCTCTGGGATCTGTAAGTCAGCATGACGCTGAGGGTTTGGAGAGGAGCGAAGAAGGCTGATCAAAGTCTTTTCACCGCGCGGCTGCTTTAATCCTGCTGGTACTCTGTCAAACACCGCAGAGCGACACAAACACCTTTTTATATATGAAGGATCAGCGGGTAGAAAGGTCACCCGACAGCGTCTGACATGGTGGTGCTGATGGTAGATGGAATCTGCAACTGTGTGTGTGTGTGTGTGTGTGTGTACTGAAGTGTCTGGTATGTGTGTATGGATTTTTAACAGGGCATGATTTGGCAGCAGGCTACTGTTCTCTGTGGTCGCCTGCAACTCTCTGGATCAGACACAGCATGCCAACATGGATTACAACACCAAAGAGGGGGGAAAAAAAACAATTGATAAAAAAAAATACGGGTGAGATCTAGTGAGCTGTGGCAGACAGCAAATTGTACTACATGATTAGCAGGCAATTACAAATTTAAGATGTTGGGCACACTTAGCTGTCTCGCTGGCTTGTAAAAAAAAAAAAGATGATCTGACTGCAGTTGACAATATTCCAGACAGTAATTGATTGAAATGTGTGAAAAGGAAAAAAAACACACACACTATGATTAAGGTGGTTGTAATTTGGTGAAAATTTCACGCGAGCATCAATCTTCATGTTAACCATCATTACCTCCACTTAGTGTGGGTGGTGTGAAAAATGAACAGTGATAAGACAAGTACTAACCACATCACTTTTAAGGGCCCTAAATATTCACAGCAAAGCAAACTGAAGGAGGCGAATGGTGTGTAACTGTAATCAAAAAGGTCTGTGTTTATTTTCTTAGGGTAGCTCAGGGCGCTGCCATGCTATCGCTGGTTGGCGCTCGATGAGTGCAGAGCTCCACGATATCACAGGAGCACAGATGCTATCTGTCTGCAGTTGTGCTGCCTGGCTTCCAATGAAAACAGACTGCTGGATGCAAAGGCTTTGAGCGAATCTGTCACCGGTGACTAAATATCTGCTGTGAGGAAACGGAGCCAGGACACTGATGTGGTTTCTTGATTTACCAATTAGTTTATTAACCAATTAGTTCCTGGATAGAAAATGAACTGATATCAACCTCAAAATCCTTCAATTAGTAATTTTAAAGCAGAAATGAAAAAACATATCTGGTAGCAGCCTCTTAAATGTGAGAAATTGGGTCCTTTCCCTTTACTTACTTGCAGATGGCACCTTGATGTGTGATAAATACGAATTCTGACCATACTAACTATTTCTGAACACTTTGGATTACACAATTAATCAAAATTATAAATCCATAAAGAAAATAATGATTTGCTGCCATGCATCCAGCTTCTCTTCACTCCTAGAAGTCACCTAAAATGCTCCCTGAATCTGAGGAGTCAATTATAAACTAATGAACTCAGCTCCATTAAGGAGTTATGCTAACCAGTTAGACATTCCTCTCTTTCTAAGAGCATGCTTTAATATGCTGATGTGATTAAATGCAATAAATCTAAGGCGCGGATGAGGAGAGCGACCAGAAACAGCATACCAGAGGGGAATAGTAATCATTATTGAGATTGAGCATTGCACAGGTGAGGGCTCTGGGGGTAGATTGCTCAACATCCATCTTACCGCAAGACACATTTTTACTTCCCTCTGATTGGTTTGCTCTGCCATTATTCAGCATGTAGCAATTCTGGCAGTGTTTATTGACGAAGTATGTGGACGCAGGAGTGCGGGTGGCAGAGCTGTTCGTGATTGGCTCGTTGTGTGATGCTGTTGGCTCATCAGACCACCTGGACTTTCCCCTGTGGTGGAAGACTGGAGGGTGTTTGGATTTAACAAAAATAAAGTACATCCCAGTCCTGTGTTTCTGTTGTTTATGTGGTAAAATGGCTTGTGGCGCGGTGAAGGAGAGAGCGGGATGCTTTTGTTCTCATGCAACCTTTCCATTGTCATTGTGTGAAACAGCACCGGGCCCTTCGGCTGAAGGCGGAGAGAAGTAAGGGGAGGGAGAGTGTTATAAAGAGAGGGGATGTGAAGGTGTAGAAGAGGTGTGTCTCGCCTCAGGGGCCTACCTGCTGTTGTTTATCCTTCCCTTTCTTCTCTGAGCTGAAATACTAGCTTTCTTCAACTGTCTATTATGGCAAGAAAGGGGGAAATATCAAGAGGAGGAGGAAAGGTGGGCAGTGGCAAAACATGACAGGGGGGGGAGGATGAGAGGAAGACAGAGCACTTAATTACGCATGGTTAGTCCGTGTTTTTTTTAATCGCGGCTCGGTGAAATCCCCCACTCTACTGGGCAAAAACAAAAGGGCCTACGTGTCAGCTGCTTGGCGGAAACAGCAGATTGATTTCAGCCTTCAAATCCAAACATAGGGCTCATTCAAAGCTGAAGAGGGCCAGGCAGGACTCCAGGCTAAAACTTGTACAGAAACAGGAGGAGGAACTCGTGGAATTCGAGGACAACCTGTGAGACAATGAGCGCCACTGAGTGAAGTGCGCTGATAAACTTTGCTCGTGGCAGCAGGAGCGATAGTGGGTTTTTTTTGCTGTATTTGAGTATGGGATTTGTCACTGGAACCATAGTGCGGTGAGGTCTGAAGTTAACGCACGCACGCACGGGGGGCAGGGGGGTTTCCACGGCTACCGATACAGAGCACAATGCTGCCACGGCGACGCTAACGATGACTGGGCAACAGAGGCACGTGTTTGAAATTAAAGTTGTCTTTGTAGAGGTCAAAGTCACCCCATCCTCCCCCTCCTCTGACTGGCACTGCCACAGGCTTCCTGCTTAATCCGTGGGCCTTTGTACCATCAGAGAGGCCCTATAGTTGGGGATTTACATGGGCTGAATTTCACACAGTGGGATCACTGAAAATGCACCTATAAACAAAGCCGCCGATGCAAGAATGCAATCACATCTCCCAGCCGTCAGCCCCAGCGGAGATTATACAAATAGGCTTCACACTCGCTGTCACGAAAGCACCCAGTGTAACCCAATGCACTCGCGCACATTTGTACACCCACAGACAAAAACACATCTTACACTATATCCCCACTTGTGGTCCACATATTAGCTCTCTTTTGTAAAGTGGTTTTCCTAGAAAGCGTTTGGATTGCGACATTAATCGAAATATAATCCTCTTCTTGATTCAGGCCCTTGTTTGATCTTTAAAAAAAAATGATTTAACATATGAAATGATTCTGCTTTGTTTGTATTAGCAACCATTGCGTCAAAACAAATGCTCAAAATTTCACCCTAAGCAGCATGAAAAAGACACAGGAAGAGAGGGCTGCGTTTCACTCCTCTGTCAGAGTGGTAGAAACTCAGCAATGGTGGAGAAGAATTAACTTGAAAAATGTGCTGCTGTGTACACCCAATTCAAACTAACACTGAGAATGAGTTTTAAAAAAAATAAAGCCAGGAGAACTGTCACCTGATCACTCGAGCATTAAGGGATATGCAAATGTTACTTGATGCCTTCCCGCAATTGTTCTTCATGTTGTGTAACCGCTCTAAAGTGTTGACAGTCAAGGCAGAAATGCAGATAACTTCATCATGCTTGTTATTAATACCCTCACTGTCTTTAGTAATAAGCTAAAGACTATGAGGGCACTTGGAGATCACACATAGGACTGAAGCTGTTCTCACCTGCTGGAGGTTAGAGGTGTAAAAAGTGGTTTGCTAACAGCAGCTTTAACATTGTGAAATTAGCCTCCCTTCACAACTACACTAGGCCTCTGTGTTTAAGGCCCTCACTTACATCTGGCTACAGCTGAGTTGTATTAAAAGGATAATAATTTGAACAGACAACACACTTAGCTGATTTTGTGTGTCATGTGGTTACATATGAGCTGTCTGTTTTAAAACAAAAAGCAGCTAATGATTATAATGTCTGCATGTAGAAGATATGGATTGCAAAAACAATGTTTGAGATAAAGGATTGAGTCACACTTGTGTGAATCATGGGGGAAAAAAGTTGTGCAGGCCTAGAAAAAGCTGCAGCAGACAAGGTGGATGCACATTACTGGAGTCAACTACTCTGACAAGCATAGAGAATTAAAAAAATTAGGAGTTGAGAGTGTGTTTTACTGTTTGAGATTGTATCCGTCTCAGTGGGGCTCTTTGACTGAGTCGTGCCCGCATACATATCCCAACTTCAAAAGAGTCCTCATCCACCTCTCCTTAGGGAAAAGTACAGGGGTTTTGTACATGACAGAGTGGGAAAGTATGCGTAATCTCTTGTGAAGTGATGACTGTTAAGCGGACATCGCATTCATCGCTCCGGGTCTTCAAAACGGCCAGTCTTGCATGTTTTCTGACTGTGTGAGTCTCGCAAACGTCTTACGACTTGTAGCTGCACATCAGCGGAGTTTAATGTGTGATAGCGTTGGGTTATTTAGTGTAATCCTCGCTTCTATGATAACAAGTCTGACATCTTTCACTACGGGCATCATCTCGGCATTACACAAATGAATACAAACCTGCAGAATGGGGTTCAAAATGTCAACTCTTGTGAATGAAGACAGAAGAGTCTGACTGATACTGGACGATAGCAATACTCATATATAAAAAAGATAGAAAAATCTGATAAACAGTATCAATTTGTATACTTTTATGTTTCTTGAATTTGGTTAATAAAGAACTGGTGTTTATTGAGCAGAATACTTTACAGTTTCTCTGGTAAACAAACACAAAGCAATTTTTGTTATTTATAGGCAAAGACATGCCGATACGGTAAATTATTGGTCAGGCTGTAGTTGCCACTCCAGATATAACTGGGTTTCAGGGTTGTTTAGGGGACCTGAAGAGCGAAACTGGGACTGCTAGAGAAGTAGCAGTGGAACACCTTTCATTGGAAACACAGTGTATACATTAACATCAGTGACTTGCCGTGCAAGCTACAGATACAATAAATCAGGTTTGTTGAGACTGTCTTCCCACCACACCTGCCAAACTGTCACTTAAAAGATGTCTCGGTGAATATTTATTAGGTGTTAAGGCCTGTGTGTGTGCTAGTGTTTTACAAGCTGTAATGAATGAAAATATCTCAGAGAAATGCATTTGCACAATTACAAAATAGTTTGCATGAATGTAAAAAAAAAAATCATTTGTAATTGTCCTGGAAGTTGCATAATTTGCTCCAAACTTATTTATAGGTCAGAAACGGTAATCTGATCATTTGTTCTTAGAGATGTGTAAAACTGGTTTGACTCAACGAGGTTTGTGTGTGTGTCAGTAAACTTGTAATACTGAATGAAGTTTCAAAACAAATGTCTTGGAGAGCGTCCAGGTGCAGCTGGCTAGGTAGGATTTTAGCCAGCTTTGAGGTACTGTACCATGCAGAGTAAGAATGAGTCCGCGGGCATTGTTTTGAATGTCATAACTCAATGATAACAAATTTGGTTAACAGCGTTAAATTGACATGTTAAAACCATAACTGTGTAAGGTGTGGTGCTCTCATCAATTGTGTTCTTCATGCAGGGACAGCATGGGCTCAGCTGTTATTTTCTCATTGTGAAGTTAGTCTTTTGCACCAATTATTATATACAAAATTCTATCATTTCCATCCGTGTGTTGCATGCAAATTTCAGCTGTGCCTGCATCATATATACATATATATATATATGTGCATATATCATTACAATTACAAAAAATAGCTCCTTCAATGTCAGTTGCAAGTGATTTATAGTTATTTTTATGTAAGTAGTTTCAGTGGCAGAACAGGAACTGACCTCTAAATCAGAGCTGCCAAACTTTGATGAACTGAGTAGCGTTCAGGAAAACAGGTGACAAGTATTCTCACGGCATCGGTTCACTAAGTAAACAGTTACCTCAGACATAAACTTCCTTGCAACACTGCCTGGCACCGTCCCCAGTCCCTGCCTCCTCCCTTCTCCAAAGTGCGGCTTTACCTACTTTGTCCTGTCCATTCAACTTAGACAGCGTTTCTGCTCGGTTTAAGAATCTTACAAATTCCATTAGTGGATATAGGATTAAGCATTAAGCTTTTTTAAAGCTGTTGCTCTTAATTAACTAAACAAACACGGCCTTCTATTTCACTTGACGTCTCGAGTGCTGCGGTATGTGCATGAGCTAATGCTAATTATTTCCTAACGAACAGAGGCGAGCCGGACTGTTGGCTCTGGGCAGGCGGTTTGGGCCTGTTTTCCATGAGAAAAACTTCACACGCATGTATACAGAAAGTAACCACATGAGCTCAATTACACAGGACACTAATTGAGGGAATGTAATTAACAGTAACAAATAAGTACACAGGAGTAACTATTAGTATTATATAAACAAGCTAACACAGTACACCGTTGTGTAATTATTATACTAATGTCTAATGCTCATTTTGGTCAAGTCAAAATAAAAAAAAAATTTAAAAAGTGGCCTTGTGTAATTTTATTGAAGCTGTGTCTGAAGCGGACCACACTTGTTTTCAGACTCCAGCAGTTGCTCACTGATCTCAGAGCTGCATCTGGTGCAATCTTCATCTCTCCTGCTGCCTGCCGTGGATTCCGTGTATGATCAGCAGTCAAGTTTTGACACGAGCGAGTGTTTCACATAAGGAATGCACCACCGGGGCCTTCGCAAATATAAAAAGGGATTCATGCCATCAGGCCCACTCTGCACAACTAATTAAAAGCAAGGGGATTTTTTTTTTTTTTTGTTTCAAACTGAGTCACAAGCGACCAGGGAGGTATACGAGGAGAGAAAACGTTCTCCTGATTTCCTCTCCTTTAATTTGTCTTCACCTACAGCTGCAAAATTCCCCTCAACTCTTAATTATATAGTGAGGACCACCTTAAATGTCCAGCAGCAATTGATGGAGCAAATCAGACAGTAAACAACAGCAATGTGAATAAATAAAATAAAAAACAGAGGCTGCGTGTGGGAATGCCTCAGCAGCACAGACCAGGATTTATCACCAGGATAACCCCCGAGCATTAAAAATGTGAATGTGTGAATAAGTACAGCTCATAAAGTGAAGCAACCACCAAAATAGATGAACTGAAATAATATGAGACCATTATTCACATGAGTTATTCCAGTGCTGCCATCGGTCTACCTGAGCAACATAGTCCGTGTTTACATTCCTGAAACTGGATGTGATGCTATCGGGTTGGATGGGGGGGTGATCTGAAAGCAGGAGGTGTTTAGGATGTAAGCTGCTATTATCTTACAAACATGCATACCTGCAAATCGTGCATCCATGCTCTGCTGAAAACCACTATTTTACTCCTTCGTTTGACAATATGTGTTTGTTTATCTTTTCAGCTATTAAAATGTGTTTTTATTGCATTATTATAAACACTGCATATTTCAACCTATTTTTGTCTGGAGCGACCAAACGAATAAGTTTGTCTTCTGCGTCTGTGAGCTTGATTCGTGCTGAACTTCTCAAAGAAATGCCGGAGGTAAACATCCAAGACAGACATCGAGGAACAGCTGCTCCAGGCTGACACGCCACTCAAAAACCACAAGCCCCTTAACATCTCATCTGGGGAAAGTACCTGTGTCATGTTTTCATCCTGTCTCATCACATTCACTGAAAAGTTAACTTGGATTACAGTCCGACGATGAGTGATTCGCACAATGGGGCTGAACGGCAACTCACATGCCATCAAACTGCGTCTACGAGCATCCTCGATCGTGTCAAGTGAAGTTTTGGGTTTGGAGATGGCAGCTGGAAAGGCTTTATCGAACGGAACACCAAGTGTATAAAAGAAGAAGTTTGGGGAACAACTTGTACCTACCACTGATGACTTTCAGCACATGTTGGGTTCAGCTTCACCGCCTCCTCACCAACTTTCTTTCCTAAGAGGAAAGGAAAGATAGAAAACAGATGATGTTCAATTAAAACAAAAAATTCGACACACGCAATTCACCCCGCGCATTTTTTTGTTCACATGACAAGAGAACAGAGGCTGGATTAGTAGAGACAATGAGCGTGTGTGTTGACTGAGAAAACACAACAGGATACATGAAAGGAAGGTCACTGAACGGCGGATCAAAGCAATAAAAACAGAAGTTATAAGAAATGCAATCCAGGGCGGAAGTTTACTTTTAAATCATCATCATGGTAAAAGTGTCACATTCTACCCTGATCTATTAATATCTACATGAATGTTAAATATGATGCCTCAGTGCTTTAAATATCTGTGTCTTATCATCATCAGATGCTTTGACACAGGTGTCTCTGCGGGAAGCACCTGCTCTGCTCTGATCAGAGGTGCATTGATGAGGAAGGCTTACAAAGAAACAGGTCAATCCAGTCTGAACTTTTAGTTAAATCACAGAACAGCCTGTTTGAGAGAAAAAAGCATTACGGTCTACTTCACAACCTGTGAAGTTAAAACCAGACAAGCATGGAAAGTCATTGTACCTGGCTTTTAAAGGCCTGGCGGGAGATTACCGAGAAAAGGGTTCTGTAATTGTGAAGTTGACTTTAAGACTGTAAGATTTCCTATTTGTTGAGTTCAGTTCTGTTCACAGTATGTTCTGCACAGTGTACAAATGAGACTTTTTTCTTCTTTTGTTTATAACTCATTCTTCACTCAACTTTTATCCAATAAAATGTCATTTGGATCAACTAGTTAACCCTGTAAATCATATGATACCACTAGTGATCATTAGCACCTGACTTGTGGAACAAAATGCTTGTGGAACCCCTCCTTAAAATAAACAGCCTTTTGGACATTTTGGAAATTTGATCTTAAACATCTACAACATCCACTTGTAATTATTATTTATATTATTTTATATTTCTTTCTTATTCCATTTTTGGCCTTTTATGTCTTTGCAGTTGACTCAATGTCATTTTAAATGAGGGTCACACAAGTATAAATAAAGGTTTCTACTACTACTAGTGTCCAGGTCATATGAAGCAGAGCAATATCCGAGTAGGATGTGTGTTTTTGGATGTCAGCTTGGAACCTACAAAAAACTTCTTTTAAATTGTGCTCAGTCCTTAGTTGGTGCCCTCTACAACACTGAGGTAAATTGGAAGAATGAATGTGATGTGAGTGATGGGGTTGAAATTGTGAATTGGGCCTTTAATTTGACTAGAATTAGATTAGAGCAAACAAACAGTTTACTAAACAGGGGATATGTAATGTAATTAGGCTAATATGACAATTAATACTCAGACCTAATGATTGTTTTCATTCTGAAATGGACGAGTCGATTACAAGTAAGCTTGCTGTTTGATTCATTTGGACTATGCAACAGTTGAAAGATTACTGAAGCAGTAAATCCTACCTGGCCTTTTGTAGACTGTTACACAGACAATTTAGAAATTTGGTCAAAGCTGCCAAACATTGTTTTTGCCAGTTTTCCGAGGGCCAACAATTCAAACCAGCTGACTGAGGTCAATCAGAGTCTTGAATGGATTTAGGTTTTTCCGGATGAGATGCTGAAATTTGAGGTTTGGCCAATAAAACTGTTGTGGTTGTGACATTTAAGCGTCCAGAGTGGAAAGCTCGGCAAATGAGCTTTAAAACAAAGCAAAAGTAGACAGTGTTGAGATTACCGGTTTCTGCGTGGATCTTCTTTTCTTCCAGAGCAGAGCTGACGTCATGAACATCACAGTGAGCTCTGATGAGCCGCCAAAGAAATGTCGAGTTCTGCCCAAACTAGAAAAGCACATCAAAGTGTTAGGACACGGTACTGAGCTAAAAGAGGCTGCATACATCCATAAATTTATCACACTGTATAATTTGCCACACCTCTTCTCTCTGCTCTAGTAGGATATTGAGACTTTCTCTTTTGTCAGACTCAGCGCCCTGATGCAAACGGTCGATCCTTTCGAGGAAGGAAGACAACTTGTCCTCGGGCTGTTCTTCGCCAACCGGTTCTGCATCGCTTTGCTCCTCTTCCTCAGAGTCTGTCAGTGCAGTCATATACCTGAAAGCACAAACAAACACAGTGTAGTTAAAGGAAAAAGTCTAGCTTCACTTTCCTCTTTTGCTGACGTGGATTAGAAGCTGCGCCGAAATAGCTTGGCGGTTCCAATCGCCGGGGCCAGACTGTCTCCATCCTGCCATCAGCAAGATGTGCGACTTGGCATCACGAAGCATCAATAAACAGCCTAAACTCTGCCAGTTTCCCTGAATTAAGAGAAAAAATGGCCTGTGTCCCGGTAACTCCATCAAAAAGCATCTTCTACTTGTGAGGTGGAATGAAAACACCTCAGCGGAGGAGGGGTTTTAAAAATTTTTTTTTTTAAATCAATCAACATCCCATCTTAACGAGCACTTTTACGGTCCCTTTTCCTGCCAGGTGCTGATTTAAAAGGATCAATCTTCGCCGCCTGTTTACACATAAATGACGCTGAGTTTGTTTACATAAGTGGGTCATTTAATTGTTTATAAATACTGGCTGTAAAGAAAGTCTTGACGTCTTACCGTGGATACCTGAAGGCTTTTTCTGTGAACACAGGCAGACTTGTTTGTCAGGGTGAGGCATGCAACACTCACATTAGATGTTTTATGGTGCCCTTTCAACTACTGTAAGTATGCGCTAACACCCTAAGCTAACACTTAAGAAGCGGTAGTAAAAAAAAAATTGCTATATTAATGGTAAAGGTAGAAATGAAAGAAGCAGACGAGAGTGAAAATATGAGAAGGCTTTTTTTTTTTTAAGCGTTGGCAGCCTCTGCATGTGCGTCATTGGCGGTTAAGGGAATATTTTGGGCTGCGAGCCATGGTTCTGGAGGGATGTGTCAGAGCGGGCCACAGACAGAAACACCATGGACCCAACAGGTGCCTCGTGCCGGAGGCTGCTTTCCTGACTCAACCCCCGCAACACACACACATACACACACACACCTTCAAACATGAGTGCAGTGATTGCAGGAGTGATATGAGGGCATCTGAGCTGCAGACGTTTCCCTTCAATCAAGAACATAACCTTCAGTCATGCGTTGGTGCGCTGAGATCAAAGAATTCTGACCTCATTATTTAAGTTTTATGTCTACTTGTCTGCTACCACCTGTATTCTAATTTCAATGAGAATACATGTGCTTTAAGGTGAGCCTATCGAACTTTTGCTGAACAGTTGGTGATTTGACTTGGTGATGTCACACAGAAATATCTAATATAAATATATATATATATATATATATATATATATATATATATATATATATATATATTAGTCAATATAAACATGTGCAATCAAAAATGGTGAAGAGCTCTTTCCTTCAGCAGCTGAGGTGCTGCAGACCAGTGGAGCTCTCAGGTGGATAGAAGATGTATAAATGGTAAATGCATTGCACTTATATAGCGCCTGTCTAGACTTTGGACCAGTCAAAGCACTTTTACACTACAGGCCACATTCACTCATTCACACATACACTCACACACCAGCCATCAGGATCAATATGGGGTTGAGTATCTTGCCCAAGGACACTTCGACAGGTAGACTGGAGGAGCTGGGAATCAAAGACGACCCGCTCGACCCCCTGAGCCACAAATGACACTACTTTTAAGGCCTTCCATGTCCTGCTTCTGTGGACAGATGTGAACGTGCACAGAGACCACAGATGCAGGTTCATTCATATTTTTCAGGGGTCCGCAGACACAAATGCGTTTCACATTTGCATACTAGTAAACAGGTTTGCATCGTGATAACTTTCTAATTGTGAAATCCCGTCAATGGGCCTGATTTACTAAAAGTTTGTGTGTGTAAAAACGTGTGCAAACCTGACATTACCCGCAATGAAATGTGCAAGCTGATCTACTAACGCAGCGCACCAAGGTATGCGTCTTTCAAAGGTGCAAGTTAATACGTGCTCTACATTTAGTACGTTCGCCATAATGAATATGTAATATGGGGCGTTTTTACCCCAGTGTGCAAAATACAAGGAGGAGAAAATGCAAATGCAAAATGTTATTTAGCACGCGCATTGTGATTTACCAAACCTGGAGGTAATTTTGCTGAGGGTAACTGCGTCTATAAATAATACGTTTGAAGGGCAGGTATTAACCTGCTGCTCACTGCGCACAAATGACTGCTGTTACTGTGGAGAGGAGGAGACGGAGGCACAATGACAGAATACACCGAAAACAGATTTTTTTTCTCCAATATTTTTTGGGTGGAATATTTTTGGTTGTAATAACAGCATTGACACACAAATATTCTCCCATATAGTGGTTTTTCTGGTAATATTTATTTTGCTGTAACTCAATATGTTTGTTAAACTCTTCCACTAGAACCTCTAATTCCATGGGATCACATTTCATTTTGCGCTTGCGGGCTTTCTGCTCGTCCAAACTCTTGGTAGAAGCCCGGAAAACGCACGCTAACCAAACGTGCAATCTATTGTACTGCACACGCAATTTAGTATTTATTTGGGATCTCAGTAAATCAGGCCCTGTGAGTATGACATATTGTTGTGCTGTAGTTTACTGATCAGTTTTCAGGCACTTTAAACAACAAGCCAACACTAACACAGCCCCTGTATAGTTTTACAAAGGACTGTTTTTGGTCTGAATGCAGCCGAGTTCCTGTATGTTGCTGAACAACAGGAAACAACGAAGTACAGTAGACAAGACAGGCATTCCTTTTTGCTTCTCAAGCATATTGATGCCATCACAAATTCTGGGCTAAGCAAAGATGTCATCAGAGGAATGCAAGCAAACCCTTGAGGTCATGTTCCTGTACCAATTCATTCATGGAAGGATGATGACATTCATGGAAGGATGATGACATTTATGTCACGTAGACACTTGTGGCAATATAGACACGGAATGTACAAATTGACGGTTACGGTCACTAGTATTGCAAAGCTTCTGGTCACAATATTTGTTTATTAATGGCCTGAGGAAACTCTTGTCTGTCAGAATAAATAATGTTTTAGTGACTTTATACTCACTTGTTTTTTGCTAGTTTTGCGATATATTCCCTATACTGCAGTGAGATTGTATTTTCAACATTCTACCCCTTAAAACTTTTCTGAGCGGATCTTTGCCTGAAATGTCCAAATTGTGGGAGATAACCATGCAGCTCTATTATAGGTAGTATTTACAGTAGTTCTGTAACTTTTTTTTTGTTGGCTACACTCCACCTGCATTTCTTCATATAAAAGTGAGAACTCTCTAACCTATTGGCTTGTATTTATTTCATTTCCAGTGGCTTGGTAGGAAACAGAGACTCATTATAACCGTAAGAGACTTTAAAGTATCTTTATTTTAATCTTCGTCTGTTTTTGGGATCGTACGCCAAAGCCCGTCTACAATCCCCCTCTCTACACTAACCCCTGAGTAAATCCTAAAACCTGCAGGCAAAGCTCAAACCATTTATTGGCCAATGCAACTAGGCTTAAAGAATCTGAGTGTTAGTGCTTTTGTGCTTACTCTGACTGTTGTGGTCTTCCTCTTTGTCTGTCTAATACAGAGCAATACCTGTATTAAAAATACCTGTATTTAAAAAAACAAAAAACAGACCTGGCCTTTAACAATGGTAAGACAGTCGTTTCTTTCGACTTGTGTCATTCATTCATTCCCTAATTCATTCATCCTTTTGTTCTTTTATTCATTCAGCAGTCTTTTTTACCTCCCTCCCCACAGTTATTTACTCAGTGGAGCTGGAGAGACAGGCAGCAGAGTACTAAGTGATCAGTGCATTCCTGTCACGCCATTCCACGGCTCATGAATCACTTGAGTTGAAAGAGTAAAGACACTAGGGTTCTATTTGTATGGCTGCGCGTGTTTACGTTATGTATGTATGTTTGCGCAGGGACCATTATTATCCTTTGCAATGTTACTAGCCGTGCACAGCTCTGAAAGGACATGTCTAAATATTGTCATTGCTATTTCAACACTGACCAGGTACATAATATACCAGCAGGCCCTCGTCGGTCCTTCACAGGACAAGAAATCTGATTGTTTTCGGCTGGCGAATTCAGTTTGCAAGGGCACAAGAAACTATATACCTATTCATACATCCAGAAAAAAATAACAATAAGAGAGAGCCACGAACAAGCTAACCACTTTTGATAATTGAGGTCATTAGAAAATATAAATACAATACATTTGATAATTACAGTTTTTACAAATGTGAGCAGTTGCTTGCTTTATATTACTGTAAATTCTTCACTAAGTTAAAAAAGCGAGTCATTTCGTTACAACTATTGATTTTCATTAACTGATCAATATACTGATTGCCAATGAACTGATTGTTCAATAAAATGTTAAAAATAGTGAAATGAATGACACAAAACAGTTAAGACAGGAGTCTTCATATTTATTTTGGCTTAATAGTTGTCTTAAACAATTAGTCATTGGAGATTGACTTAACTTTGTGGAGATTGATGGCAACTCGTTTTCCAACTGACTGATTAACAACTAATTGATTCAGTAATTTGAATATTTGGGTTTGGGGTTTTTTTTCAATTTGGGTATTTTGTGTGTGTGGTAGTGGTGGGTTGTATTTTATACTTCATATTTATTGTGTAAAATTCATTATAACAATGACAACCAGAACCAGGGTCCTTTATGGTCCACTTTGTTTAAAAGGACACAGTATGCTACGTCTACCCATACGGTGTCAACCTCAAACCCTCAACAAACAGTAAAGTTGTCCAGAACTCGAAGGCTTTAACCTCCGTTTTAAGCAGGATGTGTGCTCACAAGAGGAGATCAGCCATTCAGTGTAAATAACCCATGGGGCAATGAAGGGAGCACTCAATAGAGCTTAGCGTTGGCAATCTCTGTGGTTACACCGTTCAAAACAAACCCGAGTTACCATCCCAACATCACCGGGCCTTGGAACATGCAGCCCAGTTTATTCAGAGCGAATCTCTGGTGACAGGACCTTCTCTCTACAACAATGGTTGACTGGAGAGAGTCCAGTAATTTATTCTCTACCCTTTCCAAAGGCTCAGCAGGCATTGACTCTTTAGAGGTTCACTCCCAGTTTCCCACTAGTCAGCTGTTTAACTACGTAGGTGATACGGCTCAACGACGAGTTGATTTTAAAACGAAACCGCAATTTGAAACGCTTGATTCGAAAATCACAAAGGCAGCAATTTAGGATATATGTTATGTAGCACTGCTGAGCGAGGGTTTAAACTGTCATGACTTTCTGACTGTCATGGTCACCAATCAGAAGTGGCCCAATGCGACTTTTACAAAAGTTTAAAGTAAATGTGGAGTATCACACAACAACAATCAATCTGTAGTCAAGCAGAACGACCGATCCGTGCCAAAGTCTCACCAACACTGCATAGGTGATGACTTTCATTTGAAGAGTCACTGCCTGCAAACAGCATACTTTCCTGCTGACCACACAGGAGAAAATATTGCTCATGGACTAAGTGAGTGTTTGTCCAGCTGGTGTCTGAAAGACAACAGCCAGACATATATCACCGCTGATAATGGACCAAACATTATCAGAGCTGTTGAACTAGGATTCAGTGTTTTGGCCACAGGCTGCATTTTGCAACTGGTAAGTGTACGCCTTTTTCTCCCCTCTCTCTTCCTGCATGTGTGTGTGTTTGTTTGTGTTTATTTTTTGTGCCTAATGTCCTCATTATTGCTTTAACATTTTTGTCTTTTAGATTATCTTTAATGTTATTGGTGTTATCACATTTTCAGTCTAAAAAGATAAAATACTGTACTTTACACAATTAATGTTTTGGTTTATGATTTTTTTTTCCATTTTAAGAAAATGCTGTAAAAAAAAATGACACAAGAGTAAATCTGGCAGCAGGTCTTTCTCTCACAGTTGGAAAAAAAAGGCTGCACTGACGGTTAAATCTGCCAGAGCACTTGTTGATTACAGAGTGTCCAACAAGCCAGGGCTCAAGGCAGAGGATGATTGGGACCAGAGCAAGATTATTCATTCAAGATTAACTACATAAGTGCAGAAAATGTCTCAAATGTCAAAGCAAGAGAGAAGACTGAAATGGAAGAATCGGCTTTAAAGATTGCCTCTTATTTTTATGTGCAGTTTAGTGAATAAAAGGTGCCACATGCAATATAACTTATTGTATTTTTTGATCACACTTGACAAGGCTCATCCCTGTGCTTTGCAGGAGAGGAGGGCTCGTGTCAGCACCACAGACGCTGTGTTGCAAAGCGCAGCAGAGGCAGAGCCATCTACTGTGAAGAAGGGAAAGTGTTCATGGGGCTGCTTCTTTAAGAGCAGCACTGTGGCCCCCCTGCTGAGGTGAACAGCTACATGATGGAGAGGAAGACCACTGTATTTATTTAATTTACCACAGTTACAGCTTTTTTGATAATTGTTATATGTTTGATTGTTCTATGCTAACTAAAGTATGAATAATAATAAATACATGTCGGAAGGAATTCATATCTTTAAGATCTCGTCCTTGCATTAGAATATAGAGCAGTTCATATTTTGTTGGTATCTCATGTGGTAATGCTCCATCACATGTTTTTAATCTGTGGATATTGAACTCAAGCTTGATTTAAAAAATTACATCGCAAATCAAATTGCAATATCTGTCAGAAAACTCAGAGTTAGATATATAGATCAAATTTCCCTTAATCATTCATCACTGGGTTTCTAACAATGACAAGTGAAAATGAACCTGTCATTTGTCACAGACACATCATGACATAACATCTCAATAATGAATGCAGCGATTCATCTGAAGTGAGCATGCCATCTCACTGATTATACTTCCATTTCATAAATAGCTCTTATGTTAAGATGTTGTAATACTTTGTTCCTAAAATAGCAGCAGGAAGAAACAAATTTGGAAGCTTGAGGTTTTTATACACAGCTGTATACATGACGCCTTGGATTGTCGTCTTGCCAAAAGGCAAACAAGTAAGAAAGACATCTGAAGCGGCAGGTGGGATGACACAGAGAATGAAACTCAGGGAATGAGTAAGCGAAAGAAATGAAATATGAAAGAAAAGAGTCATTGTTGGTGAGGATGACTGGTGAAAATTACGTTGACTCTTCTGATACTGGTAATAACACATATACACTACCGGTCAAAAGTTTTAGAACACCCCAATTTTTCCAGTTTTTTATTGAAAAAAAGTTTTCAAGCTTACCATCTTGGTCTTTTTTCCTAAGCTAGTTGTGTCATAGCTTGGACTTATGTTTTGGGTCATTATCTTGCTGTAGGGTGAACCCCTGACCAACTACGTGCATATCAGAGGGTTCTGCATGGCATCGCTGCAGAATGCTGTGGTCGACCCTGGATCCAAAAAAACAGCCCCAGACCATCATGCTTCCTCCTCATTTGACAGTTAATGTCACACACTGAGGAACCATCCTTTCGCCTACTACCAAAACTCCTGCGTGATGAACACAATATTTTAAATTTTGATTCATCAGTACATGACACCTTCTTCCAGTCTTCAGTAGTCCATTGGTGGTGTTTCATGGCCCAGGCAAGCCTCTTCTTCTTATTCTGACGTCTTAGCAATGGCGTTCTTGCTGAAACTTGACCTGTCAAACCTGCAACTTGAAGTCTTCTCTTCACAGTTGAAACTGAGACTTGCTTACTACGACCACTATGAAGCTGTGCTTGAAGCTGTTGTCCTGTGAGCCGCCTATCACGCAAGCTGTTGACTCTCAGAAACTTGTCTTCTGACTCTGTTGTGGCTTTGGGTCTGCCAGACCTCTTCCTTTCAGAGTTTCCCCCAGTTTCTGAGGAGGAAACTGTACTCACTGACACCTTGACTTTCTTCGCAATTTCTCTGTAGGAAAGACCTACATTTTTAAGTGTTTTTGTATAATTTTCAGTTTTGGGTAACCTTACCTTTTTTTTTAACCTCTGGCAGTTCACGACTTATCTTAAATGTACCATTTCAAGCTATTCATCGGACTTGAACTGCTTGAATTTCAATAAAAAAGTGGAAAAATTGGGGTGTTCTAAAACTTTTGACCGGTAGTGTATATATAACAGTTAAGCATCCAGGGGAACTCAATAGTTCATATTATCATGCAAAAAACTGCTAAAAGGTGAAATTTCTACCGTAAAGATGTAAAATAATAAAAAATATATAAATTGAATGCCTTGCCTACTGTTGTGCAGAGCTCAGTCACTACAAGTATGGAATGGTCAGCTGCAGAAAAGCTACAAAAACACTCAATTAAACAGTAATTTGACACAGTGCTCCACCCTCATTTCAAATATAATAACCAGTGTATTATATCCTGTTAAGTTTTAATGGTGAACTTGTTCTCATACTTGCAGGTGCCAGCTTGCAACATCAGAGTTTATTTAGAGTCGTGTTTCTGGCCACCTGATGAATATACGTCCAATACTGAGTCTCTTCTTAGCTCTGTTTTTGTCTCCACCAACTTCTGAAGGAAATGTGTCGATCTTTAGCTGCTAAATACTCCACTATGTTCAGCAGCTTGTCGCGAGCTTTGTTTGTCTGCTGTTTGGTGCTGGACAGGTAGTATAAATCTGCCTGCTCCAGGTAAAAACAATAAGTCAAATACCTATTGTGACCTATTGTTAATATAAAAATGTGACAGCAACTTTAATGCATCACAGAAAGTAGGAGAAATACTATCCAGAGAGCTAGATCAATATTTCATTGATCCTCATATTATATAATAGAAAAGTCATCATGAGCCACTAAATTGTAAATGATAAGGAGATGTAGGTGGTCAAAGTCAAACTTGACATATATGGGTCAAAGGCCATCTAGGGTGACTAAGGACACATCAGACAGGTCAATGTGTCTGCTCTGTGTATATCTCTAGGGTTTTCTCTATAATTGGACCAACAAGAGCTCCTGCCAAGGCCAAAAATATCTTTCTTTAATTCCAAAAATAACACCAAATATCCATTCATTTGGAAATCAATAGTGTTTGGGGGCATCTCTGTGCAAGCGCTGTCCCGACATGTGAGTCAACCTCCTTGTCGTTGCCTGGGAAACTGTTGGTAGTGTAGCTCCTTTAAGAAAAGGGGTGGTGCATAATGTGTGTGTATAGCGAGTGTGAGGGAGCGAGCAGCGGAAAAGTGATGCTGGATGCAAACAAGCAGAGAAAAAAGGTTAGCAGTAAGTTGTCAACGTGGCGCTGAATGTATAGTACTGACTACAGGGTGGAAGTTAAAGGCTGCAGTTTCTCAAAAGAAAAGTCAGAAGAGAAAAGTGAAAGGGGTTAATCATGAAGTTTGCCTCACCTGAAGACGCTCAAAGAGAAAAAGAGAATGGAGAAATGTGTGGCTGCTGAGTCTCTCCTCACTTTTATTCCAAAGCAGTCAACACACGGGAGACACTGATCTCTGTATACATTGTACTCTAAAATCTTAAAGTCAATAAATGTGTTTGTTTGGCTAAATACCTCTCACTGAAGACTGAATTTGAGGATATAGATGCGAACATCTTGGATGCGGACAGCTGTGGATCCAAAACCTCCCATGACATCACATGGAAGTTACACTAAAGCTTTTAAGCACAAAGCAGACAATGAGCTCCTTTTTTCCCCCTCTTTTCTAAACATTTCTTGTGTGTTGATCAGGCTTGCCCGTCACTAAACAAAACTTCAGCTTGAATCGGCTTAAATCAACAACTATCCGATGTCATGGATGCTTTTTTTTTTGGAAAAGGAAAAAAAGAAGCGGCAATGTCCTTGAGCTACACAGACGACGTGATATGAATAAACTCAGTGGGAACTGTTCAAGGAATTACAAGTTCCTACAAGACACGTTTAAATGAAGCCTCTGACAGCTTGGCACACGGACGGTGTGATTGATTGCTCTCCTTATCTGCAGAGAGGTAGCTCTGAGGAAGCCGCTGTGACACATGAGGACTGAACGGAGTAAACAGCTCCAACTTTCAACGTTTCAGTGGCTGGGTCTACATCTTCACCGTTTTAATCAACGTTACCCACCTCCATCATTTTGACATAACGTCACACTGAAAGCTCTGCTGTTTATTGAACATTTCTGCTGAAGCAAATTTGACTTTGTTTAACAGACTCAGGTTGGAGCACATCAGATAATTTTCCAGCATTGGACACAGCTGATATATCTCTATAAACATACCAGACTGAGTTGGTTTTGAAAAATAATAGATACTCTTTATTAATCAAATGCAATCGTGCGACTAGAAAAAGACTTTAGCATAAATATTGGAAAACCATTAAGCTTATTTCCAGAGAGGAATCAAAACAGGTCTTTGCCTATTCATGACCAGCGTGTATTATGTTCTGCAGCAGAGCTCGCTGCAGGATTTGTTGAAGGCTCTGTCCACACACGCATGATGTCCCCTGTTAAAAGTCTGTTGCCCCCGCTACCATTTGCTTACACACATTTAGTAAATGTTGTTTCTGTGATTTATTTAATCAGGTGCTCACTCTATAGCGATTTACAGCACCTGACGATAAAATGTTACTGCTGTGTTTGCAAACTCACATCCAGCACAAAGCAATAAATGCCGCTAATCTCGCTTAATCTTAAAAAATATTCTCGGGGCTTTAGATTTTGACAAACGAGCAACAAACATTGAGCAAAAAGGCTATTACCCCACCCTCAGCTCAGCATCACCGCTCTTATATTTGTGTGGAGATATTGTGTTCAAACAGACATGAAGAGCCTTTTAAATGGATGTGAGGATTAGGGGTGTAACTGGCTCCTCTGGTTTGGGTGGGGGGGGGGGGGGGGGGGGGGGGGGGGAGAGACGCTGCACATTCCCTAAGGAGCTGGAATTTCTTCACCATACCATTCCCACTAACCCCCACCACCCCTCTCTCCTCATACAAATAACAGAGCGGCAGGGAAGGTTCTTTAATTATGGGAGGTGTGTGCGTGCTGTGATTTCTTTTAAAGCATAATAACCCCGGCTGTAATTAAGAGCATTTGATGCGGCCGACGGCTGCCATTCAAAACCCGTGAATCACATCTGCTAGAGGGCAGCCTTACACTTCACAACACTTCAGAACTAATGTAAGTAGAGATAAGGTGACCTGAAATATGTATTCGTCATGCGCAACTCATATGATACGGTTTTATTACCTGTCCTCCAGCTGTCTCGCGTCCAATGCCGACGAATGCACCTGAAATATTTTAAGGGGTGACACCCTAGCAGACCCGCTCTGAGTGAGTCACAATACATTTTATCTGGTTGCAACTTAAGTAGAAGAAACATTATATACACATTGATTTTGGCTTCTTTCCTGGAAAAAAAAACATTAACTCACCCAACCCAATCTTTGTGTGGAATATGATTCTTGGAGAACACAGGCATTGTTTAACGCTAGATGTTCAGTTGGACTACTTTATGTTGTTGTAGTTGTAAAAATAATAATAATTTCTTTTTAAAACAGCTTGGAGGTGATTGATTAATCATTGCAAGGACAGTAACAGGTAACAGAGATGGAGAGGAGCCGTGAAGCTCTGATTTAAGGCTCGCTGCACACCTACAAACTGTGTGGTTAGGATGTAAAAGCAGCTGCTCTCAATGTTATGATGTCTTCTTGGCACCGCACGTACACCACTTCCTACACAAAGGAAGCTTAGGTCAATCTGGGCTAAGTGCTCCAATGGCAGACAAAATGTCCCTCCAGGTCTGTGTGTGTGTGTGTGTGTGTGTGTGTGCAGTGCAAATAAAATTCCAATCTCATCTTTCTTTGATTTGTTCACCAGGTTTGTTACAGTTGCAGAGTCGCGTGTAGAGAACGCACTCAATCACGTCCAACAAAAACTTGAGTCTGCCTCACTGCTGAAAACATTAAAGCCTCAACTTACTCGTCATCATTTTACTGGAGATATTTGTTTTTTTAAGATGAGATTTTAAATGGTAATCCATTCAAAAAGAAACTCATCTGTTGTTTATGTTATCCAGGGGATTGGCATGAGTTTAAGGTAGGCTATTTGGCTGTGCACAGAGGTGGATGACTGGGCATGTGGTCCCTGATTAGTCTGCTGTACTCAGCACCACCTGAGGCTAATGTACGTACTGTCATAACTATAATTTAGCACATAAAATGAGCAAGCGCATTTAACTGGTGAAGTAAGGTAGACACGAGATGTTTGCTTCGCGTACTGATTGACAGTTGAGTCTATTGAGCAAATATGTCTATTGAATAAAGTGGAAATTAGATGGAAATCAAGTAAGGATATCATGTCAGTTGGCCACCTGTTGAATAAAAGGCCTTCTTTGATGATCGTCTGCTGCAATTATTTTCATTAGCTGGACTGGTTATATTTGGGGAAATATTTATATTTGGATGATTAGGAACAACAAAAAGATCCTGATACTAGTATAGCACATCAATGCACACACACGCAAGGATGATGTTCTGTTATCAGATAGATGTGACAAAGATGCACACTGTACACTAATATGATGTACAATAATCAGGGGGAAATTAAGTCCCTGAATTAAATCTGAGGTTACAAGTCTTGGTGTGAGCTTAGATTCAGGTCTCGCTTTAACAAAGTGACGAAAAACATGTTTTCCCCTGAGAAACACACAGAAAGACTAATTCATGCCTTTATCTCAAGCCATCTTAATTACTGTAATTGAAACTTCGTCACACTAATGCACTTCTTTTAAAATGTTGTATTTTACTTGATTTTGTATATTCTGTTTTAGTACTATTTTTTTACTATTTTACATCTTACATTCATGTTTTTTTTCTCTCATCTTTTTTGTTCTTTTTTTAACATTGCTTTACATTGCTCCTTCCAAGCCCTTTTAATGTGAAGCACTTGGTATGTGTCTAACCCTAACCCCTGAACAGCATCCACACCAACGCCTGCTCAGCTCTACTGGCCTGCCAGCTCATGAGCTGCTGATAAGTATTGTAAACAGTGGAGTCTGCTGGACAAACTATGTAATGATGACACTGATTCATAATCAATACCAGCCCTGTCTCTGTACTATGACCTGAGTGATTTCATTTATTTAATATCAGTCTTCACATCATTTTATACTGGACTGGATTTATTAAAAAAGACAAAAATGATCGGATTATTTATGTTACTTGACAAACCTGAGCTCCTTTTACAGCCAAGTGATTGTAGTAGTACTTCAACAATTTAGTATTGCACCGTTATAAAGCTGGGGTACTCATAAGACACAGATGAAAGAAAACAATGGTCAAAATCTAAGATCCAAAAAAAATCCAAAATATACTAACTTTTATTTCCTGTTAATGGTCAAGCAACACTTCTTGCTATGCAACCAATTAGATCATTTCATTAAACCCTGTGTCCAAGCTCCAGCTGAGATAACAATGATGACATCACTTTTAACATATTCACGGGTTATTTTCTTAGACTTGTCAAATCTCCAGAAGATGAACATATTATGCAATGAGAACTATTAACTAAATATTATGGTGTAGTTGCCATGGTCAAAATTGCCAGTCGTGTGACACTCTGTCACTTTTAGGTTTGCCATCGACATCCCACAGAAAATAAATAATTGTACAGCTGAGAATAAAATTTCCTGAGCATTTCACACAATGAAAGGTTACTTGGAAAAGTCACAATTTAAACAAATAGATCAAATATCGTTTCTTTCTTGCCATTCATGTGTGTAAATTCTGTAAATATTTAAATCCTGTGTACTTGAATTCAATCAGTATGTTCAAATAAAACATTTCAAAGTACAGTATGTGTGTGTGTCATTGTGAGGGGGTCAGTAAAAGTGCAGCAGTGTAACTTGGTGTGTAATTTGTGAGGAGGAATTTGGGAAAACTCACTACTGTCAATATGGAAATTGGGTTTGCATAATATTAAGAAAGCTGATGAGATCATAGTGGCAAAAATGAAGATGTTCTGAGTCATTTCTGAGAACGATATAATCAGAAGTACTCACCCTCCCTCGCTCTCTGCTTCCTCTGAGCTCCGACCTGAAGGTCTGGCCGCGGAGACGGTGCCCGCTGCCCTTTTCCTCCGTGTCGGCGTGGTCCTGTGAAGTGGGCTAACCCGTCGCGCCTCTGCACCTTCGCGTCCCCTCAGCTCTTCCCTGACTTGGTCCGGCAGCGTCGGCAGAGCTTCCTTCAGCGCCTTCATCTCGTCCTTCAGCTCGGACACGCATTGGATGAGGGCCTCGAGGCGCTCCAGCACCACAGCCTGACCCCTGGGCATACCTGGACCGTCCACCAACATGAGGCTGGTAGTCTGTTCGTTGTTGCGGTTGAGGTAGAAGCCCGGCCCTGAGCCTCTTCGTCCGGATCTGAAGCCTTGGTAAACCACCACAGCCAAGCCGATGCCGGCCATTCCAGCCAGCGCTCCCAGGACTAGCACCTTGCTGTCTGCCTGGGCCATCCTGCAGGCCTGTAGAGACAACACAGCAGGTTTAGACTACTGAGTTCATTAATATCTAGCTGAATTTCCTGTATTTTGTGGTTGTACTCTAATTAAGAGACTGAGAAATAATTATATATGTTCATTATAGAATTATAGTTCTAAAGTTCTTAAGCAGACATGCAGTAATACATTTAAGCTCAAGCACGCAGCATTTGCTACTAACATTGGCAGCCTGTTTGATAAACAGATTAAAGATAACAATTACCAACTTGCTGTTATTTGTCACCATCAGAAATAAAACAAATGTGGGTGCAAGTGATTGGTGCAATACCGATAAAGATGTACCAATATCAATATTGTATATTGGCCCGATACTGACTCAAATAGCTGAATTGGGTATCAGTAACAATGGGCCGATCTGGTATAACACATCATTATTTTAATACATAACAATTCAGTAAATGTGTATCTACGTATTCATTTGTTGCACTTTGTTTTACAAAGGTAGTAAAAGCAATGTTTCAGTCAGGCCTGATTTTGCCTTACACATAAAGGAATGATCCCAGTCTCTTCGACACAGTAAGGCACGCAGCTTTTTAATTAAACACTGGTATCTGGTCAGCACTCAGTATCAGCTGACACCCAAAGCCTAGGTATCGGTATCAGGAAAGAAAAAGTTGGATCAGTGCGTCTCTAAATCCCAGACATGTTAATATGAAAGAACGTTTCTGTGGTCAGTATGTGGATGCTGAAAGAGTTTTCATCTCATTTTTATTGCTGTCTATATCCCACCATCAGCTGATGTGGACATAGTGTATGACATCATTCACTCCACAGCTGCAAGACTGCAAGCTCAGCACCCCAATGTTTTTGTAGCCATGACTGTAGACTTTAACCATATGACACTGGACAGAAGATGACAACACTTTATCAGTATATTAACTGCCCCACTTGTATGCAAATGCTAAGAATGCATACAGTTCCACTGCCCTTCCCCCTTACTTGGCAGATCTGATCAAAACCTGGACCTGCTGGCACCAAAGTATGTCCCCCTTGACCAACAGCAGCCTGTACCCACGAGGATTGTGAGGTGGTGGACTCAGGAGACTGATGAGGCACTACAGACTGGGATGTCCTTTATGAACCACATATGGAGGACATCACATACATCTGAATACATCAAATTCTGTGAACACACAACTTTGCTGGCACGGACTGTACTCTGCCTCCCTAAAAACAACAAGCCCGGAATCACCTGTGAACAGAAAGTACTTCTTAATAAGACGAACAAAATATTCAAGTGTGGGGGCGGGGAAGAACTGAGAAGTGTACAGTACAACCTGGGGGTGAAGCTACCTCCTACAGCAGGTAGATGAAGGCCAAACTCCAGCAGAAGTACACAAGAATGATGACTGGAATGAAGGAGACCACTGCGTTTCAGTTGAGAAACATTCCCAACTGCCCACTACTATCTCTCCCTTCCCCCTTAATCCCCATTTGGTGAGTTCCTTAGTCCCAAAACCTCCACCTTTGAAGTGTCTTTTCTCCACAGACACTACAGGCACCCTCCCCCCACCTGACAGACTAAACAAAGCAAGATTGTATTTCCCCACAGTATCAACAGTAGGGTTCTGAGGACCTGTACCACCAATCTGCTATTCTGCAACACCTCTTCAACCTGAGCCTGAACCAGGAACTCTACCAGTGTGTTGTGACCAGTGCTCTGTACTTCACTTCACTGGCGACACAAACAGACTTAATAAGCTGATTAAGAAGGCCTGTTCTGTAACTGACTACAAACCAGACACATTTAAAGTTATGGTGGAGAGGAGGACACTGAACAAACTGTTATCCATTAGAGATAATCCTGACCTCCTGACCTCTTGACCACCCTTTCACCACCTACTGGACAAACAGACGAGCACTTTCTCTAACAGACTACTAGTATTTAACTTTGATTGATTGTTTGGAGTCACTGAAAGTCCAAATTCTCTGATTCCAGCTTCTCCTATGTGAATATTTTATGGTTTCTTTAGTCGTCTATGATAGTAAACTGAATATCTTTAGGTTGTGGATATTTGAGGATGTTATTTTAGGCTTTGGGAAACAAAAAATGAGTCAGTTTTTAGTTGCAGCCCTAATTATTAATCCAATGAAAGTGTTTTTAAAAATTCATGTCGTGTCATTATTTCCTAGAGCTAAAAATGGCCTCTTAAGTTTGTCCAACAAATAAAGCTAAAGCTAATCTTCATATTTGAGAAGGTGGAACAAGCAAATATTTGGCCTTTTTGTTTGACTTAAACAAATAATTTATTACCAAAATTGTTGTAACTTTATTTGTAGTCAAACTAATTAAATAATAAAAAAAATAATCTCAACACATGGTATCATATTGTCTGGTACATCATTTATAATATATTCTTAAGGTTTAATTCCATCTGATGTTTAAACTGATCTCAGCATCAACTTGTAAGTGATTAACATTGAGTTCAGTTTGACAATATAGGCTTTATCAACATTGTGTGTCAGGAGACAGTTCTGTGGTTGTCACTAAGTAGCCATAACAGTCTGATGATGTTGGGTACAAGTTGATACTGAGTGACTTAGTAACAACATTTAACTAATAGTCAGCTGGCACCTGGGTGAGGATTAATGTTACACAGAACAATGTCCATGAACAGTACATGCAGAAAACACTGATTGTAAAGAGTCTGGTAACTCAATGTTAAGCACAAGGACGCAGCAACAAGAAAAGGTTATTCTCTCATCTATGTTCAGACACCTTTCTCTTGTCATGTGTTTTCTCTAAATGACTGTAATTATGAATGGCCACACCAGAGTCATATTGAAGTCATAGTAATAGACTGGGCACAGAAAAAACACTGGTTAAAATTTAATATTAGAGTCAATACAGAATTTGGAGGATATGTATGTTTAAAAATAAACAAGGTGTATAGATGTGTATCTGTTAATGAGCTTCATTTATGAAATGACTGAATTAAAACTGCGTAGTACACTTTGTTCATTTAAAAAAAAGAGTTCAAAGTTACATAGTAAACAAATGAGGTATGAACATAATGGTGAATGAAATGTTAGACGTTGTATTTTGGGGCTATTATTTTGTATTATTTGTTTTTAGTATGAGGTTAACACAGTAGGTGTAATAACCTAAACCTTATCAGTCAATAATGCTACTTTCTTCGTTTGTTTGATATAGCCTAATTCGTTATGGTATATCGAGTACATGGGCATTCTTTTCTCTTTTTTTAACACTATTTTAATACGAGCCGATTAATTAAATGGCATTCACTTATAAGAGAGTGTGTAGTAAACTGTTACTTATGTTTAAAAGGGGTTACGTTCGTGTCAAGCCAGCTAGCTACTTAGATAATTGGATTAAGACACTAAGAATCAAAGAGCGTGTTAGACAGCAGACAACAGCTCTATAAAGACATTGTCAGTCCGTGTCAAGCATGTGTTATCCTTACTAACACAAAGCCAGTGTTTTAATTGTAGGCTGTAAGCACACATATGACAAACAGTCCTGCTGCTAGCTAACGTTAAGTTAGGTCGTGAGTCCACTAACGCTGCATAGATCAAAACAAAGTTACTCGCAAGGGTTAAATGCAGTAAAAAAGCGTTAAGGGTAATAATGTCAGTAATACAGCAGCACGACAAGTCATTACATGCACACGTTAAGGCGAAATAAAAGCGAAATTGACAGTATTAGAGACCTTACTGCAGATGTCAGGGGGTTGGAGGTGGTTTGACAGCTCTGTGGTGTTACCGAAAAAATATTCCGTGTAGGTCCAGGCGGGGCAAATAAACGTTCCGCGCGTCTACTGATATACATGGAACACGATGAATACCCCAATTAAAATCTAAGTATTTAATATCAGACCATGAATATATATGAAGTATCTTGTCTTCACTGCTGCTGCATCTCAATACGTCCCTATGTAAAGATTACGTGTTTTTTCTTGTTGTCAGTTCCCCTCTCTAAATCCAAACTGTTGGATGTTTGATGTTGGGTTTGGCCTCAGGACTAAACATAATTGTTGTATGCGGGTATGGAAAATCAATTAATGAAGTTTCATTTTTCATAAAAACTGAAAAACTCTCATTATAATTTGAGGACCTTTGGTTTCTGGCAGCATTTGTCTCTAATTCCATTAAACACTTAACTCTAATGGTAATTACCCTAATGGCACATTACTTTCTTTTGTTTGCCACAAGGAGCCAGCAAACTTCTGAACACACTGAAGGCTTCTTTTTTACTCTTTACATTAACAGATTAGGACCATCTATTGTCTCCTTGAGCATATACGCAGCTGGTCCTTTGATATGCCTGTTCTTGGAAGAAAATACTGACTCTGTATCATCAACACTTAAGGCTACAAGCCTAATGATTCACAGTATATTCTTTCACATTAATACAATGTCTTTCCTGTTCATGCATATAATGGCAGAATACAGATAAGCTTTATAAGAACTAACATAAACTCTCTGTCCTGATTACAGTATGTCAAATAACCGAAAAATCCTCTAAAGTGAAACAGTAAACAAGCATTGCATTGTGCAGGCATGTCCATCACATGTTTAAAGCTGTACATTTTGTAACCATTATGTGAGGAAAAGTGCATAATCAACTGTGTTTGTCTCCATTTATTCCTCTAAACATACAGTAAAATTAGCAGTATTAAGACATTTGATCTTATTGTGTGCAATAATCAAATGTTATATATTTATTATCTATGTATGTCTATATATATAGCAGCAGATTTTTATTCTTCAAGTTAAGTTCTCTCTCATCAGCTTTATTGTCACAACATGTTAGTAATGATTGACCAGAGTTCACAACAAGTTCCAATGTCCGAATTATGTGGCATAAAACAAGTTAAATAGACTGATAATAATAAGTGTTCTTAAAGGAAGTTATCAATCAATATAAATTGTTTTATAAATGTCAAATAAAAAGTTTCTAATCTCATTTGTACCTCTAATTCTGTCTGTATTCAACAAAGTTTTTATAACATAGTTTATCTTGCGTAAACTATGACATATAGTTTCTCATTTATATTACACCTCTGATATTACTTCTTTTTAAATATAACATAAGAAAACAGTCACTCACCTCTATGATTTGCTCCTCTCACAAGTAGTGTCCCTGCAGTGAACTTGGACAGAGTGAGCACCAGCATTTAAAAAGTTACTAAACACATGAATTATCACATTCACCTTGGACCTGTAGTCATGGAGCTGTCCCTACTGGGTTTTATTCAGTGTTACAAATGACAATAACTGTGGAGCAGTTAGAAAAGGTTTTTTTTTTTTTTTTTAATCATTTGGATGAAGAATTACTATTATTGTTAACTTTTTAACTGATATTTTTACTTTTTATTACATGTTAGTAATATTCTTGTGTGTGTGTGTGTGTGTGTGTGTGTGTGTGTGTGTGTGTGTGTGTGTGTGTGTGTGTGTGTGTGTGTGTGTGTGTGTGTGTGTGTGTGTGTGTGTGTGTGTGTGTGTGTGTGTGTGTTTGGCTTTCCCAGATGCCAGATTATCATATTCATCTGCACATAGAGAAATACAATTTTTGATTAACGGTTTGTTAAACTTTCCATCAGGAAAAAAAAAGCAAACAACAACAAAGACCTTGATGACCTTATAGAGTTGGTTCATTACATAAATGGCCTTATTCTGGGATGATGATGTTTATTTGACTTGGCAGTGATACATGAACTCTCTAAGTAGTTATTTATTTGAGTCTATAGAGAGCCTGATGGGCATACTTGCTTGGATGCCGAGGTAACAGGGAGTTCCCTTGCATTACGTGATGTGAGGATCGCTACGTGCAGTTTCTTCCTTGCTCTCTGAACACAGTATTGTTCCTTAGCCCACAGCCTGCATTCTGCCAGCACAGGGAACAAAAACCCACCTGAAACCCGGAGGCATGGTGGTGCAAAAAAAAAGCAGCTTGGCCAGCAGCTCTGGGTTTGCCCCTGTAGACGTAGATATGGCGATAAGGGAGGCGCATCCAGCCATGGCCTTGCTCCCATCGGGTCAAAGCCGTCAGATAAGCAGATATTGTCAACACTGTCGTTTTATCCACCCACCACACATCTGCCCAAACTCTCATACCACAGGGAGGGAAATAAAAGCAACCTCAGATTTGCCTTTGTGCACAGAAATAAGCACATTACACTTGTCAAACAATACATGGGAGAAGAATCAGGGTGAAATAAGGCATCACTATCAGTACTTGACTGACAGACCACAGTGTGAAGCCCTATTGTTCCCTGTCAGTATTGTATGAGGCTTTTCTGCTCATGTGCATCAGGCGCCTACCTCAGTGGGAGGAAAACTAACATCTGTATCAGTTGCGTGCCGTATTTACAGATAGTTAAAAGACTCATTCAGCCATAAAGATGTGGCAAGTGTTGTGTAACAGAAGACATAATATCACTCAGCTATAGCCTTCGTGAGGAATTGGGGAAGTCCAACTCATAAGCCTACACTTGCTCTGCTGATGTCTATCTCGACTGCAAGTACTCGGTGTTCCTATCCTTAGGCCTACCAAGACGCTCAGCTACTTACTGAATTAGGGCGTGTCAACAAGGAAGCAAAAACTGCAACATAGACAAAATAAAATCATGAAAACTGTCACATTTGAGCTCTGTGTGTCTACAAGAAGTTTCAATTTGCAACATGGATGTGTGTATTTGTAGAATATTGCCTTTAATCTTCTGGCACAACCTTGGCGATGCTTAACTGTCCCTTTAAAATGGTTTGTTTATTTGTATAGGTTAAATAGTGGCCCAGCGGTTATTCCAGGGAGAAGCCAGTTAAACAAATGGAATAAAATGGAATTCAGGAAATGCTGGTTTTAAAAATAGGGTCTTTTCTCTTCTAGAAACCAGCATTACTAAAATTCTGTTTTCTAGATTTGCAAACAATACCCTGAAACTAACCTGCTGTATGGCAAGTTAACTCGATCTTGACCCCTGGGCCCAGACTAGTTTTTCAGGCTTCAACTCTAAAACATGGAGTTCAACTGGTGTTATCAACATCCGATGAGACTGAAACACCCATCACTTTGTCTTTTCATTAGACTACAGCCATTAAGGTGGAGTTCATGAATAGTTTCCCCAAAGTGATCCCAGTTTGATATTCTGCACTCTACCACAGTGTAAATTAACTGCATGTATACCATCTAGTAGGACATTCTACAATGGAAACATATAACACTATTGTGCAATAACTGCATAAGCACTTTAAATTCATTAATATTCTATTTTATGTTATATTTTTATAGTTATTTACTCATTCAACCCACAGTTTCTTTCAATGTGCGTGCATGTGAATGAATGGTCGGATGAGTAGAGTGAATGGGGTACAGTTTTCCTTTTTTTTTTAAAGAGACAGCAAATGTCATTGTTTGATAACATGCGATGACAATAAAGGCATTCTATTCTATTTTATTGTAATGTATTGTATTGCATTGTATTCTAGTACTAGTAATTGGGAAACTTATTTAAAAAGAAGCCCAGTCAAATTAGTGAAATATAATTGAAGATGCATGTTTTACATTAAGTCATGAGAAACCTTTTTGTATATCAGTGCCAAATTAATCTAATTCATATGGTTTTTTTCCCAGCATTTTGACATGTCATAGCAGGAAAAGAACAGGTGGTAGTCCATCTCAGTAGTTATTTAAATGCAATGTAGCAGTTAATGATGTCATTAGTTGCTCATGTGTCGACAAATGAAAATATCTTCCACAAAAAGAAAGTCTTTAACTTTAGTTTCACTCCATATCTTTTCTTCAGGCAGTCATGTGCAAGCAGTTATCTGTATTGTTCGAAGCGGACTTGAATGAATGTTTTGTTTAAGGGCACCTCAGCAGTATTTTGTTTGCTGGGAACAGCCCGTGACCTCTGAGCAAAGTCCCGTCCATGACTATGCAACCCTGAAATTACTGTGCTACATCATGCTTGTAATAATAGCCCTCTAGCATAGAGAATTTGGCCTTGCACTGAACCGCTTTCACCATTGCGCTGTCATTGCACCCCACTGTTGAAGCTCAGATATCAGAGATGTTTTATCTTTGTTAATTCACTGTTAATCTAAGTTGTAATGAATGTCAAGTTTGTCCAGTTTACTGTTTACTGTTAAACAAGAACCAGATCCTCACTCCCGAGGTTCTCACACACACGCACACACACACACACACACACACACACACACACACACACACACACACACACACACACACACACACACACACACACACACACACACACACACACACACACACACACACAAATCCACCTCTCCTGCCTCATTAAAATCCTGTTTCCCCTGTCTGACAGTCACTGCACCCTGCTGTGACAATAAGGTGCAGCAGGAAGGAAGAAACATATTCTGAAAAAGAACAATGTGGCCGTAATGCACATGTAATTAGTTCTACATCACATTTCGTTACGTTTGCAGCTCAGACTTTTTCTTTCTTCGGGCTACAGCAAATTGTATTCGTTTGCTTATGTGAGGAGATGTTAGATGATTTTTGAATGGATCAGGCTTTTCTATGTAACGAGTCAGGACTATACTGTGATATGTGTTTTATTGCTGGAGCTTTCAACTATTTAAATACGTGATGTATTAGTGTCATACATGCCACATAATACACTTACTTTAATTAATTGAGTCACGTAGGCTAAGTAGCAGTCTCATGGGCAGTTCTGCCGCACCCTGTGTCCAACTCATTGTTTGTGTTAGACTGTTGTTTTAAGCCCTCTATCAGTTATGAGTTTGACAGGACTGACATCTTAAAACCAACACTGTATAGATGTGTATGTAGAGGTAACATGTAAGGCATTGTTTCCTAAACTCATTATTGTTTCTTAATCGTTCTTAAACCTGTCTTAAGACCTCTTTCTTTGCTTTCAACAGTCATCATAAGAAGACGTGACTGGTGACACTGTTGTTATTACTTATTTGTTTTCTGTGCAGTGTTGCTACGTGTATTCTGTTCTACACTTTCATTCATTTTCTTTTGATTCTCATTATTAGGTCTGTATTTTTTAAATATTTTTTTATTGCAATTCTCAGTCTCTATAAAGCACTTTGGTCCACAGTTGTTGCTTTTAAATGTGCCCCTATGGATCATTTGACTTGATGTGACTATATGGGCATAATCCACGTTCCTTTCTTTCAAGTTTATGTTGATGGAAACTATAAAAAAATCATAGCTAGGAAAGTGTTGCGTGGAAGGCCTTTAAAAAAGGTTCCCTCATAAACCAGTATCCGCCGCTTTACTTTGATGCATTGAATATTTGGAAACAGCGGTGAAATGCATGTTGTTGTAGTTATGGTAACCATAGTCAACCTGAAAGCGTGAGTAAGATTTGGACACAATGCATGACTCCCCGTCAACTCATGAATGCTGGGAAAATTCAAGCCAGACAGATTACATCAGTGAACTCTCCGTGACTTTTGACTTTGTGGTCTAATGATTTCTTCCTTCCTCTCTGTCCTCCTCTGCTGTGACTCGGGTACACAATCAGTCATGCCATCAGACATCATGCATTTCTTTGAGATGCACAGATACACATCACTTACATAACAAATGTGGCTGATTTATCTATCTCTTACAACAACAAAAAAAACATCTTTATTTTTCTAAAAAAATGGAACAGTTGATACAAAAACACGATTCTCAAACAAAACGTTCAAAAATAACACCAACACATTTTTCTGGCCTTGAACGTCAGACTTCCCTCCTCCTCTCATACTGGTAAGTAAATACATGAGCAAATAACTTATGTTGTCTCAGAAATAAATGAACTTTACCCACTAAATTTAGTTTGAGTGATAAAAGTGTGTTTTCCAGAGTTGGTTAATGGATAACTTTTGTGCTACAAGTCACTGACACTGACTTTTAAATTGGGTGATATCCATTTTTAAGTTACATGCAGAACATGGCCAGCAGGTGGCGCCTAAAGAGTTAGTATTGAGCTCATCCTGTGTGCATTGAGCATGTGAGGAGCACAGGTACAGGACACATTATAGAGATGTCATCCTCACCATCCTTTTTATAGACCAATTGGATTTCATCACTGCTTCAACCAAGACACAACAACTCACTGTGGTTGTGGGTGCAATAAGCCAAAGATCAAGATAAGCTGCTCTTAAATGTGGTCTTGTGCTTTATATCGACGGCTCCAGATACATTACATTACAGTCTGCATCTCTGCACGTGAAGGTGAGGAAAGCATGAGTCACGTCTCCTTTGGCAGTTACATTATGTCTTGCTCTCCTCGAGTAGACCAGACCATGATAATTATCTTTATAATCAAACTAGACTACGTGACAGGTGGGAAGGAAGATAAATTGTCTGATATACCGGCGCTTTTGTGTGAGCACAAGTCAAAAAAGAACAATCTGTGTGTGTTAATTTGACGTAAAGGCTTCAAATCTCCTCTAAAATCTGTATTGTCACATATAATAAATCAGAAGGCAGCAACTTCTATATTCTATATAAAACATTCTCAGGCAAAAAGAAGAAAAAGACTCAAAACGACTACAGAATCATTGTTGTACATATTGATTTCAAATGAAACTTTGCACAATAAACTGAAATAAAGTTGAAACTTGCAACATCACAAAGACAAAGGGATAGGTGTTATTAAAAAAAAACAAAAAAACGTGAACCTTACAAGCAAGATGCATGGAATAAAAGCAGCCAGAAAGCCTCTGTAGTATAGTCTCAGGAGACACTGCTGTTGAATTTCCATCAACTTCAAACAGCATCTGAATTTGTTGGTTCTTTCTTCATTTTCTTTTGATCAATGTTTAATCTAGTACTCTGAGGTAAAGCTTTGGTTTGATATGCAGCAAAGTCCCTCATAGGAAAGTAGAAAAATACAAGCGAAAGTGCTGAAATGTGTCACAGAATTCACCGCTTTCAATGATATCTGTGTTTCTAAAAGATCTCTTCCATACTGATGAAAAATGCAGGTACAGTTCAGAAGTTCATTTACTGCTAACTGTGACAGAGCAGACAACGGTGAAGTCGTTCTCATGAGGCAAACTGCAGAGGGGTTGTATCAGCAAGACAAGTTCACTAGGTAGTTGAGAAGATGGTTTATTGTACGTGATACGATGATCTGCCCCAGCATCCAGCACGGATTTGTACTGTCTGAGGTCAGTGAGGCCGCACAGAGGACGTGTTGTGTTATTTCTAAAACGTGAGCTAGTAAAAGTTGCCGGAGGAGCACACGGGGGCGATATAATGGGAATATAAATGCTTCGTGAATGCTCAAAGGAAGATAAACACTCATTGTTGTGTAGAACATGTGGCTGTGTTGCCATGTGACATTACAACTAACAGAGGGATTATACTATGTACGCCTGGCAGCAAAGATACTGAAACATTTCAACTTCATGAATTGCTACATCAGCAACAGTACATTAATGTTCAGCCATTGTGTGATGGCTGAACAAAGGTGCAGAAAGGTTGAAAGCATCGGTGGTGCCAGCCCCACCAAATGACCAGATGTTTGACAAAATTCTGTCTAATTTACTTTTTCGGCTGCTGTTTCTTCCTTTCTGCAGATGTGTTTACTTCTGCTGTTATTGCATCTTTTTCTGCAAAGGGTCTGCTGCATCTGAGTCATGCCGAATGATGTGATTGTTACTATTATTACTTCCCTGCTAGTTTGTTCTACTTTTGAAACATCAAGAAGTATACATGTAATACACCGTTGTCTAGCCTTGTTAACTCATAGATTTACTATAAATTCCAAATCCCCACCAATATGGTCAAGCAAGCATGAATCTGTAACCATGGATGAGACTTTTGACTTGTGGTGATGTTGGCACACACGAGCCACAGTTAGAAATACAGGTAGTCACATGATCCCCTCTGGCCCCCAATCAATATTAGCAAGACTGTTTTTGTCTTTTGTCTTTTTGTCTAAACATCCCTAATACTCCACATGGCTCTTATCAAAATTTGAATCATTAGACCAAATAAGAACCAATTGAGGAGATTATTTTCGTGTTATGTGTACAGACAGTCAGCTGGCTGAGCCAGACACTCTAATGCTCTTTGGGCCTCAAAACTTTTTCTTTTTTTTTTGGTAAATGCGCCAAGTGACCAACTTTATGTGACTGAATACAGGGCCACAAAATGCAGCTGTCAGCTGTCTTTAAAAAATCCATGATTATTCCATTCTTGATAACTCATTAGTCATACCTGAATATTCCCTATCGGAGACCATACCACATACTATGGTGTCAACTCTGCAAACAGTATTATCTCCACTGTGTGGGAATTCAACATGACAGACAAAAAATAGTGAAACCACTCACTCATAAATGCATTATATATATAATGCATTAAACTGATAATATTCAGGTAATAATTATTATAACAGCAGGTAGTAACCAGCATAAAAACTGGGTAAAATAAAATACAACACATAAAAACACCATTGATCAAACACTAGTACCTGTGTAGAAATTACACATCAAACAACCTGCAAGATAAAGTGCTTCAAGTGCATGAAAAACATCTGCCCTATTGCAGTAATATGATGGGAATAAGCCAAAAATCATTGTCTCCTATGTTCTGAAAACAGCCTTTCAACCCTGACATGTCTCCATATTTCCCCCCAAAAAGAAAAATATTGCCAAAAAGTCTTAAAATCACAATTAAGATTTAACCTGGGTGGTGCTTCCTTAAAGGATCATACTGGATTATTACAATTTGGGTATTATTATTGAAGGTTTGGTCATCATTCATTCCAGTTATAATAACACTGTACTCACCAAGTTAATTGCTGAGATGTGGGAACGTAGCGACACCGCTAACAAAAAAAAAGTCCACCAGGGCAAAACATGAGAAGTCAGTTTTAACAAACCCCCAAAGAAGAGAAAACAAGGGCAAGCTGTAAAATTATTATCCAATGTGTATACAGATACACCTCCTGCTTCAATTTTGACCTTTGACCTTGCCATAGTTGTATAGACTGTTTTCGTGTGCAGTGAAAGTGGATGCACTTTTAATTTTACCTTTAAATAAAATAGTTTATTACTAAGATACTCTTGTAGCGATGTTCCTCTGCACATCAATCCCAGCAATAACTTTGGTGACTTTTGTTTATCATAGCCAATAGAAATGATGGCAAAAACAATAAAAATGAGACCCAGGTTGTAATAAACTGGAATTATCCTTTAAACAAAGGTGCCTGTGATGCTATAGCCAACGTATTGTGAACTGGATCTGGATATCTTTGTTTACGCGAACGCCGCAGCCTCTTAAATCAGCTCAAACACCATATGATTGCAAGAGGTCATAAAGAAAACAAGACAAACAGTAAACAATGTATTCCCCCTATTTGTAGCCTAAAGCTTTCAGTTTCTCATGTTTTTCTCTCTCAGGCTTTATTTGTGTGGTTGCTGAGTGAAAGCCACCACAGTGGCAGAGAGGCCCAGAATAGCCGAGGGTGGGGAAGGCCAGGCGGACTTGCATGTGGGCTGCTGAGCTGTGTGCTCTGTAGTGTCTCTCAACCATCCGCTGGCCTGTGGAATGGAGGCTGCTTCCTCATGCATGCCAGTGGTCAGAGCCGGGCCTACACACCCTCAACTATTTCTGTCTTCTTCTCTCGCTCTTTTTCATTTTCCCTCTCTCATTCTGTCCCTCCGTTTCTCACATGCAGCTGCCTGTTAGCGTTATGAAAAATATTTAGACACACAGTGGAAGCACACAGGAAGAAGAAAATTGAGTTTAAGAGGGAAAATAGAGATTCACTTTGTCCTCTCCCCCGTGCTCCTGTGTGACGTGACTGTTAAACATATATTTTATTATACTCTTTTATTTCCACCATTCCCATTCTATAATTTAGTATGGGGTGACTACATGTTTTGGCAAATGCTTTTGACTTATTTATTCCATATACTGTCAGTTTTGAACCATGCACATCTTATTTTTGGCTGCTTTGCTGTAATTTAATACTGGTGATGGAATATTTATCTATTTTTTACCTTGTCGTAAACTGCTCAGGGGAAGGAAATGCTTAAATGTAAATGTAAGTGTTAAAAAATAGCGCATGCAAGGAGTTAGATGGATGATGCTATTTCTGGATTTGAAAAAAAAAGAGTAAGCAGTACGGGAAAAAGGGATAAACACACCCCCGTGGCGTTGTTAATCACAGCATCAGTCATCAGAGTGAAACGCACGTTTAATGATAACACTGACATTCCTGGGGCGTTAGTGTTGCTGATCACACTATTATGTGTGGCCTGTTAAGTCTAATTCAGTGACTAATTAATGTTTAGCTCCCTCGAGGCAGAGCAGTATAATCTGAAAAAAATGTGAAACATTCCTTTTGTCCTGTATCTGAATGTGTTGGTGAACTGGCCCGCTGGGAAATATAAATTCAAAACAACGTAATGACGGGCTATCAGGGAATTCTTCAGCCGTACAGAGAGTGCTATTGTTTTAGGGAAGGATTTAAGTTAACATTTGTTATTGTCCGGCTCTCTTTCCTGACTTAAATGTGCAGTATTCACCGACACAAAGGACCATATGAGTGAAATATTGCCTGTTTGTCCAGATACATTCCAGGCACCTGGTGAAGCACAAACACAAAGACACTCACTGTAGAAGAATGCGTTGAACATTGTATAAAAAACGCTCTTATATCTCCCAACTCTCCCTCTATCTCCTTCTTTCTCTCCCACTCTCCCACTTACTGTATTTTAGTGTCCTGGAAACAAGCCAGCTACTGGATTTCTCTACTGTGCATAACATACATGACATTCAGAGGCCCACTTTTTATGATTTAGTGACCTAAATTGCCCATGCTGTCAAACCCAACACTTTTCAACTCAGAGTTGTAAAGAAATCCCCCCCTTGCCTAACATCCCCTTATAATACACCCCAGTCTTGTCTTCACATCTCTTTTTCAGACTCTTATGTCTGTGTTAGAGGCTGAAGGCTCTGATTGACGGTTAGCCTTGGCTCCAGAAAGCAAGAGATAAGCAGGCCCAGATGGGGCAAGTTTGGTGTCTGCCCACATGATTTAACCCAGAGTCTGGGACAGTAGAAGGGACTGGCGGCGAGCTGCGTCCACCCTTCCCCCCCCCCTTCCACGCCATGTCAAATACATACCACATGGGAGAGGTGTAGATCACCGTTTGATCCGCCCTGTGGGGGGGGATCAGGATATCCAGGCGGAGTGGTGCGTTACCCTGTCCTCAGCCTCTGTGTGACCCAGCTGCTACGGGCAGAGAGGATGAAATATATGACTACTCATTATACCACATGCAAAAAAAGCTGATGGGCCGATCCTGTACTTAAGTCTCATCACTTTACAGTCGTGCGCTCTCTCTGTGACCCTGCTGACTGGTAAGGTTAGGAGGTAGCATTACATCCTGCTTCAGCAAAGCAGAGTAGGTTGAAAAATGTCCGGTAATCATGCCACGGAAGGTGAGTGATGGCGCAGTAGTGGTAGCAGATGTTATCTGGTAAGAATAAGGGTTTCTGTCTGACCTGGATGAGTGGAAGGTTGGGAGATCATCATCCATTATTTTGCAGTAAACTGTAATGGATAACAAGTCAGTGTCAGTGAGAGGAGTGGGGTTAAATCTGTGAAACATGATTGTTATGGATTTACTTCGTTATACGCCTCCATACCCTACTTCAACTCCTTCTTTATCGCTTATAACTGCCTCACATGCCTTCGCATTTCACTGACTGCAGCATTTCAACATATTTCTTCTTAAAATATTACAACACGCAATTAAGTCAATATATTAGAGAACTCTTAAAGCGAGGTAAGATAACTTGTAGCCAAATTGTAGTTCTACATTATTTCGGTCCAATCTTAATAGTTTTGCAATAGCTCAGAAAAAATCGCTCCAACAGTACCTTTCTGCTTAACTGATGTTGAAGGAGTTCAAGCCTAAAGTGGTGATTTACACAATGTTTTAGCCTGCGAATTGCACACAAGAGGGAAGTGAACCAAAAAAGATTACTCACACACAAGTAACACTCGCCAAAAGTGAACTCAATCAGAAGTGAAATGACTTGCTGTTAAAATGTAGAAGAGATATAAATAACTGGGTTTTTTTTATTATTGATCACTCCCAGGTTTACTGACTCACTACTCCCTGTGTTACAGACAATAGTTTACTCAACAGTGAGCGGTAAATTAAAGATTTTAGGCATTTACTAATCATCTTTTGCGTCACCATTGACAGCTGTGGAGTTGCACAACTGTAATTCTTGCATCTAAATGTGAATTTCTTTTTCAGTTAAGTCTGGATTTTTTTTACTTGTGGATAGATTTACACACAGTAGTTGGACACCTAAATGAAATGGCAGAGGGTTAAACTGTGCACTACAGAGAAGAAAGGGAGTGATTTCAGACACAGCCTCAGGGTTAGGGTTAGGGAAGCTGCACTTTGGCACACAGTGTTGTTTTGGGCTAATTGCCACTAAGACATTTAACTAAATCCACAAATGTCAACCTCATAGTGGTGCTAGTAGTCAGAAGGAGTCATCTTCTGGAAACCATGAATGTTTAACAAAATTGAACAGCGATCTAAGCAATTGTTGTTTAGATATCGAAGCCTGGTCCAAAGTGGTGGACCAGCTGACTTAAAGGCTAACAAAAGGAAAAATGAGGGTAAAAATGCAAAGTAGGTTTCTTTCTTAAAAGGAGAACTTTGTCAAATGTTGGATTAATTTGAACCCAGGTCATTTTAAGTAAAACTAAAACGTAATAAGTTAAAAAAAAAAAAAAAAAAGAAAAAAAAAGATGGATTCAGGTACTGTAAATGATGGTCTGTCAGTTTCCAGTGATTTGTACTTTTTAACTAATACATTTATATGCCTTTGACAACAAAGTGCAAATACAAAACCAGCCTTGACCTCATTTCAAGGTATCCTTTGTGATCTGAGGGCTCAGATCCTTCCAGGACTTTCATTAACTAAACCTTTAATCAAGAATATTGGATGCTTACAGGCAACATTAGATCATAACCTCAGTTAAATTGTGTTCTGAAACTACTAATTTGTTAACTGAAAAGATCTTTGAAAGATGCATTTGTGCGTTAATTATCAGTTTGGCTTTCAATCAACGACCTCTTTGATGGTGGCGGCGTTGACTCCGCACACGGTCTGTGTACGAGCTATCAAATGGCCTTCCTTTCACATGATCAGCTCTTTTGTGGCCTCTCTGTACCACAGTCTTTTTGCACACGCTCAGTTTCATCGCACACGCTCGGTGTCTCAATGCTTCTGGACACGCTCACTGGCTCTGAATACAATAAAGGCTGAGGTATCCGTGGTATTTGTCTAGCCCCCGCAGCAGCTCCCTCTGCCTTTGACACACACTGGAGTTTGTGAGGAACAGGCCATTATTAAAGGCCTCCGCACAGCTCTTTCTGTGGTAATTCCAGTGTTTGAGTTGAGAAATGCAGAGTGCGATGCTGTGTGTGGTATGGATTGATGATACATGAAGCGAAGGGTCAGTCTGTGAAGCTGAGCAGAGGCCGAGAGGAATGTCTGGGACAGTGAGCTTCATTTAGTTGGAATAAGTGAAGAGGTGTCAAGTTTAACTACCTGCAATGTTCTTCACTTTTGTGGACAGGTTTGGACAGGTCGTCCACTGTGTTACCACTGTCAGCTTGTAAACTACAATGTCAGCTTTACTTAACAGTCAAGGCTGTAGAACTGTAGGTTAGAAGTTCTGGGAAGAAAAATATTTCACTTCATTTCCTCTACTTCCACCACTTGTATTTGTTTTTTGTGAAGATTTTTTTTATTTTTACACTATTCTTCAGTGAGGCACTGTTAAGACGGATTGCATCTTCAGATTTGTTCATTTTAGCTCGATTTCCATGTGACTTTGGCATCAGTTGCACCTCTACTCAAAATGTTGCAAAATGCACATTTATACTCCTTCAAAGAGAACTACCTTGTTCCTACATACTTCAAATAATAATTTACATATTGAGAAAGTCACTAATTTCACTTCAAGTTTCACTAATCAAAATGTAGTGTTAACAATGGATCAATTTCAAATTGGTTGCTTCTAGTGACAAAAGAGAATTAGCATCCTACTCTGCAGTTCCCCTCAGTCCTGCTAAATATTTTAGCATCTTATCAATTTATTTGGTTTTAAAGCAGACTATTTACCAGTTTTTTTCAGTCCTAATACTCCCATAGCATTGTTTTCAGCAAAATGAGTTCTGATAAAATGACTGTATGATCCCTACTTACACAGCAATGAGAGACAAACAAAGTTAGCAACCAGCTGGTTGCCAAAACAGAGCTAAAAAAGACAATAAATAATTTATTTATTTTTGTCATGTGGCCAGAAACATGACTTCAAATGAATGCTTTGTTGCTCTGTATCTGCTGGATGTTTAAATAGGCAGGACAGTCAAGGTTTGCTAACACGTTGCCATGACAACTTCCTAATGTGATAATATGTCCGTGTTGCTTGTTCTGTTGCCTTAAAGTTGTAAAATATCAATTAATGGAGCTTTAAAATGCAGTGGTCAAAGTAATTCCTAACAATAATAACCTATTATAATTTTAAATGGTGCTTAGTTTTGAAAATGTTGAAGAAAGATTATAAACTATCTGGTGAAGGTGTGTTTTTCTGCTAAATTGATCCCATAAACGCCCATTAAGTGAACAAAGTTGGTGGCATTATTCTACGTCTTGGTTCTACAGACTGAATAAGGAACCACAAGCTTCTGTGACCCTGTTGTCACATGAAAAATATCTTATTAAAAGTTGCTGGAACTTCTATCAGTTGTCATTTTGATATAAAACACACACAGTACTGTATGTGGACATGACGTAGCCTACACTGTCAACTGGCACAAGCCTTTATCTAATGTCTTCTGGGAAAAAAAGGAAAGCCAGACACAAAGATAGAACTTAGTTGTATTAACTGTTTAAAAAAAGTATGAAATTCCCAGATTAAAACTGTTGAGATACAAAGTGCAGCAGATGGTTTCTGGGTATCTTTAAAAGTCCTGGCTCACATCTTCCCTTGCCTTCCTGCCTTTCCGTGCTCAGCCTGGTTTTGAAACCAATCATATTCTTTGCTGTGGGATGCTTGCCATACAAAGAGCTGCCACTAAAATGAGCAACAATGCCCAAGAAATCCTCAAAAATGTGTTTCTTGTTTCAAACAACACAATTAAGCAATTTTATAAGAAGTATGAATGCAATCAACTTAATCAAAGTGTTTCTAAGTCGGCAGCTGGAAACCTCCAACGTTCCTAATGAACTGAGCTTTCGGAGATAATCTCACCAGATGTTACAAAGCACATTGCTGTTGCTGGAAATGAAACCACACATACTTCTATTTAAAGCTGGTAGAAAATGTAGCCAACACACACTCACTCTGATAATGTACAGTGCTGCAAAACACTCCCAGAGATCATAAATATTCAATATTATTATTGGCATTGTCAGCTCAGCTAAATGAAATCAAAGACATTTCTGACCGTAATTTACAACTTCTTCTTTGGTAAAACGTCCAGTAGCAACATAGTCTGTTTTTTTAAGTGTCACCTTCGGGCGGACAGTTTTTGTCTTCACCCATGGAATGTTATTTACTGACCAAACAGATAAGACTGTCGTAAACCAAACTGGAGCGACACATGATTTCCCAATGGACATCTGAGAAGGGCATGAAGAAAAACAGGAAGTAAGCTTTCAATCAGATTGGAGGTAACCCGACAACGATGTGTTTTAGCTGAGGTCGCACCCCTCCCTAACTTGTCATGCAACAACCATGTAATATACTCCAGGTTCAAAAATAGAACTGAGCAGCTATTCACTCAGTATCTCGCTGGTATCTCACAAGGAGCGCTGAATGTTTTTCTTCGTCCCCTTGTGACCAGTGACATACATCTGCTGAAAACTGTACTGTCAGGGTAGTTGCTCCGTAATTGTACCCAAACATCAGTTTACTCACATTATCTCCTCATGAAGAAGCATTATATAACCAGTGCTTTGTACATTCTCCAAATTCCAACATGGTGGAGCATGTTCCCGGAGCCCGAAACACATTTCTAATGAGGAACAGACTCTGCCAGGGGCCGAAGAATAAATCAAAGATCCGCTAAGGACATATATGTACAGCACACTGTGTCCCTTAAGCTAATCTAAAGATCTCCACCAGCACATGTTACATCTACGTTATCTCTGATATCCCCCTCCCAGAAGATGATGTGAACGCTACTCAGGTTGAGGCCTCGAGCTGGCCTCAGTTTGACTCTAGCGGGTGTCCCACTCTGCTCACCGCTCTATGATATGGGCGAGGGCAGCCTGCCAACTCTCAAGGACATAATCTCGCTTTGGATGTGGACTGGGCAGGATGTAGACTGGTGGAAATGGAAAACCGCAAGCTGATTGCAATAAGGTGGCTTGTGGCACAGCTACTGGAATTCCAGTGGGAAGACTCACTCCTTACCGAGTGATGTATCACTTGCTCTCTTTCCAATGGTGTGTGCCAGACATCGACACACTAGCGTGGATGTGGTCAGATAGTCTAATTGTGGAAGAGGGAGTTTGTCTCTGCAGGTTGAGACAAAAAAACCCTCCCCTAGGATAGTCTTACACTATAATCAATCTAAGACTTTTAATGCATTCCAGGAGATATTTTGTGATGAGATGCTACATTAAATCACTTTTGCTTGTCGTACATTTTCCTCTCAAAGTTGCCTGTTTACATCTTCCAGATAACATGTTCAATTTGCTGCAATCAGTTGTGGTTTACACTTGGAGATCACATTGGTGTGGAGTAATGATGGTGGGCAATAACATTAATGAGCGAATGCTGGCAAGTTTTTCCTATTTACAAAATTGAAGAGTCACGCCCCTGTACTCCAAATGCAGCGTGACTATGGCTGCATTGCATTCTGGTCTACTGAGGCCAGAGGTCTGTGGAAAAGTGGTAAGGTTGGTTTCTGTGCGGCTCTTGTGATGATCTCTCGCTGTTTGACGGTTTCAAGCAGCATGTTTGATTTGTTAGCCGAGGCTGATGGGAATGTCATGAGTCCTGCAGGTATTTGGTGGTAACAAACATATTAGACAACGTCATTGCAATTCATCCCGATGAGACCATGTACCAAACTTTACATCATCCATTAATTATAGAGACATTTCAATGAAGAAATGAAATGTCTAGAGGAAAAATCTGAGTATCACCAAAGCCATTAGAATACATCATGCGGAAAGAATGAATGCACCAAATTTTTATGTCAATCCATCCAATTGTTGTGTTAACCCACAAATGTCAACCTTAAAATGGAGAGAGAACATCAGAAGTCATCTACATTTGGCCAATTACACATAAAACATTCCAAACATAGTGGTGTATAATTGTAAGGAACACTGCTTGAAAACTATTTGTTACCAGTGTTGAAGAATTTAAGGGTGAATGTTTCCTTTTAAAAGTTTGAATCCCACTTGAAGCTCATTTATTTTTCTTAAAAAGACAAAAAGAGGTTTAGAACTTACCTTGACTATAAATTGCCAAATTGCACATAAAAATGAATGACTGAACATAGTAAATGCACTGACAAGTTACGTAACAAAGACAGATGTGGACAATATAAAATTGAATTTGATTGTTGACCTCTTGCCGTCCTTGCTGTTGAACTCCACCTTTCACCTTTTGTTCAGTCACTAAAATAGACACCATAGCTGAGGTGCTACCTCTGGTGTGTGTGGTCTGCTGTAATTCAGGATGGTGCATCGCCCGCGCACGCACACAAAAAAACATTTTGGGATACGGCCACAGAGCAAGACAGTGTTTAGACTACCCACAATCCCCTCCTTCTCTCCGCTCGGCTACACATTTCCTGCATCCAGAACATTGGCCAGTGCCCTGAGTGTCGGGTCCCTCCCTGTGTGCTGCCTTCAGGCCTGAGAACATTGTGAAATGTTTACTGTCAGGAGGGAAAAAAATGTGCACGAAAGGGCCGACAGTGAAATAGTGCGAGCCTGAGAGAAAAGCTTTGATAAGAATGTAAATGGAGCAGTTATAGACAAGCCTGTCAACATGTGGCGTCAGGTCTCCAACTGTTTACAAAGCATATTGAACATGCATGCAGAACATGTTGACGAATGCCATGAAACACTCTCCAGGGAGTAGTAGGGAGGAATTTTGTTGTTATTGCTACATATATCTTTATTATTTTTAAGTTGTTCCTTTTGGAAACTAAACCTTTCAATGCCCCTCTCTGATTTATTCACAAACATGAACATTTACAAGATGACATTACTCTGTGTCTACACTTGGCCCCCGAAAACGGCGGCTGCAGTAATGGCTGCAATTATTAAAGCGCCCGCAATATATTTTTCCATATCCTCTCTCCATGTTGTTTACGTCGGTCACGTGACAGATGGATTACATACATACATAAAGACTGGGCAAACTTCCATAACACTATCACCAGTTTCAAATAACTGCACTGAAAAGCCAACAGCAGCAGCTTTTTATGAAAGATATTTACTCCCACTCTTGAAACTGGTGCTTTGTGTTAGTATTTCGTGTTTCTCACCTCGTTCATTCAACTTCCCTCAGACACCAAGTGATAATGATGCAGCCTATTCCATAATGGGTGTGAACACTGTGTAGGAGCTGGAGGAGGAAGGGTGGAGTTGGCTGAAATATCAACTGAGGTGTTAACATGAGATTAAAATAAAATCTGTGAGACAGAAAAACGTCATCAGCCACGCATGCTGTAGAAGCAGGTCGCACCTCACGAGTTACAAAAAGCGAGAAAGCGGCAAATATTGTAGGTCAAGTGCTGAGAATGCTACTTGAATACTGTTTTTCTCAGTTGATTTCAGTAAAGGCTTGTTGACCTGAACCTAGATCAATGTGTGGTGTGTCACTTGGAGAGAAGTGACCTCAGTGGAACACTTTACACTTCAAACTGTAGACAAACCTTAACAGAGAGCTCTCTTGTGTGAGGGTCAAAGCAGACCAAGGCAAATTAGTTTTGAACTGGAATAAAATATAAGTCTAATTCCTCTCCTAACACAAACCAAAGCACAAAGTTGTGATGGAAAAAAAACAAAATAGGTTGACAAGCATATTCCTGGCAGACAGTGAGCATTCAGCAGGATAGAGCATACAGTACAAGCTTATATTGCTGCCTCCAGTTTGGTGAAAAGTATAACTGAGAGTAGTCAAAGAGGAAAATTCACCAAAACACTACAAATGGGGCTCACCAAGGAAACTGAACTGTCAGGGCTATAAATATCTAACTCTGGGTGGTTGGGACATTTTAGAAAATCATAATAAGGCATCATTTGGAAAGCATAAACTGAAACTAATAGCTTTATTAATGGTCAGGAAGTAATTTAATAATGCCACATAGATCAGTACTAATGAGGACTAAGTTTGGTTTGCTTATCCAACTCCGTCCCTATTAAAATGTACACCTGCTGAGTTTATGGGTTATTAGAAAGTGAGATTTTATCATGATTTACTAACATTAAGTAAATAACTGCAGGTATGATGGCTTATTAGAAAGAAAATAAAAAAACTGAGAGGAAGAAAGTAACAAAAATGGTTGAGTTTCTTACTTTATAATAGATCTGCAGTTACACGCACATAGTAATTATGATATTCTAGTCCTGAATTAAAGGTTCTTCTACTATAGTTAGAGGAAATGATAAAAAGTTACTTATCAATGCATTTTCAATCAGACAGACTTTAATTTAAAAATCCCTGTTAATGACTTAACTGACCAATAAAGCTATTGATCTATTAACTCTCCTTGCTTAACACTGCTTTGCACAGCTAATGGGTGAAACATGCAGTTATTAACAGTGTGTTATTATATGTTCTTTCTTGCTTCATATTGCTTTGCATGGCTACATATTCTCAATAGTGGATGTTGCTAGAGTGCTATTAATAATGAGCTCTGCATGGCTTGTGCAATATCTCAAGAATTCTGATTTTGTTATGGGTGTCACACTGTCCTATGTTTCTATTTCTGAGCCTGTCAGTTAATGGGCCTTTTTCCCAGAGGACATTTTGACATGTAGCAGCAGGAAAAGCTCAGGTGTAAATAATACAATTAATTATGAGTGAATTACATTTAGCTGCTGCAGTTTTAGGGTTCCTGGTATTGTGCATGCTGGCTCACTGTCACACTGTAATATGTTACTGGAACACGTGAATCATACGGAGCCATCGTTAATGTTATTAGTAAGACCTGTGCTTTGTATTTTCTCATTAGGACCAGTCAAAATGTCTGCTGTGAAAAAGAACATCTTGCCAAAGAACTGCAGTTGAAAATTAGCCAGCTGGCTAACACAGGTACATTTCCAAATGTGTTGATCAATGTGCATCCGTGTAAATAAGTAAATAAAATAATCATTTGTAAAGCAATTATCTACAACTTATAAACATTTTATTCCCATTATGCCTTATTAGGAAGTGGTATGAAAGTTATCAGTGACTAAATTTCCCATGTCTCTACTACAGAGCTATTTATCTTGTCGGGGGAAATTACTTGCGGTGCCTTTTTCAAGCAGTAACTCTGGAGTTTCCAAGGTTTAACGGTCTTCCTAAATGAGAAGACAGTGTTGTGTGTTCCACTTACAGATCATGTGCCGGCCACATGGACGCCGCGATGACATCACCCCAGGGCGACGCGACAAACACCACGCTAAAAGGGCTTCATTCACAACTGCTGTTTAACTGGTGCTAAATAACGCCTGTGTGAGTTAAATAGAGGGTGTCTCAGCGACTGTAAGCTGTCCACAAACAGACACAACCCCGCATTCAATTTTAAGTGTAAGACTTTGCAAAGCATTATATATGGCTCGTTATTACAGTCGTGCATCGTGAAATATAACAGCGGGGAGAAAGCGGATTAAGGAAAATGATCTACCCAGGCCAAATTTACCGAGGAGGAGGAGTGGGAATTTGTGGTGTTTGCAGAAGGATCTGCTGCTTGGTAGCTTGGACAAGGCAGGATTATTGTAAAAGTACTAGGCAGGCTTGTGAGGACATGCATTCACCCCTTTTCCTACACACACACACACACACACACACACACACACACACACACACACACACACACACACACACACACACACACACACACACACACACACACACACACACACACACACATACATACAAGCACCCATCCCCCAACAGTTATCTTCTTTCCCCTGCTTTTGCAATACACTGTACACAGAGACACACACCTCTATTTTTCCCCAACCTCTTTCGGGGGGGAACTACATAGAATTGAGTGACATCACCTCTGAGCTGCACTGGTTACCAAGGTGATGAGATTTTTTTATATACAAGAATAGAACTGGGGGAAAAAAAGGGCTTCGCAAGGCAGAGGTTTGCCATGTCCTTGACTTCAGGGCATCAGGTTAAAACCTTCACACCATGTCTCATGTCTGTGCATTTAAAATCACAACAATTCCCGGTAAGGAGATCTGTTTTGGCTGCAACTACCGGTCCATTAGCCTATTTGTAAATGCCCTCCACATGTGGTGCAGTGCTGCAGCATTCTGCGGTAATTAGTTCATTCACAGTGTCGCCTCAGCCTGCTGCAGCTTTCAAAAATAAAGGACTGTGCATATGATGAGTAAAATAAGACAGTAAAGATACAGAGAGCAGGAGCTGCAGTTTGGGAAAATAATGGTTGTGGGAGTATTCTCCGTGTGTGATAGACAGATAAGGATAAGAGGCTCAGAAGAGACAGAAAGAGTCCAATCAAGTGTCTCCGGGCTGCTGGCTGAATTTACAGAATAGCTCTTATCAGATGTGGGTAGTTGCAAAGTCAGACAGGGTGAGGCACAGACACACACACACACACACACACACACACACACACACACACACACACACACACACACACACACACACACAGACACTTCCTGTACATATGAAGGACTGTTTTATAGAGGAGGGAAAGCCAGACATCCCATGAGGCATCTGCCATTCTCCACACAGAGCAGGCTTGTTGCGAGAGCGGAGCTTGTGATCAGTCATCACCACAGCTCCAGCAAGGCACAGGAAGCACGGAGAATCCTCAAACACCACAGAGCTGCTTAAAAAAATCTGAGCCCTGGAGAGGAGAGAGGACAGACATGCACAGGTGCTGGTAGAGAGAGAGAGAGAGAGAGAGAGAGAGAGAGAGAGAGAGAGAGAGAGAGAGAGAGAGAGAGAGAGAGAGAGAGAGAGAGAGAGAGAGAGAGAGAGAGAGAGAGAGGGAGAACAGAGAGAGAGAGAGGAAGAAGAGGGGGAGCGCGGGAGGTGTAGGAGGAGACTTGACTGCTTCAGAGGGGAAGAGGAGCCGGAGAGCAATTCCAAAACAGCTGTCCGGCAGACGTCCCAGTCGACAGAAGTGCAGCCCCAAGGCAGAGACAGGAGGCAGGGCAGTGTCAACAAGCCACAGGAGCAGCACAGCAGCCACTGAACACACACATCAACCTGGGTCAGCGATCAGGAGAGCCACCAGAGGAAGGATCAAGATCTCCCCATCGATATATATCTGAGGTGAGCGAGAGCAGGAACATGTTTTATATCACACTCTGCTGGTACAGTCATCTGAATGAGAGGCAGGGACAATGGTGCTGCAGTGTTAAGTGTTGAGGATATTTTTCATCAGTCTTGGTGGAACGTCTGTAGCAGAGATTTCTCAGTAACAGTGAAACGTGTGAAGGCGTGCATGCGTGGTAAGTTAAGCTCGTACAAGAGCGTCTGTGCACCAGACTGTCTCCCATACATGTAACACAAGAGCTGAACTGTTAAGAGCAACATGATACGCTCCCGGCTTTCCAAGAGAGAAATTTTAGTCCGTCTACACACTTAAAGCATGCTCCTCTGAAACGCAGAGCCGACTTTGCCTTTATCTCTCAAGGGGAGCATATTTCGGAGTAGGGTTTTTTTTATGGGTGACCCCGGGGGGGAAAGGACTTTTTTTTTTCTTTTTCTTGCCTGTATGTGTTGACATTCCCTTCATGTTTCGTACGCTTTGATTTGGTTTCCTGCTCATCTCTGCCAAGGATAACTCTGGCAAGTGCTGGCCATGCTTGCGGGTGGCACAAGGGGAGCGAGAAAGAAAGACAGAACAAATACTCCACCCTGCTATTCGACAGAGTCCCGGCATAGCCACCAGGCCCCTCGAGAGTAAGGCCTTTGCCTGTAATTGAGGTTTGTTTTTTTTATGTAACAAACAGCTCAATCTATTCTGTAAGGCTACCATTACCCTCTGTGGTATGTAGATTTTTTCTTTTTATAAAAGCCCCAAAGAGAGGGTCTTTCTGCTATTAAAAGATGTGACACAAGTCAAGGCCACAGTTAGATGTTAGAGCGGTTGCCTTGTAGGTGCCATTATGTCCCACAGTAGGCAGATTAGAAGTTTGTCTCCCACGCGCTGATGATGTTACACTGACCGCTAGTACTAGAGAAATGCAGAATACCATGCTATTTTTCAACAGCTCTGATGTGAAATGTCAGCGCAGTAATCCCGTCACGAGAGGAATATTTAGGGGATGCATGGTTTCTATTTTAAAGAATGAGGAAGTGATGTACAGGTCATATTTTGAACAGCTGTTCCTCTGAGTCGCACTCTGACAATCCTTCATCATCAGCTTTGGCGCAGTTTGGCCTACGATGAGCTTCAAAGCATCGTCAAGCTGCAACATTTGTTTAGACTACAGCAGGGTTAAACTGCCACTAAGAATATACTGACCCACTTGTATCACACGTGACATTAAGGTGCCCAGAAATACCCAGACAAACCACAAGCCATGCGCTTAATTACCAGATACCAACCCGCTCATTTATCTGCCCTCACGCTCAAACTTTCATCACCTCGCTCCTTCTGCTGCCCCCTTACTAATAACTAGCCCTCTCAACACGAAGGGATGAGGCAAAGCTCCATTTTTAAAGAGGTTGGAGTGGCTCCATATCACTTCATGCCCAGACAGATAACTGCTGCTGACCCAATGACACAGTGGTTTTATCTTGCAGTCCTCATTGTGACTGGATGGCTGCTCAGGCAAGCAAAAGGAAGGTGCCATCAGATCCCCACTTCCCCTGAGGTGTAAATGAAATCTGTGACAGCGTTCTGCAAGGGTGCTGCTGTCAGGTTCGGACCGGTCGACACGTAACATGACACCTCTTTTTTTGGAGCAGCTCCAAAAGAAACTGCTCCAAAAAGATGCAAGTGATTTTAAAGGAAGGTGCCATCAGATTCCCCATTTCTCCCGAGATGAAAATGAAATCTGGGACAGCATCCTGCAGCGGTGGTACTGTCGGGTTCGGCCTAGTCAACACGTGACCGCCTCTTTTTGGAGCAGCTCCTAAAGGAGGGCTAAAATCTAGGCTTCGCTTTGAGCTATACCAGAATACACCTGCTCAACTAATAACAGCCTTCAGAGACACAAATGGATTCATTGGGTCAATAGGCCATAAGGGTCCATCCTGGGATATCCTGAGCTGTTGTCCTTGATTCATTTCCTCTTGGGTCAAAACCCAAGCTCAACTAAATTTGCTATGACTCATGAGATTCTCCTAGTTTACATAATCAATGCTAATTTACTTAATCTTTCATTGATCTAACCCACATTCTGGTTATGCAGTGGACCTGTGGCGGCCGAGACCGAAATGAGCATATTGTTTTCCTCATACTTTGCTGGTGGCCTCTGGAATTCCTCTCATGTTTGCCATATGAGCCAAACTGAGCCACCAGCAGGATGTCTGACGTGAAGGTCAGACCGGCAGGCTTTCACTGCACCAGCTGACTTCTCACGGGCCATAAGTATTGACCTTGGGTAGGATGCACAGCAGATGCCCCCACCCCCAAGTGAGCTGCAAGAGTTGGGTTGCTCTTCTGCGAGAGGATTTCCTTTAAGTTCTGTCTATACTATTGATCCCAACCAGCATTATCACCTATAATTAATGCCCAGTCTGCGTGTTTTTCATGCCACTGGAGAGCAGAGGGTCCACACAGGCCAGGCAGTTGTTATATTTTCATCAGTGCAGACCGATAATCAATAGGTACCGTATGTTTGATAGCAAGTGTTGCAGCCAGCAGTGACCTTCTATTCTTGGAAGAGCGCTGCAGAAGTTAACACAGATATAGATGCGTGCACCCACAGGAAACAGCTTTTGGCTTGGTGGAGCATTTGTTTCACTTCCTATCCAAGCCCAATTTCCCACTGCAATGAGCATCAGCTGTCAAGGTCAGAAAGGATTGAGGAGCGGCGAAAGGGAGAGATGCTTTAAAAAAAAAAAGAAAGAAAAAAGAAGTGGGACAATGAGAAGGGAGAAAAAAAAGAGGAAAGCTTGAGCTAAACAAGTGGAGGATTCTGCTCTGCCCCCCCCCCCTCCTCCTCCTCCTTCATCAAACACTGCAGCATTCCTCCTTGCCCTCCCCCTTCTTTTTTTTTCTCTCCGTCACTATTAACAAACAAACACGCTCTCCTTCGCACACATGCCGTGCATTCAAAACTGCTATCTCTCACGAGCGCAGCCAGGCACCTCTCGCAAGCACTTGAACACACAGGCACCCTTGGAGAGCGGTGTTGCCATTCACCACACTCACACATGTTCTGCATCCCTCAGTGTTTTGTCATGTCTATATATAGCTCCAAAGCGCTCGCCGGGTGACAGGCTTATTTGTGTCATAATGGCATTCCCCCCCCAAAGTGAGAAGATTTCACCCTGTACCTCATATCCACACTTTATCGACGTTTTAGCTCTTATTAGGCTGATACTGATGGTGAAAAGGATGTCGAAAATGGATGTCAGCGCGGCGGATTCCAGCCTGCTATTTGGATCCAAATACGCAGCAAGTGTCTGTCTCTATGGCTCCACACTAATGTGCCTGCTGAATAAACATAGCCTACTTAAAGTGTCTCTGATAAGGCTGATGCAGTGTGTCTCTATGGGGTCTGTTGCAGCAAGAATGTGGATGTTTTCTCAGTCAAATCTTTTTTTTTTGATGGGGGGGGACTTGACCGCCCAGGCACTTTTTTGTAGCGGTGCACTCTGTCAGACGGTCACTGCTGACAGACCTCTCATAAGTAAATATGTCTATAAATGGGCAAGCTCTCTCTTCACTTGTGCTCCCTCCCGCCCCCCCATCACACACACACACACACACACACACACACACACACACACACACACACACACACACACACACTGTCAACTCCCTTCCTCCACGGAGTGTTTTTCTCTTTCTCCTTGGTTGCTATGTCGGTCAAACGGAGTCTCTCCACTTTTTACAGAGTTCATCCTACACTAAGCTGGCTGCCAAGGCGGTGACATTTTCGGTTGGGTTTGTAATGGAAAAGCTCTGAGAAGGCAACATACAATCAGGCACCTTTAATCAAATCCAATACCACTTAATGATGTTAACCCATTCCGAGGTATCGAGGAATCTATTTGGTATCTCAGCCGTTATTAAACCCGAAGTCGATCCTCTGTCCATCAACGCCAAATCAACTACCAAACTGCATCACCTTCTTTCTCAAGATTCACTTGCTCTGTAATCCCTCTCTATCTCTCTCGCACAATCCCCCTAAACCCCTTAAACCCCTTTCCTCCCCTCTTTCTCTCCTCTGGTCCATCTCTGTCTATCTCTGTGCGTGTCTGAGCAGTAGCTCATTCCTAAAACAGGCTGCCCTGCTCTGATCCTACTAAAGTCCCCCTTTGCTTCTCTTCTCCCAATCTGCGGTCCAGCTGTTCCACATTAGCACATCCAAAGTTGTGGAGGCCAAAGGAGGCTCATGTGTGGAAATGTGAATAGAGCAGCAAAAAAACCTTAGACCCAGGCCTCATCCACCTCTGCTCTGGCTTCTTAACTCACCAGATGCAAGAAGAGAATGATTTTTTTTTTTCTTGCAGGATTCAGAGTTTATTTCTTGGACTTGTTGTTGGTGTTCAGATTTATTTTACTCTATAGTAGGTCAGGAGGTCTGTATCAGCAGCACTCATCAAAAGAACTTTTATCAGTGTTGTCGGTCATGTTTTAGAAGAAATGCTGACCTATTCTCTATTTGTCTCTTATTCCAGGAAATTGGAAGTGACCTTTCTACACTGCCAGACATCACCGGCCGAGCTTGGAATCCCATTTCCTGATCGATGCCACAATTCGTGAAATTATATTTGGAGTCCTGTCTGACCAGTGTGTTACTGAGAATGTAACTCGAGCCTCTCCCCTGGGGAACTGTAACGTCCAGAACTTATAGAACCCTTCCGACTCTTCTGTCCTGTATATTTGAGTTCTCCTCTGCAGTTACAGCCATGCCAGCAAAAGCACCCATATACCTGAAACCCACCAATAATAAGAAGGGGAAAAAATGTCGCCTGAGAGATATGTTGTCCCCAGACATGATCAGTCCACCGCTCGGGGATTTTCGCCACACCATTCACATCGGCAGAGGTGGGGGGAGAGATGCATTTGGAGACATGTCCTTCCTCCAGGGGAATTATGAGCTCCTACCAGGGAAGGCAGACGTCCACCCTCAGTATGGCATCCAAAGTGAGTTTATGCGAGCAAACAGCACCGGTGATGCTTCCTTTGCCGAGACCCCATCTCCTGTGCTCAAGAACGCCATCTCCCTCCCGACCATTGGTGGCTGCCAGGCGCTTACACTCCCCTCGATCTCCTCCACTGTGTTCTCCATGCCCCCGGAGTCCTTGGGGGACATAGTGGGGCCTACACCTCCAATGAAATCTGACAGTGATGAGGAGGTTGAGATCCTGCAGATGGATGCTTTGTTGCGCTCAATGGACATCTTCAGCAGCGAGCCTTTGTCTCCCTCCACAGATATCCAGTCGAAGCCGGACGTCCTCCTGGATCTGGTGGACAACACAGATAAGCCAACCTCTAAGGCAGTTGCCAAGGCTAACAAAATAAACAAAAGTGAAACTCGGTTTGACAAGCCATCATCCTTTTACATCAACGGTCACAGCAACAGCATCTACAAACCTAACGGAAGCCTGAACAGCAACACAAGCACCGAGAGCTTTGACAGCTTTAACGGTAAAGAGGACTTCAAGACCAAGATCTGCAATGGCAGCGGAGGTCTCAATGGCAATGGCAACTGCAATGGCTATGGACACTTTAACAATGACATTACCATGGGCTTTGAACAGGAGCTCTCCAAGTGCAATGGAGAGTGGGTGGACAGAGACAGTGGGGTGGAGGAAGGCCGCATCTGTGATTTTGAGTTTGAGTTTTCCAAAGAGAAGAGCACATCGCAGGATTCCCTCGCCCAGATCACGGGGTCATTCCTCTCCCTCGAACTCGATCTGGGCCCATCCATCCTGGACGATGTGCTCAACATAATGGATAAACCTGCAGCGAAGAGCAGGCCTTGAGCTGCAATGAGGCCCCGAGAGGAGAAAGGGAATTATTAAACTATAGCCATGAGGAGAGAAAGACTCAGAAAGCAATCAAAATGGTGTCTGGATATATCATTGTGATGAAAATGAGCTACAGTAGACAGAGCTGCTTATGTTTTTATTGTCAAAACATATAACTATTTCTAGCTTCTATGGAGTGTCGGTTCTTCTTTCTTTTTGTTTGCCATGCCAGCAGCATGTTCATGATGCATGTGCTATTGAGTTACAGCTAAAACACAGCCATTGTGCCTTTTGATTTTAAATTACTGTAAAATGCTACATGATAGATTTGTGTTCTTATATTGATTTCCACGCTATATACAAAATAACTTAACGAGTATTGAGGTCATTTGTTTTTTTCTACACAGTCGTGAGTCTCAGGCTCTCTTTGAACATATTGCGTTTTGTGACTATTAGCGTGTTTAACAAAGCACTATTTTGTTTGTCACATCATTCATTTGCTATTTCAAACAACAGAACTCTATGCAGATTTGTGTTTTTAAAATTGTAACACAAATAAATTCATTTTGTCCTATCCGGCCCCATTTCTTGCAGGGAATGTGTGCATGCGATGGATTCGAGAGTCCTTTCCAAAAACGATTAAACAAGTTGACTCAAGAGAGGCTGAGAATCAGAATAACACTGGAAAAAGAAGTAGCACGAGAGGGAAAAGGCTAACAAGGAAGATACTAACGGAAGAAAGAGCTACAGATTGACGGAAAGAAGGATAGAATGGATTTATTTTCTCGCCTCTGACATTCCTTACATTCTGCCTTCCTGCCCTGCAGTGGGAGCACCGGTGGGCCTTCATTTGCCCAACCAGGCGCCTGCTCCATTTGTTTGCGTGTGGACGGGACAGGCAGAGGAGGGGTCTTTGAAATTCCCTGCATTCCAGCCACAGAGCACAAGTGTCCAGGACCAGACATAAATCAGCTGTTTCAAGTGAGGAGGGAGAGCCTTGGTCTTAGAGCCACACTATCCATCAGTCCGACTGTATAGACAGATAGGGTTATAAACCACACGCTTACAGCCCACAGGCAAACTTTGTTCAGTGCTGCGTGATAGATGAGTCCTCTCCTTCTGTCTAGTTACAATAAAGAAATGTTGACCTAGCAGCATTGTACAAAACCTAAAAGAGCAGGACAGACGTTATTACCCTTCCATGCAGCCTCTTGAACTCAACCACCCCTCAGCGGTGGCTTTCTCAGCCGGATCCTGAGTCCCTTTGGACCTATCAATGTAGACACATGAGGGGAAAGTCATAACAAGACCCCATCAAGGCTTATGGCAGGCTTCTTCTTAACACCCATGTGCTACTCTGCGTTTGTAAGGAAAACCTTGATTGTGTTAGTAAGATAATTTCATATGCAAATAATTATACGGGTTCTATTGCACTTCTGTCATTGAGCAAGCCAATGTGGCAAACCTCTCCAAATCCCTGAAAGGCCTCAGAATGTCCATAAACAAACGCAAACAGACCAAGGCATCTAAAGCTGTTGTAAAACCAGTAGTGTTTTTCCATTGGCACTTTTGGCCATAACAAGACAAACCATGCTGCATCGATTTGTGTTTCTATTACCAATTAAAACACCAAGTCGTGCCGAGTCGCTCCCAACTTCAGAGTTGGGTCAAAGTAAGCCCAAACCGGGTCCAAGCAGGTTGCAGTTATGTCTTGCTGGCAGAGCCCATCGTTGCCAACCCGTGACGACCCCCCTTCTCTTCCTCAACCAAGTTTTGCGTTGCCAGACTCAACTCCAGTCTGTGCAGAAGACCAGAAAGACAGATGTTTTTTTTAAAGTTCTCTGTGTGTTCAGCTCTTAGTACTTTTGTAACTTCTAATTGAATCTTATGGGTTTGAAGTTTAGTTTCTCTGATGTGTCCCTGTTTTTACTTTCAGATATTTTATTATTTTATTTACTGTTTCCTGTTTGCTTTCAGCCATATAAGAGTTGTGTTACTGCTGATGAAAACCTATTTACTTCTTTTTATTTTTGCTTCATATTAAGTTTAATGGGGGATTTATATAAAGAATAATTTGTAGGAAAATAATTTACTCATGGAATAAGCCAACAGATGTTAGAGGAAACATGAACATTCCCCAACACAAGAAAATCCATGTCATGGCAAATGCCCCAGCCATGGAAAATCCCAACATTAGTGCTAAACACTTTGCATATGCTGAGCTGAAGTATACAACCTCCAAACGGGAGTAATGAAAACCTTTGCTGTCAAGGTAATTACTATTTTCATACCTGCAATGGTACATCATTGACTTGATGACAGCCTTCATTTTGACAGGCGTGGACCCCAAGCAAACTCCCTTTAGTTTACAAAAGACGCCGTGACCACAGAACTTTAGCATGTTGTGTAACATAGAAGAATTTCTGAAGGGATGCCAAAGACCTAGGACACAAAATACCAGGAAATACCAGTGTTTTGTGAAATCCAATACAAATACTCGACATATGTTAGACTCTGAAGACTCCCTCTATGTTCTCTGACTCTGAGTTCAGTGCTCCTCATAGATACAAAGTGAAGGGATTTATATTTGTTTGTTTGAAGGGCCAGTTGGCTTTGAGCCTTCATAGTTCTAGAGGTTTGTCCTATGTAAGATTGATGTGTCCATTATGCCAAAGACTAGATAACAAATCACTGCATCTGTATTGCGCAACTTGAACAATGTACTGGCTACTGGCAGATGCACAGTGTCTTGTCTCGTTTCTGGCTGTAGTCTCTTTTCTAATAGCCTGAGGGAAGAGGAGAAAATACCAGAGACGGTAGGTAGAAATAGTCCTGGTAGACTGTTTCTCATTACCACAGGGCCAAGGTGGAAGTTTGACCTGAAGAAACCCTGACTCCAACTGCCTCTGATATTCCAAGTAAACGCCACAAAGATGCCATAGAGCAACACAATCAGGCAATTTATTGTGCAACACCCACAGTCTCACAAGCAGCACAATGATCCACTTGTTTTTACAGTCACAGCTTAACTTAGCCTTTCCGTATTTGCTTGATTTTTTTAGGAGGAGAAATAATTTACTTGAAAATTTAACATTTTTCTTTAGAAAATCCTTGATCACGTATTTTGTGTAGCTAAACTAGTGTTGTTGAAAACAGGGGAGAGATTGCCAAACTGGTGCATCAGTTGAGAGAGGGAGGAGACAAGGGTGTTGCCACTACCTGCTGCCTTGTAATTTCCCAACTTGTTGCCTTCTTGACAAAACAGAAAAAAACCTAATTACAAAATTCTCTCTCTTGGACTTTTATGATGTGGTTAAGTGCAGTGGTGCCAAGGGGGAAAAGAACATACCCCAACCTTTTAAGCATGTTCACATGTTTTGGGTTATGCTAAACAGGAAATACATGTTTGATGCATTTTGTGAGGAAATTCTGTCATAAAAAATATTAGAAAAGCAAGACAAAAAGGCTACTTTTTCAAAACATTTGCCTTTTGGTTACAAATAAATCATTGGAGCATTTCATGACTGTTCCTCCAGCAGATCGGTGATCCGGGGGATCCAGCTTTTCAGTTTCCTGGGCTAAGGTGAAGCTGTCAGTTCACAGATGAATAAGCTTTGGCCCAGAGGCTACTGGTGCCAAAGAAAGCACAGCTCAGACCCAGCAAAATTTTCCACCCAAGCTCCACAACAGAGCAGCATAATGTGCACACTGTCTTTCACGTAGAGGTGTTGGTGAAGGAGCCCCTCATAGCCGGACTTGAGTTGTGTAAGGCAGATGAGAGGGGAAATTTTAATAAGATGTTTCCCTGCTCACTGGCCCTAGATGGAGACAGCAGAGACTTGAGCTGCAGGATAAAGATCCTCTTGTATTCACCTGCTGTAAATGTTCTACCACACAAATTGAGCCCTAAACCCAGATAGAGTACTTTCCCTACAGCAAAAAAACATTGGCAGAAGGAAATATCTGAGGTATGAGCACAGCTTTTCTCAGAAATATTATTGTTAAATATTTCCTCTGCTTGCTGGAGCGATATCATTCATTGTTGATACATACTGTGCGTGGTCCAAAATTGAATGCCATGTCTATGATAATCGGGGCCTGAGTAGTAGAAGTTTCTTGGAAACATTTACTTTGGGATGCTGAGCATGGAGCTTGGACTCAAGTGTTCTTCAGATCTGCTGATTTAGCAGCATAGGGCCGCAGCTCCCTTTCAAAAGACAACAACAGCAGAGTGTAGAGAGAGCTTATTCTCAGGGGTGAATAAAATGAGCTTGAGTAGGGGTTGATGCAGTGCAGATACGAGCGAGCTCACATGCAGTTTGGTCTGGCAGGCAATGGATATGTTAGGTTCACTGCACTGTTGACTGTTGTTTGGCTGACAGTAACCATAGCGAGTCCAGTTTGTATCTGCTGCACGTGAGAGCTGCACTGAAAGGAGGGCAGAGAGGGGGCAACAGTTAAACAGAGCAGTGTCACCTCAGAGGCACCAGAATACCTCCATGACAAAACCCAGGCACATTTAATCGTGGTGCCATGCTATGTACAGCAAAACAAGAGCTACTGTACAAAGGCGTGGGCAATATGGCAAAAATATCGTATATCAATAAAGATCCTTGAGACTATATTGTAAGTTATTGAATAGTACTCAATATTCAAAAAACGTTATTGTCTATCCAACAATAGAAATGTGGGGTCATAAACAACATAAACATACACCCATTAAAGATTCACATATTACCTTAAAACACAATTCCATAAATAAATAAATAATGAGTCTATTTGGCCTTGTTTAAAATGGATATTGCAGTGTGAAACCAAACTGACAGTAAAACCAAACTGATTTCACAGCTTAAAAGCAAACAGTTGATGTTGTGTAGAAGCCTAATTTCTGATTGTGTACCGTTCAAAAAAGGCACCAGCTAATACAGTCAGCCCAGGTGGGCTTAACATGTAGGGCCCACAAAATGTGCCCAGTTCAAGCCCACATATCCCGCTTTTAACCCATGTGGGGCCCACATGGACATACTGGCTGGATAATTGCTGTCTTGAGTGGAGAACAATATCTTTTAGTTTACAGAGTATGCAGTATGCTAATTTCCATACCAGCAAGGTACAGAAATACACAGAATTTTCCCCTTTTTTAAAAACATATTTTAAATGTCATTATAAACTGTGCTTTTTTAATTTTAATTTTTTTTTAAAAATATTTAGTTCATTATTGGCCTCCAAGCAGCAGTCCACAAACCAATAGGTGACGTCACGGATGTTACGTCCATTTCTTATATATAGTCTATGAGTACACCAGAGCTGAAATCATGTTAGTTTGCAGCATGGCAGAAGTTAATGCTACCAGTTAGCAGACGGGCTAACCGCTAAATGGTGGCATTTAAAGGTAAATGTCAAGACATAAATTCCCCAGTTAGTGGAGTTTGTCCCCACCTATTCCATTAGTAGATCAAAGCAGAGCTAAAGGAACAGCAAGTATTAAACTGCATTCATCAGAGTGAAACACCACTTGAAATGAATGCTGTGTGTGTCTCCTGGATGTGAAAAGAGGCAACTGTTTGCCAACACATTAGTCATATTAAGCCAACTTAATGAGGTGATTTTATTCCATTTTATTTTTGTGCTTTTAACTTCTTGTGTTGTCCAAAGTGTCAAAAAAAAAAAAAAAACAGATTAAAAAGTTATTGCAGTGTTACAAAAATATTCATTATTCATTCTTATGTAGGCTACAGTTTAAAAATTGGTGTAATTTGTAATTGAAAAAATGTATACATTTTCAATACAAAGTAAAGAAGTCAAACCGTTTTGATACAGACAGTTCACTGTACAAAGCGACCCTGATAAAGGTTACAAGCTGAAACAAATTGGTAAAGACCCCGACTCTCTAGTGACCTGCTGCCGCCGCTTGAGATGCATGGGGTTCTCCAACGCACAAGCACTGCTGATGCATCCTGTGTGTCCCAGCCCTTACTTTGTCTGGTATGTCCAGTCACTTATGGTGACTAATGTAAGCTACCTTAAAATAGATATTGTTGTAAATTACATGATTGACTTAGTTTGTTGGCTCATTGACACTTTTCTACTTGTGCTACTGTTTTACAATATGTTTTAGCAATTTCCTTTACCATATTATTATTGTTTGGCAAATTTGCATAGTTCACAAAACTAAAGGAAATCTACCTTTTGAAAAAATGGTCATGTCTGATACCAAAACTGTAATGTATTGTCCCCCTAACTCAGATACACTGGTGTTTGATTATGTCCTGCAATTCGAAGCCCATCGTCAGATATAGCATATTTTTCTACATAGCCTCCAGATTCTGCACATTACTGTGTTGCACATACAGTTCATAGGCCTACAGCTTGTAAACAGTGACATTCACTGTCCTCCTGTCAGCTTTATGATAAATACTGCAAGGGTTCTCTGAGACATCAGGGTGAGCACGAAGTCAGCTTAATCGGCTTAATTTACAACAACCCCCACACTCCAAACAATGCATGAATAATTCATATTTATTCATTTTGATTCCAGTTCAGGAAGAATGGGTCTGTGACTGAGCCCAGTAGGATGGGACCGTAATGTATGTATGCTCTTTGTCCTTCTAAGGCAGTGCAAGGGAATGAAACCAAAGGCTGTGATCATGTGAGTCTTTTTAAGATCACCCTTGTCTATTTTTTGTCACTTTTCAAATGGCATACCCCCAACCCAGGGCAGCAACTGCCCATATGGGTGCTCTCCTCTGGTGCTCTATATTCACCCATAGGAGGTATTTATACATTAGCTCTTCATTACATTTCCTCCAAACAACCCTCTGGGAATTCCTTCAATGCCATGCTGAGGGTGTCTCCCCTTATAGATGTAGTTGACATCACTTGCCATCTTCTCCTCTCACAGATCAACAACATCTCTGTCTCCCTAATGAAATGCTTGTACCCAATCACCTTTTGAGATACATTAATGAGGTCAGGTCGTTGAGTTGCACTGGGAGTGGTGTTTATTGGTGGATACATGTGACTCCTATGAATAGGTTAAAGGTTGTTCATAAGATTTAAATGTAAAATAGTATTTATTTTAGTACTATGTAGTGTATATGTGATTTTTCAGTGTTAGCACTTTTAATATATAGTATAGTCTAGTATATGCACATGAACCAATATCTATTGTTAATACTGTCTTCATTGCAACATTAAATGAACAGTTCAGTAGTACATTTCACTTTATTTCCACTATCATCGTAAGTTCATTCTAATTCTTCCTAATTCTTAGTTATGTAGTGTTACGAATTTGGAAGTTTTCAAAAACAACTGAAACCAGTTACACGTAATGTCTATAGCTTACAAGTGTATTAATGTTAATATTGGATTGGATTTAGATAACTGTTATTCATTTCAACAAATAGAAGATATTATTGATGTCAGAAACTCCATTCCTGTCCTACAAATAATTACAACTCAGAGGATGACATGAACCGTTTTTAAATCTGAGCGCAGTACAGAGCTGGATCTGTACTCTACTGTAATCTACTCAAGTTGCTAAACTGATAATGGAAGCTGCATGCAACTGTGCATTAGTCACGCTGCTCATCTCTATTTTTACGTGGCTGGTCTATTTTTTTGTCTTTATACACAGCTAGGCAGCCCTCCAATAGGTGAAAACTACATAGAACTAGGTAAAAAACTGTTTAAACTGTATCTAAATCAAATTAATATGATCCTGTAGTTAGAACAATCTAGTCAAATAATTAATTTCAATTTAATATACAACCATACTTCCAAACCCTTCATAACCAACTTAATTATCATTAGGCAAAACTCAATATGCATGTTGCGTCACGTAAAGTTAGCTCATAGACTGTATAGCCTAGCATAAAGGTTGGATACAGGAGGAAACAGCTTGCTCTCTCAAAACTTCCAAAATTACATATTGAAGACAATTTCTGGTCAGAGTTACATGTTGAAAAGTAACAAAAAAGAACTTACCTATCTGCCCGGAACTAATGTGTGGCATTTTCGGCGATATGTGGATGACTACCTACTGTTGGTGAGTACCGTTTCAGTGTAGGGCTCTGCACAGGGCTGATGTTAGCACAGCTTGCTACTTCACTGGGACAAGACTCCAAGAAATCACTCCACCAAATTGTTTCTTATTGTAATTCTGTGTATACTTTAAAAAACAAGATAATGTGTTAATTAGTGAATTTGCTGTTGGTGTATGTTTGAACTTTGAATGGGAAGGTGATTCTGCCTGCCTCTAGTCTTTCACATCAGCTAAACTAATTGCTTCCCAGCTCAGACATTAGAGTAGTATCAACTTATCATCTAATTATTGGAAGAGAAGCAAATAGACACATTTACCAGAATGTCATTTTATAAAAGTCGTATCTTCCAGAAAGGTTGCTCCACAGATAATTAGCAGTGAACTGACTGTTGATTCATGAGCTGTTCATATGGGCTGTTACACCCTGATGAGCATTATTTAGTGCTTATAGCCCTCTGAAGGCCTTTGTAAAGCCTACAGCTCTGAAATAGCAAAATGATACACATCGCCAGAAAAATATCTTGGCTCCAGTAAGTCAGCCTCCTGTTCTTTTTCAGTGGAACTGCTCCTGGTCATGTCTCTTGATAACATGCTGAATTCTTGGCTGTCTTATTTCTTCAAGAGGGATGACTCAATACTGAACTGTCCAAGACTATGCAGTAGTTAGTTACAGTACATTTTTAATGTGGGTTTTGAATGTCTTTCCTTACTGAGGCCAGGAATCTGCTCATATTTTATTTAATCAGTGTCTGAATGTTATAACAGGGGATTTGTTCTTCTACCTGTATGGCATTACACAGCTGTAGAAAGTGAAGTGCATGACAGCACAGAGGACTCGGGTCAGAGGACTACATTCTTGCTGTTATGGTCTACTGCTTTCAGGATTCTGCCTTTTAAGGTAAGACCCCACTCTGTTTCTGCTTATCCCCATGCAAGCTTGATCCCTCTGTCTCCCTGGGGTTCACTGGGTGCCCAAGAGTGTCCTTTTATAAGTTGTCACCAGCCAGTCATGCGATCACATCTGCAGGAAATTTCCGAGCAGGTTCCTTCTCTACAGCCCTAAAAAGAAACAGCAGCTGGCTGCCATTCATTTTATGCTTTGTTTGGAGGAGCTTTTACACATCAGGTTTGCACAGTTGAGTTACGGCCGGGCAGTAAAATGGAACAACACACAGCATGGAGAGAGCTGGAGAAAGCAACACACAAGATCTCCAAACTTCCAATTTTAGGAAAAAAAGGGAAGTGTTATGAACGAGTGCTGATGATATTCTCATTGTGCTGTGACCTCTGTCTCGCTCTCAAGAGCTGCATTGTGCTTTCACCTGAAACACACCAAGCTGTGTCTGCGAAATTCATCTCATTTCCATTTGACACCATGGGGAGTAAAGCAATAAAACAGCTTATACTTCAGCCTCTTTCACTGGATTGTCAATCACTGTGAGGACTGAGGAGCCCTGGCTCTCTTCATAACCCCTGTCAACATTAAGAATGTCTTGGCCGGAGTCTTGGTATGCATTCAGGACAAACATTAAATGACTACTAAGAGTTTTAACATTGAACAATACAATAAGAGTCAGTGTCTGGACTCAGACATCTCAATGGATGATTCAATAACTCAAAGCAGAGACATATTTTATATTTCTCTAGAAAATACATACCTTAAAAATGTCTTCCCTTCCTGAGAGGCTTATGATTAATGTTATCAATTTTTTAACTGAGGCTGGCAGGGGTAAGACAGTAACTCAAGTGAGCCATCTATAGGCAAGTTGTACCATAGCACTGAATTGCACAGTATAATATTATTTTGAAAGTTTACTTTCCCAGCAATATAGCACAGGTTTGCTTTGCTGCTGATGGCAAGACTTCTTTGTTGCACAACAACCCCATTAATCCCTCACGCCAACTATAACTGACGTTTCCCAGGGATCACAGGTCACAGGGTCTTCTTCTTGTGAGAGGGGAAAATACCAGCAAAGAAGTCTCCCAGATGCAAACTTTGTTTTTCGGCTGTCAGCGGTTTGAGGCACATAGCATTTATGTAAGAGTTAATGACCTCTGAGTGCTCATGGCCTTCAGGAACTGCTGTCCAGATTTTGAAAAATGTCCATATGTGAAATTGATGAATTATTGATAGTTAATCAGAATAAGAGAGCCCACCCACATGAGAAGGGGTAGTTATAGAAGTACTGCTAATGCCAAAAAAAAAAAGTAGTAATGCATCAATGGTCACAAAACTGGAAACACATAAATTCAAGGTACAACCAAACAGGTAGCTTCTGTTTTTGGAAGCAGAAATTAGCCTTAGTGTTATCACAGTTAACCATAAACTGTAAATGCACAGTCCTAACCAGGCTAGCAGCTAGTGTTAGGTTGAGCTCTACGCTCTAATCCAAATATAGTCCTTTCTGGTTCCAAAGATGGCCTTGATCTAATCACTAAACTCAAGGCTTCAAAACAGCAGTCCACAAACCAATGGGTGACGCCACAGTGAGTAAGTCCATATTTTTTTTTACAGTGTATGAGTTCAACAAGGACACTGTTCACACAGAGACACTGTTAGACACTGAGGTTGTGGAAAAAACACATTTTTATTGAGTTTATTATATTAAATATTGCTTGAGAAGTTGGGAGGGCGTTATTAATCTTGACACTTTATTCACCCTGTTTGGCACTATTTAAAAGTAATTAACATAAGCATTTAAGATGAAGGTTTTAAAGCTTATGTGTCCCAGTGATTTAGTGGTCTAAGATGCAAATCATGTGACTGCAACATCTCTGATTCAATAGACCTGTTTAATGGTAGACTTGTCAAAGCAGAAAAAGTACAGGTGGAATTAATAACATTAATGAGCCCGTTCCAGGGCTCTGGTTATTGTGCATGCTTCACTCACTGACATATTTACTAATACACTTAATGGGATGGGGCCGTTGTTAATGTTATTATTTACACCTGTGCTTTTCCTGTTTTGACTATGTCTGCTGTGAAAATGGTCTATTCTGGCTTTGGATTTTTGTTATGCATCATCCCTTAAGCTCTTTGCTCCACATTTGCTTACAATCTCTACTGTCATATGTCAAAATTCAGGCAAAAACTCCCCCCAAAAATGATGCAGAGTGGATCCAGTAATGGTTAGGAATGTATACTTGTTATGAGAGAAAGGAAAATACTCTTTATCCCTATTGTAAATTAGTGGATTACCTCAATTACATGAATCATTTAGGCCTTAGCTGCTTCAGTTTTGTAGTCTTGGTATTGTACATGTAAGTTCATTGTCATACCGTATTAGGACACGTGACTAAAACTCAGCCATCATTACTGTTTTAGTAACACCTGCAGTTACTGTACATCTACTTCACTCATTTATTTAATGATCAAGCTGCTTTAAGTTTTTCTCTGTGCCATTTTCCCCCTTCTCTGTCTCCTTTAATACTTCACAGTGCTTTCAGTGATATCAGGATGAGAGAATGGTAAGCAGCACCCCCTACTGTTATCACATGGTGTGTCCAGACCATCTAACCTCATCATTAACAATCTGAAGGCAGACTCATTTAACAAAAGCCCAGAGATTTAACAATCATAGCTCTAACTTTATTAAGAGGATTTTACCTTTTTACGGCACATCGCCAATCGCCAGACCACCCAGATTTGTCTCAGCACTTGACTAGAACATTCCACACTTATGAATGTCAAACACAATTAGGGTCGAATGTGTCCTCAGTTGTCCCTGGAACCGAGATCTCCTTAGTTTAGAGAGATTAAAATGTCTAACGGTTCTTAAAATATACATCAGATACAAGGATCCGTTAAATCCATATGTTCTTTAGTGTTTGTCCTGTCAAAGTTAGGTCAAACCATTGTTACTGCTCAAAGAAGGTGTTTTAGTGATCAAAGCATGTAGATGACAATAGAGATCAACATTTTTTGTGCTTTGACCACACAGATCAGAAGATTTTAAGCAGATCATGGCACCTCATGGGTCATCCAAGAGCAGGACTGCATCACATGAGTATGATATATAATTATAAGAACGGTAATCAGATTTTATTCAAATTTAAGTTAAAAAGCAGGTGTGTTTCAGGCTACCGCTACTGAAAATGTTCAGTCAAGGGTTACTCGAAAGCTCTTTTACAAAAGTTATGTTTTACTAATGAGATTATCTGCATTTGCACTTCCCTCAGAGGGCAGGGAGAGGGAGAATGAAAATGACTCAACTATTTTGTGGTCTGGCCCCATCCCAAGTTCTTTTGCATGCAACCCGCTAATTCGTCCAGCCAGCTAACGACCTGCTTGCGTGCCAGTCGATCATTAGCGCCCCATCAGAAACAGTCACCAAACATGTCACATGCCCCATGGTCAGTCTATTCAGGGCCGACCGCTGTTGGCCGTGCGTGAGCAGAGGTGGCCACGACACACACAGCAAAGACCTTCAGAGAAATAGAAAATGAATTAGCAGTGAAAAGCACATGGCTATTAAAAGCAGCTTTAGTGTTTATATGATTTTTTTTTGCCTGTTTTAAACAAATTAGAAGTGCAAATGCAGTGCTGCCAGATTCAAAGCACCTGGTGGACTGTGATTTACAAAATATCTGTTGGATGGACAGATTGAACTTTAAGAGGGTCAAAAAAAAAATTAAAAAAAAAAAAAATATATATATATATAGTATAGTTATCCCAGAAAATCTTGTCATTGATAAATTACAATAAGTATGTCAACATAACCACAAGGTAATGTCAGCTACTGCTGAAAGCCAACTCCTTTTTAAATGTATCGCCATAAATCATAAAAGTAACTCTAGAAGAACTTCAGTTAGTAAAAACAATTGCTACTACATGTATTTGAGACAGGCTGTAGCTCAAAGGCAGATGTAAATGAGAAAAGACAACAGAAGGAGGAGGGGGCTGTGGCTTGGTGTTTGCTACCGTTTGCAAATCTCAACTGTCTCTCTGATGCACTGTGAAGCTGATTGGTGAGACTTTATACTGAATGTCAATTATTCTCCGTCTGGGAGTCTCTCCAAGAAAAACTCAATGTAAAAAGTCTATTTTCTGTTTTGCAACATGAGAGGAAAGAAAAACAGAAAACTCTCCCTCAGTGTGGTCAAGACAGTGAGTTTGAAATCTGATTATTACTATTTTAAAAGCTTATTCCACAGACTTTCCTCCTTATCATATGTGAAACTGAAACTTGTTTTTTGAACAGTAATTATTATTATTTTTTTGTAACAAGCTAAAAGGAAATAGTACACCTATGTCTGTACACTATGTTGGGTTGTCTTTTAACATGTGGAACCACTGGGTGGCACCCTGCCATAACTGAGTTCTCTGTAAAAATGACCACAAATTATTATCTATGCTGTCATGAAATCACACAGAGCTGTGTTGTCTCAAACACACATAATCCAAAACATTGTGAGAGTTAATAAATGTCTTAGCATCGGAGGAGGACTATCAACTCCTAATGGTGTGTTTTGAAGAAATGTGCATATGCATATGACTGTATACATGATCATATATCTCTTCCAATTATAAGTGAGGCAATTGTTAAAAAAAAAGAGACCCCTTTACATCACTGATTAAAAAGCTCTCAAAAGTAGCACCAAAAGCGAGTCAACGTCCTCTCCATCATTTAAACATATAACAAGCTGTATGCTCTTTAACTGATATTGCTCTATAAGCTATATCAAAATAATGTTTTTGCAACAGTGTGTGACCAGTTCTCTATTTGTCACATTAGCTTTATCCATCAGAATTTATCCATAAATACATAAAGGTACCTTTGGAGGTTTTGAATAATGACTAATATGAATGGGTCCCCTTTTTCGGTTCTCATGCATGTACACAAAGACAAACATGTATGCAAACATGGGTGATATAATACATACTCCTGCCAATGGTATCACTATTCAGTTGGTGCAGTAACACACTAAGAAACACAGCAATGCTCCAACAAACGCTGGAAAGAAGAGGACTGCTAACTAGCATAAATGGAAATAATGCAAGTTTAAAACTTTTCAAAAAATCTGCTTTGCAAATGTTTTATGAAGAAGGGAACGCATCCAACATATTTGTTAGATCTCAAGCATACACAGTGTATTTTTGCGAGAAACACAGGATGTTAACATCTCTTTTGTTTGTTTACAACGAAACCATGAGGCAGCTGCTTTCTGGGGCAGTGGTTGCCAACTTTCTGAACTTGCGACCTCTTATCACAGCGCCCTGAGTTGGATTTATAGTTGTGTATTACGGGGTGATTGGCTCCAAAGCTCTGCCATACAGAGAAACACAATTGGAGCTGCGACAAATATGACTGGCTGCTTTTGTTTTCTTCTTATCTCTACTAGTTTCAGATGTCATCATCCTCAGATATCAGAGTAAATACAGCTTGAAGCAAGCTATCTTCTTTTATCAATAACAAGCATCTATCAAAGCCTTTCGGGCGGACCTTCCCACTATCACTTCTATCACAAAGTAAACGACAGAATGTAAACAATGTAATTAAAGTATGATACTTTCTGATAATGTATGATACACCCTTTGTGATATAACTGGGATTTTTGCTTCACATATTGTGTTTCCCCCCTGTTTTTATTGGGTTATACCAAGGTCCATACAAAGTAACCATTTTCATAGGCCTTAAAGTAAATTATACATACAGCTACACAAATAGAAAAAGAAGGGTGAGAAAAACAACAAACGAGACAAAGAAATTCACACTAAACAAATGATGGTAAAAAAGAAAAGAAAAAAATTATTTCCATTCTAAAAATATCATAAATAATGGCCATCCAATCATCAACTGTGGGATTTTTTTGGTTGTAGCCACTTCAAGTAATGGCTTTCCTGCCATCTGCACTTAGAATCTGAAATAGATATCCACCATAAGACTGATGACAGGGCGCCCAAATACAGGGTCTCTAGTTTAAATGGAATATACACCTGGAGTACTTTTTGCATAACTTTATAAACCGAAAAGGAATTAATAATGGGCAAAACCAGCATATACGATAATGATTTGCCTTGGAGAACCCACACTGTCTCCAGCAATTGGAAAATTTGGTATAATTACTCTTTTGAACCAGAATAATGAGAAACTTTATGTGGTTTTTCCAACAAAACTCTCCCCATAAAGCTGAACTTGAAGTTTTCCATTGTAGCAAATAAATTCTCCCATGTCTCTTCCATCATACCTAGGGTTCCTTGTAGCTTGTATCTGGGGTTTGGCTGCATCAATCCTTTCATCCCAGTTTTATTTATTAAGTCGCTAATTCCTTTTGGCCTCTGCCTGTCATCTTTCCTAAGCCAGGTCAACCTGAAACCACTGCTCTAGGAAACTGATTCCCGGTCTAGGGGTCCCAACCCCCATTCAGGATGGCCAAAGCTTCACAGGGGGTCGCAAGCCCTTGTTGATTTTAAGGCATGTAAGAAATATACAGTAAGGCTATATCTCAGCACGTCATTCATTTCTATGAAAAAAACTAAATAAAATTGTTATTTTTAAAGTTTTAATTATTATTTAGGATACAAACTTAAAAAGTGAATCTCAAAAGGATAAGGGCATGGTGAAGATCTGAACACAAAGACTTACCTTTGCTAAAAAGCCTTATCCTATATTAAAAAAGTATGCAGTTAAAAAAAACCAAAGAGCTTATAGAACAACAGCTGAGCATCAAGGAGAAAAACACACTGTAAGTATGCATGTATTAAGTATCTATTAAGTATGTATGGTTGTTACATATTGTTTAAAAAATACTTAATACAGACAGATTTGTATAAAAATGAAAACTCTGTGAGGAAATAATCTGCTCAAAATGTATTCAAACCAATTTTTTTACACAAGCTTCCTGCAGTTATTCCGTTTACTATTTGGCTCAATTGTACAGTTCATCCATTTTACTGTAGTGTTATTGTTATGCATTGAAGATAATATGAAATATCCATAAAATATGTAACTTAGTCAGGAATTATCAGTTTACACAATGATATAAAAGGGGTCACTCGAGGAAAAAGGTTGGGAACCATTGCTCTAGAGATGAGTAAAAAAATATCACCATCCTATTGACCTAAATCAAACTGTTTTTCTGTTGCTGAAAAGTTTATTCTGCAAAAGAAAGTAAGTTAAATGTTTACTTTCTGAGTCGCTAGTTTTCCCCTACGCCTGCGGTATCTGCCCTGGGAAATCTTCTCCACCCTCAGGAAGAGACGAGACATAAACATTGGATCTCATTCCTCTCATACTGAAGATATTCAAGTGTTAACGGTTACTAAAGTGTAATAGTCAGGTTCACCAGGGAGCAGTCATTTCATAGTGTTTTACTAAACTTAAAATTCACATAGTCAAGTTTATGTTATTTTGAACCAAACTGTTTGAGTTCAACACCATCTTATGTTCGTATTAGCAAGGGCCCCCTAGCTGGCAATAATACTGATAATTACGAGGGAATATTCCAGCAGCTTAATCCTTGCATGCTAACTGATCCATTAAAGCCCTAAAATGATCCGATCCAAGTCAGCTTTCCTAAATTATATAAACCTTCTTAGAAGAGTTTAACGACTCAGAAAGTGGAGCAGTAACAATACAGTCACCATATGACATGAAATCTCATTTGTGGACGCTGCAAAATGATGTTGTTTTTGAAATATGCCCTGTAATCACACACGAAAACCCTTTGTTTCATATTTAAACCAATTGCAATGACTTAGCAAGCCATGTGGAAAGTTTTGGTTTGTTCTTAAGTGGTTGCATTTCAGTTTTTGTATTCAAAACACTTCAGCAATTTATGTTTTTCTTCTGTGTGTGTGTGTGTGTGTGTGTCTGTGTGTGTCTGTGCATACACTGCACTGCATGTATTTGTCCAGTATTTAAATGTGTCTGTCATAGTGCATCAGAGAAACAGAGCTGACATTTGACTTATGGCATGACTAACACATATATAACTGTGATGAAGCCGTTATGTGTTGTGAACAGACAGTTTGTAAATCCACAAGTTCAGCTTCATCTTTCAAAATGATGAGATCAAGAAAAGCTCTTCAGAGCAAGCAGTTTCAGTGTTTGAAGTATTGCTTTCCTTCAGCATATAAAGGAAAAGTAGCTGAAGGAAATCTGAGGGAGTGAATGTATCACAGTGAGAACCTTCCAGGGAAATGGTCATATTTACCATATTTACTATTTCTCACAGCCAGATGGTGTTGATTATTAAACCTCATGTGCCATCTAGTGTTCAAATAAATATGGTGCAACACCAGCTACTGCCTGTATAGCACACCAGTAGACAAAATGTTGTAAACTGAGAAGATTCATGTAAATGGTAAATGGCCTGTACTTATATAGCGCCTTTTTAGTCTTTTCGACCACTCAAAGCGCTTTACAATACATTTCATTCACCCCATTCACACACATTCATACACTGATGGCAGGAGCTACCACGCAGGGTGCCAACCTGCACATCAGGGGAAGCTAATCATTCATACAGATTCATACACCATTGGCACAGCAACGGGAGCAATTTGGGGTTAAGTGTCTTGCCCAAGGACACATCGACATGTGGACTGGAGGAGCTGGGAATCGAACCGCCAATCTTCCAATTGGTGGACGACCGCTCTACCTCCTGAGCCACAGCCGCCCCACTATCATGTGAGTTTTTAATCAATCAGGTGCTTTTGGATTGAACTGGAAGCATAATTAATCATGTAATGTAAACTCTAATTAATGGCTGTTGTTTAAAGGTGAAAAACTCAAAACATCTTTACAATGTAGCAGTAGGCTGAAGATGAGAAAAGGCTATTTAAAGCTGATATTAAAATTATAAACCCAACATTAGTAGGTTAAATAATAATATTAATGTCATTATTGTGTCAACACTTGACATAGCTTCAAGTCCCTGCCATGCATTCCCATACATTCCTTATTAAACACCATACCATCATCACACCTCATAATCAACCCATAACTGATATTTGGCAGTCAGCAATAATATTTAATCTCAGCCAATTAGTCAGTAACTTGTGTAACAGGAATTACAAGCTGTCTGGAGGTGTGGTTGCATGTGTAGTGTGTTGGCTTGTGTTGTCCCTGGTGACTTTTCATGACAACAGCAACTTGCCTGCCATACTGATTGGGATTAAAGTCAGGTGTTTAGTGGTGCCTTGCATACAAATTCGCCATCAATAAATAATGACACAGTGAAGGTTACACAAACGAGGAAAGTTAACGACTTTGCAGAGTTGGATACAATGATGGGACTTTAGTCTGTTGCCATGAAAGTGTATGTAACAGGATGAATACAGGTATATGTCTGTTTTTAAATCATTGCAGGTCAATTAATCATATATGTTGTAAAATGTATAATTAGTATGCTTTGTATATGAACCCACACATTTGTTTCATACTACATAGTATTATACAGTACATAATATACTGTATGGTGGGGAGAGATCAACCAAATTTGGACAAAAAAATTCAGAATTTTAGACCAGCTGTATCATGAGATGAAGGTGCTTCCTCAGCACATTTCCATTGTATAGCCTCACCACTGATAGACAGGTGATGGCAAGCATAGAAATACACAGATAAAAGCAAGGAAGAAGAATACTGCAGGTTATAAACCATAGATGTAAACAATGCAGGATATACAGTATTCAAATAATCTGCAGCTGACTTCCCTCTCTGTGCCACAACATGAGCACTGATCTCTCTAAATGCCTTAATGCATCTGTCAAACCCCAGTTGGAAATACTCCTGACCTTCTATGAGCCAAAGGTAATTATACATGCATTTAATTGATTAAATGTTTTACTGTATGGCTTCACCCTGTGTTATATCTGACAGCTGTAGGAGGTCATCACGTATTCCCTCTGCACTGCTTCAGAGAAGGTCATTAAACATATGGTTGCTTCGCTATAGGATGGAAGGTAATTGCATTAACTATGTGGCTTAATTCAATTAAATGCTTTTAAAAAGGCCAGCGGGGGAAGAGAGGGAGCATGTTGAAGCTCCATCACTCCAAGGTTATCTATCAACCTGCGTGTAGCAATAATGCAAACTGTGGTAAGAGGTTACTACATCCTCCAGCAAGGACTCACAGTTCCCACCTTCACTGCTGGGTCACCCTGGAGTCATCAATCACTCCACGTCAGAAATGATACACGCTAATATATCGTTACACCTCTTCCTTGACTGATCGTTGAATTAGTGAGGGTGATGTCCTTTAAAGGGAAATTCTGTTTTTAAATGTATTTATTTATATATTAAACTTCGGATGCCACAACTTCGGCAAAAGATTGTATAGCAAAGTCGACTTTTAAGGAATTTAATAAAAGGTATTAGTGTATTTTCCAATAAAGCTGATTCTGAAAAAACAAGATTGTTACCATGACAATAGATGATGCTACATGGATGGATGCTGCTTCAAAGAAGCGGCAAATTCTAAAATGTGGATGCTTCACACACATCTTCAACCCGGCAGCACTGAAGATCTAAACAACCAATCTGACTAAATGTTAAATATGGTCACAATCTGCCCTTCTGTTCCTGAGTTATAGCTGAATAATGGCCAGAAAAGTGTTTTTGCAGAACATTATGATGTAACAGTGAAGTTGACCCTTTGGATATAAAATGCTTCATCATTTTGTCCTATTAGACATTTGTGTGAAAAGTTGTCGTAATTACTGTATGAACATTGACCCATGAGCACCAAAATATAATCAGTACAGAGGACGTGTGTGCCAAATTTGAATAAGTTCCCTCAAGGCTTCTCTAAAATATTGCATTCACTACAATGGGATGGACAGACAACCCAAAAACAGAATGCCTCTGGGCACAGCCATCACCAGTGCAGAGGCATAAAAACACTTTCTCTGAGTCAGACTGAAAATAAACACAGGAAATTGAGCACTGGCATAGCTACTGCTACTTCCTATCCAGAGAACAACTGATGAGCCGGAGTACGTAGAAGTAAGAAAAATAACCAGCCAACTGAAGGCTTTTAGGACATATTTTGTAATATCTGTTTAGAAATGGAAAAGGAATAAATGTCCATTATCACTGTTATCATTAGGTAGATTTCTTGTTGGCTAACCAAACAGCTCTAGGTTGCCCCTGGAGTAGATCTCTATGCCGTTAGCAAAAAACTTAAAATAAACAATGTGAAATGATTTTATTTATAAAGTTTTAGGAGGCTGGTGCTGCTTGACATGATTTAAGATGTTCAGAAGTTTTCCCAAATCTGTAGAAGTAGTGCAAAGTTAGATAGACTCATATTCAGAACAACCACATTCATGAGAATAAGACCCACATTTAATTTCCCATTAAATGTTTCATATCCTTGTGTCCTATTTGATTATCTACCAGTGCTGTACAAAAAGCTGATTTCCGCAAACGGCTGAATACATTTTCCCCCGGATGCTTCTGTCGAGTGTCATCCAGCTTTGCCCGCTGGCCAAGTTTTTTTTTATTTATTTTTTTATCACTGACAGGTGGAGCTGGAATGTGGCTGGAATTACGGATAGTTGTCTGCACCAGTGAATCTCTGCTGTCATAGTGGGCCAGCTGCCTCCCTCAGGAAAAAAGCAATCAAAGGGACTCCCTCAGTGCTTGGGCCGGCAGCTGAGATTCACTAAAGCAGTGACAAGGCTGGGTCGGAAGCAAAAAGAGGCAAATGAGGGGAGAGCTGATGATAAAAGGAGTTCAACTGACTGCAATCAAGACCCCTCTTTGTTTCTCATCCAACCTGTCATTTGCAGGTGATTAACGGAGGGATTGTTCCAACAGACCCAAATATTTAGTACCGTGAGATGACCTAAAAAGGAAAGAGTAAAAACAACAAGACTAGTTGATTAATTCAGTATTTAACCCCCTTAATCCTCACACACATAAACAGAAATGCAGCAGCTCTAATATGCTATCATCATGAGGTCCACATAAGCACCCCTGTTGAATTTCAATCCAAGCTAGCCCCCTTCTGAGAAAATACCAATGAATGTTAATGTAGATGCTTAGTTGTCTGTGAAATAGCTATGAGGTTGTTCAGATATGACATGCTGTAATTTCATGGTAAGCAATTCCTTTGAGAACCTGTCCCACTATGCGGGAGTATGTTCTACCAGTCAATTACTACTCTGTGTTTATCTGCCTGCCACTCCACATTAAGGCTGTTTTTACATTTGATGAATTATGGATGCTTTGTTTAAACTTTTATCTTGTGTTTTCTGCACCTTATACTGTAAGGTGCAGCAGGGTTTCATTTTTCTGTATTTCAGAGCGAGCTGTCAGGGATGTGAGAGAGAGGATGCACAATACGGATTCAGTGACAAAAACACAATCAATAATCTAAAATTCTTCTCAAAACCTTTTTGAGCAACAACAACAAATCCACATCTATCCATCCAAGTTTGAGCATTTATTTCCACTCTGGCTTCTTGGCAGCAGGAAAAATGAGAAATGAGAGCAGGCACAATCCTCTGGGATAATGAGATATATGAGATACATCACTGCTCTGTAGGGCTATGACGTATCTGAGAGATGACCTCCTGAGCCATTTAAGCCTGGGCTGCACAACCCAAATGGCTCGGGCACTTAGAGTAGCACTTATAGTGATTTATACACCTGGGTTAAATTAAGGGACAGAAACACGTCTGCTGCCAGAGGCGCCATCATCGGCCTGTCAGCCCAGCACTAAATCCAGCACCTTGGACAGGAGTTTACCAGGAAAGACATTCAGCGAGACTTAAACTGTCAATAATTCAGTTTAGTAACGTATATAGGTGACAGTGGTGTAGAGCAGTGGTAGGCAAATAGGGGCCTGTGGGCCAAATCTGGCCTTTCAACAAAAACTTTTGGCCCCCTTAAAATGTTTCCTGTTTTAGATTGCATCAAATCTTTTACACGACTCTTCATAAATCTACAGTAGATAACAATATGAATATTAGACTATCTAAATCCCAATAAATATGAGCTTGCAACCTCCAGGGTTGGGAAGGTAGCTTTGGAAATGTAATAAGTTACAGATGACTAGTTACCTTATTTAAAATGTAATTAATTGTAATGTAACTATTTAAATTACTTAATCAAAGTAATGTAACTTATTGAATTTGATTACTTTTCTAATTTTGTTTTCAACTGTTAGGGTAAGTGTACCAATTAAACCCACCAAAAATGTTTTTCATGGATACTGACATGATGTTTGAGGGAGATCATGAAGATTTATCTCTCATATGAAAATGTATTCATTAGTTCATGTTGATTTTGGAAAATAAAATAAAGATATTTTATGAAAAAAGACAAAAGTCTGGCATGGGCTTAATTGGTACTGTGACACCATTTAAGCCCATGTGTTCTCCAAATAAGCCCAAATTATGATTTATTTACAAAATATAATATATTGCTTCCAAAGAATTACAATCAGCAATATATGTATTCAGTTACATGTTAAATATTAAATAAAAGGAGAAAAAACCCCTCCTGAGCAAAATCTTAAAGGTCTGACTTCAGATGTAACCCCCTTTGTAATCATCGACATTGTAACTATCATTTAATTACACTTTTTTCCCTCTGTATGACAGTTATATTTATTTTATAATTAAATTACGTTACAGCGTTACATGTAACTAGTCACTCTCCAACACTGGTAACCTTTTACACACCTTTACAGGTGTAACAACATAACTTGTCCTTTCTGTCCAGAACAGATTTGTGTCAATAACAGCACTGTTATCTGTTTAATACAAACAAAAACACATTCTCACCGTGCCAGTACAGAATCAGCCTCCATATAAACAGTGCTTAAAAAAATCTGGCTCACAGTTGAAGTAAATTGCTGACCCCTGCTGTGGAGACATTTGTTAACAGTTTCACAGCATCAATTTTGTACATCCATCAAAAATGAAACACATCACAGCTTTTCTTCAGTACACCATTTTTTATTCACTGAGCTTTTCTGGCTATCTTGCCTTCATGTCTTCAACAGGAAGTGAATTTGTCAAATCCTTTGAAAAGTTCAATGCCACAGTGCAGACTCACATGGACATTACAAATCCCTGCCCGGTCTGGACTTTCCTTTGATTGTCACCTCATTTAAATGCAGCACACCAGACGGCCCAGGATGCAACTTACATGTCGGCTTCTTAAAACCCGGCGAGGAAGATAGAGCTGACACAAAACAAGAGGAGGTCTGGTGGCTCCCTTTGTCCCTGCTTTTAATCATAGTGGTGTTTTGAACATTGTTAGGTTGCTTGTGAAGCTGATCTGGAGATGGTAATGATTGCTTTTTTTTCTTTTTTCTTCAAATCCCTGACTCTCACAGCAGGAAGAGCAAAAGAAGAGACTGAAAAAATGGGATAGAAACAAATTAAACTTCTGGCTACCATTGTGATCATTACTCTAATTGTCTTCCATTGCTTGTTCTTTGTGTTTGTACTCTTGTAGGATATTCAAATGTTGTTCATAATTAATGCTCATAGTGATTATAGTGAATTCATGTTGTTAGTAGTGAAATATTGGTGGATCTGCTTTTCTGGTAGCAGTAAAGTGAGTTTACTTGACTGATATATGACTCACTTGGAGTCTTATTTTCAACTGCCAATCTCACTCTCCCACACGTCCTTCACAGCTATTGCTATGGGGCTGTATTTCATCTGTGAAATAAATAAGATTAATCTGCCTCTCAGAGTCTCGTATTAGCTTCAAACATGGCTGTAACCAGTCAAACCTCGTCACTAATCCCTCTGACAACATCGGGGTCAGAGGTCAACATTTCCTTGCATGGGTTTACCGTACAGACATGAGAAAATAAGATGACAACAAGAAAGCAAATAGGTATTTACCAAAATGTTTAACTATTTATTTATACTATTCAACTTTAGTTAGTTTCATTCCCCTGAACTGTGAATGTTGTCACTTTTCGAGCTGCCTGGGTGTTTTTTCACTCTTTGAGAGCAGCCGATGAACTGAAAGCTGTGATGATTTTAGCATTTTTTCCATTTTCACGCTTTTTGTGATTTTTGAAGTGGACATTTCTCTCCCACCATGTCTGATGATGAAAGTGATTCTGTGCCTGAGCTGCAGCCTGCTCCCACACAATGATAAAGGTGAGTGGACGTTAAAAGGAGAAGCGCTGTCCCTTTTGCCCCACATACTGTGTTCAGTGTGCTGAAAAATGGTCTTCCGCCTGCTTTTAAAGGAGATCAGACACAATCTTTCACAAGTTGGTCTCTACGCTTTGAAGTGGCACTGCAGGCTACGACTTCACATGCAGATTCACTCGCCTGGCTGATGTTGCATTTCTATACTGTGACAGCCTGCCTCCTTTAACCCAGAAAGATGATTTAGTTAGGGGCAAACTCAGGGATGTTTTTGGGCCAACTTAGTTTCTGCCATTCGCACAAATGAATGATAATGCCCACCCTCGTAAACCAGGTGAAAGTTTGGATGTGTACAGTGCAAAAATCACTCATCTTGTACTAGAAGCCTCTCCCAACTATGACCTAGAAGGTGAAAAGTTCTACTTCTTTTTTGCCAAGTTTGAAACCAACCGTATACTTAATTTATGAAATAGGTGACTTTTGCAAAACTTTTTAAAAACTTGAAAAACTTTTTTTCGTTTTGATTTAACAGAAAGCAAACAGTTTCACAAGTTAAAGTCCTGATCGGTTCACATAGTGGTATGTGTGCTCTGTGACATCAGCTCAAGTCCCTTTGGTCCACATTTCAGTTTTGTCACATTCATGTCAAAATGTGAACCATCATTTTGTACACCATTCACAGATTGGGCCCTTTAGAGAACTTACAATAACACAAGCATCTCCTTTCTCAATATTGAAACAGACATTTAAAAGGGGGCGTCAAAAAACATCAAGTGCAAAAGCTGCCATTTATTGTAACAACCAAACAGACGAGGCATTCACACTGACATTCACTGACAAGCTGAAAGCTCTTAACATAGCACAACACTGCCCAAACAGATACTTATCTTAAATGGAAAACAGGGTTAGAGGATTTAGAGCATTAAATCCTGCTGATACAATCAGACTGTTGATTACTAATGTGAAGATTCACTCAAACTGAGGATTATATTGTCAAACAGAATGTTAATTCCAGTCATTTGGAAGGAAATTTGTGTTCATGAGGAACTCTTAGATAATATTAGGCAGAAGAGAGATAAACTTTAAACGATATCAGCAGTGAAAGACCAAGGAATGTGGGCTAAACTTGTCCGAACTGCTTGCAATAATACAAACACTTATTTTAGACTCAACCAATATTCTTTGAGTGTTAAAGTTCTTTCTGATGTTCATTGACACTAGAGTAGCTCCAGGGTTTCTTTCCGTGGCAACAAATATTTAAACCTCAGCTCCCCCAGTTTCTGACTAACTGCACTGAATAGCTTTTCAATACGTGGATCTTGTCACGACTCGATTTTGCTCAAGCTTAAATGATGAATGCTGAAAATGTAATGTTTAACTGTGATTCATCTCTCATAGTCAGTATGTAATCCCTGACTTACCTTGATAAATACAATGCAAATATGACTTTACCTCTAGGGGATCCAGAGATCTTTCATCTTTTGCTGTTCCTTCCTTAAACACAAATTCAAAACACAATCAGGCACTGAAAAAGGATTTAGGAGGTAGATAGCAAATACAGGCTGAGTGTAGCAGAGCTTAAGAGAGACTGACTTGCTCCCTTCTTCACTATATGCAATTAGAGGCTGGACTTCACAGCTCAGGGGATGAATCGTGTCTCAGACACTTTCAAAGTTTCTAAGACCACGTGGCCCCGTTTGGCCTCTGATTCCTCAGGCTATTGTCCATGTGAGCATTTATCTACACAAACACTCACACATACAATACATTTCAGTTCATAGCTTGACCCTATTGTCAGTCCTCCCACTCATCAGGTCAGCATAGGAAGTATAGTTGATGAGAAGTGTTTTTTGGAGAATAGAAGAACGTCAGAAAAAGACGCTTTGCACTTTATAGAAAAAAGATATAAAGACAGTCTCCTCTGGACTGCCTCTGCCTTCTTCTTCTGCACCCCCCCGGCTGGCGTGATACCTTTAGGGACCCACACCCTCCTTTTGACTTCCTGGGTGAGGTTTCATGCCCCGGGGTGGCCGATGGTGATAGCAGTGGTGCCAAGACAGGGGTGAGAGCCAGACAGACATCCCCCACAGTGAGCTGGCAGCGCTGCAGGCCAGAGATGAAAGAAGAACAAAAATATACCAACGGTGCGATTAGACACGCTAGGGGTGGTGTTGTTCCATTTTGGAGAGTTTACTTGTGATGAGTTATAGTGAGAAGTCTTTAAAGATTTCAGACCCTGTTTAAAACCACCCACACACCCAAGATACAGAGATAGCTTGGGTTTAAATGCAGTCTGGAACTCATCAGCTTGCTGTTCATTTAACACACATACTCTTGTGTATCTCAGTGATTATCATCAGTAATCATTTTTAACTGCGTCAAATATTATAATATCATGCTTGAGGAAAATGTCATGATCATAACACTGTCTTATGTGGTAATATGCAACGCTTTGTCTTGGCATCATAGGCAACAATGATCTCTTCTACTTTATCGTGGTCTGTGAGGTCGCTTTCAATGTGGAGCAGGGTCAAAATAAAGCAACATATGAACATTACATAAGATACTTGATTGTTAGGAGGTAGGAAATGTAAGGTTTAGAAGTAATATTATAAAATAGTGTAATAATGCCCTGAATCGACCTCACATTTACCTCAGAGTCCTTCTAGTCTCTGAGTAGCTCAGTCACATGTGAGTTAGAAACGAGGCAGTGTTGTTGTTGTTAAGCTGATGAAGGGTGGAGAACTGTAAAGTGCAGCTTAAGAAAGTTATCTATCTTCCTCCTGCTGTGTACTCATTAAGAGTGATCCAACCATCACATATCGAACACTCAAGTTATAATAATTTACACCTCCAGCAGTTACGGAGCAACATTATTATTCATTTGATTCAAAGTTGTTTTTTCTGTTCATCTGGTGAATGTATGTCCAATATTCACTCTATTTTAGGTTTGTTTTTGGTCTCCATCAACTGCTGAATAATTGCTATAGCTGCTCAAATTTCCCCTATGTTCACCAGCTAGTTGTGCCTATTTGGTGCTGAGCAGGTAGTGTAGAGTGGGTTTTTAGAGCTTTTTGTCTAATAACAGCTCTCTGATCCAGCCGAAAATGATGCTGAGAGTGGTGAGAGTGATCCATCCATCTATCTGATATTATACATATTTTTGTAAAAAAAAAAAAAAAAAAAAATACTGATTACAGCTGCTCTAAGAAGACCAAATTCTGATGTCCACATGTTGTCTGGATTGCCATACATAAGGACAACCACTCCCAGCCTTGTATCGAGGAGTGTAACCCATGCATCTTAATACAAATATTTTTGGCATATACGTAACCATATAGTACCATACTTCATATGAGGCATATAAGTCAGGCTGTCCAGATGCACAAGTCTGGGTAGCTCCTTATGAGATGATTGTGTTTCCTTTGTTGTCAGACTGTGAAGATTACAAAAAGGAGAAACATGCATGTTGTCAAAGTAGCTCTACAAAGTTGCTTTGACTTGTAATGTTCTACAACAGTGCATGTATTTGAGTCCTCTGGGGAAGACAGGCAGTGAATTTTTAATGATGATAATGATTATGTTGTGCCATCACCTCTCACAAATCAAAAATACACAAAAGGAGTTAGAAAAAGGCATTTGGTTAAAACAATGGCATGAAAAACCCATTTGATTGATCACTTCTAAAGCAATTTAATGAAGGCCTATTCATGGCTGAGTGGAATAAATGTCTCACTCCAAACAAAGGGTGAAAATTAGGGTCAAGTTAGATAGCTTGCTTTTGAGCTATGTCAACATAGTGAGCGATCATTCATTGGTATTCAAGTTTACTTTTTATTTTTTTTATCAGCCTTGCATACATCAAAGGGAAATAAAATAATAGATGTTACAGCAGCATAACTTTTAAGTGCTCTCAATTTAAAGGCTGTGTTTTTCAGGTTGGGCATGAATCGTATTGTGTGGATGTTTGACATGCTTAAGACAAGAGAGAAATGCCTTCTTTCAAGGTTACAAAAAGTCCCTCAGTGTCCTGTCACCAGCCTGCCAGGGAAACTGCAGGAGATAAGATCACTTAATCAGAGCAAGGCTGAGTCCTCTCTGCTGGGGATTCAGCTGAACAGAGATAACTCCGGTGTGATGGCTTCAGCAGCATGGGTCACAGGTTCACACAGAGTTGTGGGACAGTTGGTGCATTTACTGACAATTCAAGGGAAAGTGCTATGAGACCTCACTGCTGCACAGGACCACACAGAGTATATATGAAACACCCTCCTACCATTATAAAAGGTAAAAAAATAATGAAAGTTAGGTTAAAGTTGCATAGTCTTGTTGTTGCCCTGCAGAGTTTGCATCCAAACACTCCCGTCATCATTCAACTTGATGAATTGTCTACTATGATACTCCATGTAGTCTGCTAAGTCCTAATGCTAAGAAAGCATGAAGTTACAATGTTCACCTTCTTGCTGCACATTTTATTGATTTCTGCTACTGTTTTCTGCACTCAGCTAGTTGATTGTGCTCACAGCCAATAATACAGTGTATGTGCTAACTATTATTGAAATGCCAGATTCATAAAAGAATGCCAAGGCCATTTGAAACCATCACAATGAAGGTTTTGTTTCATTGTGGTGGCTTCATTCAACAAAAACTGCAATACACTTTTAACATATTCACTGTGTATTGAAAATTAACATCAAGTCAAAGGCTGTATAGCTTGATTTGTCCTTCACAGGCTTCCTGCACATGTCTGATTTATACAAGTTAACTCTTCTGTACTTTTTTGAAAAAGCGACTGTCAGCTTTAAGTGTAAAGCTGCATGTTGCTGCTTTAAGAATGGATACAAAGACTATTGAAAACAGAACAAAAAGTCAGTGTATAAATGTTTTGCTGCTAGGTCAGGATGAAAAGCCCCCCCTCTTGCTGTGAGGGTGTTTAAATTTGTTACAGTGGAAGGAGTGTGATCGTCCCGTATCTTCCTGAGCCAAAAGGTAGTTGAAAAATTCTTTGAGCCATTGAAGCAAAATTAGATATGCATAGGGAGAGCAGCCATGGCCATCCTATAATAAACTCCTGTGCTTTTGAAGTTTATGTATCAGTGAGTCCACTTTACTCAGTTTTAGAGCAGGCTGAGGACACCCCATGCATTTGGCTGAAGTCAGAGGGAATCTTTGGAGGTAACAAATACGGTCCCAAATCTCAAACTAGATCTTTCTTGATGATGGGAAGGTTTTGCTAGCCTGATAAGGATCAGTATATTGCCATTGGATTGATAAGTGTGGCAGTTTAGATTTAATTACATTTGGGAGAGTGATAGATGAGTACAATCTGGTATAATGTTATATGTGTATGTAGGTATGTTATGTGGGACTGCAGAACAAGTGCACAGACAAGGCAGGAATAAGGTAAGGAAGGTAGGAAAATATATTTATTGCAGAGCTTGGGAAATATGGGATGCAAGCTTGAGCTGGTAGCTCAGACCCAGGAACTGAGGCTGGGGCAGTTAGGGATTAAGGAAGAAGGTCCGGAGTAAGATCTGATGAAAATGAATGAATGGCAGAGTGTACGATCTGGCAGAGTGGAAGTGGCAGGGCCGAGTGTTTGTAGAGGCTTGATTACAGAGATCAGATGCAGCTGGTGTGGCTCTGCACGGACTTCGGCACACCTGCAGGTAGTCACACACACACACACACACACACACACACACACACACACACACACACACACACACAGGAAGAGAGGGAGCGAGCCACTGAGGGAGTGGTAGCAGGTTAGAGAGGCTCTGATGATGTCCCAGGGGAAGATATAACACTGTATTATAGTCTTTAAAGCTGCACTTATAAGTATATAGAGAGATATATGGACACTAGGTCAAATGACTAATGTTAAAGGGGTCGCTCATAGTCACAAACCCATTGCAAACTCTTACCTAACTCTGCTGAACCCCACAGCTCTACGGAGCATTTCACTGTCTATCAGCTCTTTCAGTTTTGGTTTCACGGCCAATAACTTTACATTTTTGGTTCACTCTCATTGTTTTCATCAGCTTAATTTCCAGATGCAGCAGGCAGCTGTTTTCAATAAAAAAAAGCTAGCCTAGGACCAAACGGCAGAAAAAAGTTATTGGCTCACTGGTGAAGATAGTGAAGGATTTAGCAGCTAAAGAGCCAGATATTTCTCTCTGTAGTTGGTGGAGACTAAAACAGAGCTAAAAAGAGACCGTATATTGGATTTACATTCATAAATGTAAAGCTGGGCATAAATATGACACCAAATTAGTGCTAATGTTGCTTTGTTTGTGCTGAATGTGAAAAAGCCTTGCCTTTCTAACATGTTCGCCAAAATGGAATGCCAGTGTTGTGTTTGCAGCTATTTCCACTGCTCAGGTCAATCAGGTTTTAATATTTAAAGTTAAAGAAATAAAAAGTTAATAGCATTGTTTTTACTATTTTTATGTAGTATTTTGCAAGTTAACTGGAGCAGCATGTGTGTGTCTGTGCACTTCAAGTCAGCTGTCAGCAATGAGTAACACCAGTGAAAAAACCTCCCGGAGCACAAAATGCACACAGGTGGCCAGACACGGTGGGTGAACAGTGTAAGCAAAGAGCTGCACCAGAGAGGCACAACACCTTCAGGGTAAGCATAGCTGTGGCTTGTCAGTCCACCACTTCTCAAGTAGGCTGCCGGAAGAGTGTTTGTATTGATCTTGCACGCACCACAGGCATCAGCTGCCAGTGCCCCGCAGTCCAAACACAAGCTGGCACCTTCAGCATCTACTCCCTCTGTTAGCTGCTCATTTTCTGCCCCCCCCCCCCCCCCCCCCATTTCTGTTTCTTTCTCCCATGAACATGAACCCACACTTTATTTTACCAGATGACTGTATTGTAGCATTTAAAATCCTGGACTTGGAATTGTGATGACCGCTTATTTGAATTTTAGTTGATAAATGACTTTTTCCAAGACAGTGGTTACATATTTTTGTCATCTAATCTACATCTAGACTAAACAGACAAAACTATCTCATGCACCAGGAACTACGCAGTTTTTGGTCTTGTTCAAACTCAAGCACAAAGCTGTGGTTTACATGCCAAATAAAGCTTTCCCTTAACTTACACAGGTTTGACATCTCATCTGTGCAGAAAGACAGGGCTGCCATAGACATGTAAGTCATAAACAATACAGTTCAGACAGGTACTTTGTGTCAGTTTGCGTGTGTGCGCATGTTTTTATGTGTGTCTGGGCTCATTAGAAGTGGAAAGCAGGCAGACGCAAGAGGCTCCTTCTCCTTTGTCTCAGCTGTGCCTTCCTCTGCTCCTACTGATTACCATCTCCACTAGAGTGTGATGAAGGAGGAGGATCATGTGAGTAGAAAGAAATGAAAGCCAAGGTGGCAAATGAGACGGAAAGCTAGACTCAGCTCAAAGGCTGGTAATGGAAGTAATGAAAGTAGATGAAAAATCTATTGTGTAGCCACTGACAAACAACAGAAAATGCAAAAACAATTAAAAAAAATGCTATATGTATGCTATCTAAATGTATGATACTGAGCTGGTGTTAAAGGTCATCAGTGTAGCAATGTAGGGAAGTTTCAACACTGTAACTACAAGCATATGGCACCTTAACTCATCTCAATGTTTGTTTATGTGCATTTTACTCAAGTTTTGCAATCTTTTTAACCAATTTTGTTTGTTTCTCTTACTGTCCTCCCCTTCCCCCTCTCCCGTCTCTGTCTTGCTGAACTTGTCCTTGAGATACTGTACTGCGCTACCCCTCACACACTCCACGCCTTTTCCTGCCATTACTTTAACACACATGCACATGTGTCCTTCCAAGCCAGACAGACTGCAGAGAGACCTGCTGGACTCATACTGATGTCAATGTCATTGGCAGGTATTCTGTCACTTTTTTCCCCAGGTTAACACTCCATTTATCAAACAGTGTGTACACATACATACAGCATATGCACGCTCATTTCATATTTATATTTAGTGTCCAAGGAGATTTATAACCATGTGTTCTCATGGCTGTAATAGCACTTTGCAGTGTACAGTAGAAATGGTCACTACATTAATTGGAGGACTTCAGTTTAGCAGTAGTAGCAAATTCACTGTGGTTCTCAGATTGTAATAGACAGTAAAAGCTTTGCAGTCAAACATCAGGATAATGAATGGGCTCCAATCAATAGTCTGTCTGTTGAGAACAAACCCTTAGAGAGAAGAAGCAAGCACTGTTGAAAAAGACACACCCTTATTGATTATCCATAAAACAAAGGTAACATTTCCACAGGATTTCTCATCATGCAACACACACTGTCTAGCATAAATGAAATAGCTGTTAATGCCTCATAGATGCTGCTGTGGACTCCACACATCCACCCGGATACATTGAAGATGCTGAATGTCAGGCTGCAAGACAGTATTATCTTTTAACACCTTGTTTTCATGTTTTGTGCCTGACTCTGACTTGATATGCAATTATTCATTCAGTGGTGGAAACACATCCTCATACATATATGTGATGTAATTTTATGGCACAACGCTATTTATTCAGAGGCTGTACTCTATTCTATTGGAAGTACAAAATAACACCCTATTTACTATACTGGGTAGCTCAATATATTTACAGGTTTTTTTAAACCAGATTCTGAACGGTAAATGTATACAGTGCCCTCAGAATTGGAGCTAAAAAAGGTAGTGTCGACAGTGTGTTCACAATACATGTGAGTGATGGCTGTATTAGTGAATGACTGAATAACGAGTGATTTTGGACAATGCCCATATAATTTGTCACAATGAATGACTGTTTTAAATTATATAAACCCCTCCTCTATTTGACTGTTTATTATTGATATCACTCTCATGTTTGTACAGTGAGGCTATTGCCAGGCGACAGTTAGCTTAGCTTAGGCTAATGACTAGAAGCAGGCCTAGCATGTAAAAGTACAACTTGTCATTTTCAAACTGAGGTATTTGTATTTATTAACCAAAGAGATACAAGATGTTAATTGTGTGAGCTTTAAAAGTGAGGGAGGGCAGATTTTTTTTGTAGCTGCTGTGTTACAGAGTTACTAAGTTTCCTCAACTTTTCCAGTCTGAAGGCTAAGCTAACGTCTTCTGGCTCTAGATATTTAGCGTACAGACATGACAATCATATCAATCTCTTCATCTAACTCTGCAAGAAAGCACATAAACACAATTCTTCAAATATTTAATAACTCCTTTACTCATGTGAACATTATTGAATGTTGCGAGGAATAGAGGGTGAATTAGATGTGTGTTCAATTACTGGGTTGAAGTAAATATAGAATATGAATCCCTGCATATAAAACTCAAATCAACCACATGGCAAATGGCACAAATATCTAAAGGGCATGTTAAGGTAGTGTAAAAGAAAATAAGGAAATTCACACAATATGATAACACATTATGGACTGTCTACAATCATCAGTCTTAACAAACTTTCCTCCTTAGTAAGCTCATAAACTGTCAGGAAGTGTGTGTATGAGGTCCGCACCCCTCCCTTTGCTAAGACTACATTTATGCAAAGCACAGCCAGACATGTTTGGATTAGAAAAGGAAAGTACAAATCAATTTTCAGTCAACACAATAATATTGTTCCCCATCATTGGACTGGAGATAGATTTGTGTGAAATGATATCAACAGCTGGAACTGAAAAGTTGAGGGTTGCTATTTTTGGAAGGTCATTGTATACAAAAGAAAGTGCTGTCTGTTTTCAAAATTGCAGAATTTCCAGGAAGAAACTATGAAAGTTACTGACTTTATTACTCACTTTACAAATGTGTTTCCATTATTAGGCTATATACAACGTCACATCATTACATCATTACATTAGTATTTTTCTGTCATATGATTACATGCAATAATCCACCCAGTAGATTACTACTCTCTCCCTCTACCCTCTCTGCTGCAGAGGAAATATAGGATGGTAGCACAGAGTCAGAGCAGCTTTAATTCTTATTTCAACCCGTACTGTATGCACTGTGCATTAGCCATGCATGCAGGTTTTTAAGAGAAAAAAAATGTACTGTGTTGGATACTGCCCACTAAACCAAATCATCTTATTTTCTCCCACTTCCTTTTTAAACAATCCCCCCTAATTCCAGACATCTGTAATCTCCTGACTGTGTGGCTTCTCTGATCTAGTTCCAAGCAGAGGTGCTGCATGGCAGCTGAACTTAATGCCTCAGTGGTTCCAGTTCACCGTTGATGGCATTTGGCTGTCAACCTTCCTAAGGAACAGATTGTGCTGCCTCACTTGGTGGCTGATAGTGACTCTCTGGTGTGAAGCAGTTGTGTGCTCAGTGAATTGGGACTGTGTACCATCACTTCACAGAACATTCCCCAATACATGTTTGTATTTTTAGTTTTGCCCTAAAAACTGCAAGGATTAAACGAATGAAGGACGGAATAAAACCCAGCACCAGATTTCTCACACTGATCATGAGAAAAACCAGCTGGCACAAATCGTTAACATTAAGTGTCTGATTCCCCTTATTACATCTAATGAAATATCTAATATTAATGGTGTCTCTGTTAGTTATTAAGTCCTTGGCATTTACTATCACACCTACCCTACTGCTGCAGTGACATTAATTGCCACAACATGTCAAATGACCTACCCCACAATACGTCATAATTAATGTGAGTGGAGCACAACTCTGAATCACATTTTGTGTGCCAGTTGCTATTTGCTTAGAGTAATTAGTGGATGCAGGCGAGCTGTCTGCCTCCGCCGTATTTGAAACCAGTGTGGGAGTCAAGTGTAACTGCTGGTGGCTTTAAATAAAACTAAAATCATTTGTGCACAAGCCAGGATGGAAAAATGCTCCCAATTTCTGATCACAGTAAATCAGTTTTTCCCAGTTGTGACAAACTGCATGAGATTGTTATGACAAGTTAAATGATGCTATTGTTGTATTGATGTAGGTGGGACATCACACCATATATAAATATGCATAATTTCATATTAAATGTGACATACATTTCACAATATATGCCAATATTGTACATCCTACGCACAGACACATACCCGCTAATCAGACAGGGGATGCATTTGTTCTCCCACACATGCTATTCAGACATGATTAGAATGACAATGATACAATCACAAACACAGCATTTGCAATAGTAATTCATGATAATTAGTTTCACAACCATTTCCACATAGTGTGGTAACTATAAATTACCCTTGTGGTATTTTATAATCCTATTTTGAGGTAATGGTTTATAGTATACAACAGAGACAGGTACGCTGGAAATACTGTGTAGTCTAAAATGGACACTTTTGATTCACCTTAAATAAAAATGTTCCTGTATGTAACACAATTGACACAGTTTGCAGGAATGTTAGCAAAACAAAAATCTGTCTCTATAGCATCTGTAATAGGTAATGTCAAAAAGTTCCTAAATGTAAATATGAAGAAGTCTGTAAAACATTGACGTGACAGATCCAGAGCAGCTTTAAGTGAGCAGTGTTTTTAAAGATAAAGAAAGTAACTGTTTGACAGTTTACTCCAAAAGCAGCTTGGGAGACAAGAAACTCAAACACTGAGGAGCATAGAAATGTTTAATGGTGATGATGTTCATTATAAAACAGAATTCCCAAATGTCACAATACTTCAATGGTCATCAAAGGTTAGCACACAAACACATAATAATTATGTTAATGGAATTTTAAAGCAAGACTGTGACATTTAAAAGAAGAAATAAGACGTTGAGAAAAGTATAAAATACACCCTCTTAATTAAATGCCCTTCAGTAGTTTCCTACTACAGCCTTAAAAAAGTTATACAGTTAAATGTTTTAAGAAACCGTCTATAAGTCTTTTAGAATAATGCTTGATTTAACAAACGTCACTGGGAAGATCTGTATAAATATAATCTCTGGTCATCCAGTACAGATATGCATCTAGGATATTAATAATACACACGTTTAATTATTCAAAATGTGTAATGGTCAATCTCATGTAATTTTATTTATTTTTTCATTATTTCTAAATGACTTCATATGAGTAACAGGGCTGAGTTTTTAGCATAGCATAATACATGAAATGTAGCCACATGGCATCAATACTAATAGCATGAGAACTTAGCATCTTCAAGTGGTTTACCACAACTATCCTTAAGGATTCTAATCATTATATTTCATGGCTAAGTGTGTTAAAGGGTGGGGACAGGCTAAAAGCAAAATTTGACATTTTACATGATGTGTCTTCAAATTGCAATTAGGACAAAGTGCAGTGCACACATTGCTTGATAATAAAATGTATTATACAGACACTTTTCATGCATATTTATGCATGTAAATGAACTGCAGATGGAAAAGACAAGAATTCGGCAGGATGCACCATAAATATTCCTATTTCAAATCCAACAAGTGTAGTTTCCAAAGGCACCCCTCACTCAGGGGCTAAAATCGAATTATTTCTAAAAATAGGTATTCTGCAAAGCATTACTATAACATGTCAAGAGTACAGCACACGAGAACACAATATAATGAGAGGCTTTCAAAGGTTAGGCGTTAATGGTCTCCAAAATGAAGACTGAAAGGTCAAAGCCACTTTGAGGACTTGTGATGCTATTACAAGCTCACTGGAGTCGCCTGCACGTGTCCATTCCCCCAGCTCGTCTGCTTCCCCAGTGTCAGTGAACTAACTTTTATGACTGATTATTATTCAAAGGCAGAATAAAGAGTCCACACTTCAAAAGGAATCTGACTGAATCTTTACTTTGAGAAATACATTTTATGGCTTTCTTGCAAAGAGTTAGATGAGGAGATCGATACTCTCATCATATTTCCCATGATGTCGAAATACTTTAGCCAAGTGCTGCCAGTGTTTAACCATAACCATAAAAAAAAAACAACATCGTGCTTTAGTTGCTATGAACAGACATTGATGTTGTCAGGAATACATAGCCTATATCATATGCTGTCAGTCAGCAAGTGTTCAATATGAACTTTTTTGCCTTGCTGATATGATAATTAAATATGTTTCCTCATTATATTGATTAAAAGTGATGAAGTCAGGATCAAAATGTCAATGTCAATGTTACAGCTTTCCAGACATTAGACATGAAGGACTTTGAACTGGATGAAAGGCATTAATTAAAAAATGACGTGCCTACAAGCACTGCAGTCATTTGAGGTTGATATATACTGTATCTGTGATGTTTTTCAATCAATAAATAATGACCATATTGTGACAGCTCCAGTGTCTCTCCTTCTCTTCCTTCGTTGTGGCCTACGAGCCGGTCATAACAATATCCATTTGAGGGATTTATTAAAGCACCGGGCAGATTTATTGTGGTTGGAGATGCTCTGCCATTGACAAATGTTGATTTGCTTGTCAGTTGATGCAAATAAAGTCTGGAGTTTAAAAAATCACACTTGGTATTTTCACACGTCAAAATCAGCAGCGAGCCCACTAATATCACATGTGTGTTGCATGTTGCTTATTAATAACACTGTGATCGCTGCACAGGGAGGCAACCTGAGGAAAGTTAGTATTGAGCTCTGAAAAAGGGGATCCAAATACATTGATGGATGAATGTATGGGTTGATGTATCACAGAATGACAGCAGCAGAGAGGATCATTAAAGGTGTTACTTGTATCCCTTCAGGTAGCTTCAAGCCTGCTGACAGAACATGACAGATTTCCGCATGCAGATCATTTTCTCTAATCTTTAAAATTAATTCTGAATAGCAAACAAGATGTGCAATAAATAAGTAATCCATGCTACGGAAACGAAAGTTGTTTGAAATGACGAACAGTCAGAGCATCATGAGATTAATCTCTATGTAGGATATAAAATGGAAAGAACTTGGGTCGAATATTCTCAATGTCATTTTATTAATATGCAATTTTGGTCGTTTTTACCCAATTTCTCATTTGATATAGATTTTAAAAAGATATATATGAATCATTATTAAACTTGCAATACACTGGGAAGGGCCAAATTTAAAGCAAACACCAGTGTATTGCACTGTAGTATATGTGTATTTAAGAACAAAAGGGTTTCCAAGGACAAAGAAAACATTCACTTCTCCATGATCACTGACATCACCCTCAACATTTATCTTTGAGATATAACTGCACTGCATGGACAAGCAATTTCCAGCACAAACAGCTGGTTTTTGTCAGAACATAAATAAAATATATTATCCCCTTAAAGGTTTTCCATCTCAGGGAGGCGTGACTCTGACAGTAAGCAGGATGTAAATTCTACACCTCACACTTCATCCCTGTTGTCACAGCAAGATACAAACACCTGCTGTTAGAGAGTACGCTATTACCACAACGGACTGTGCCATTCATGCATGACAGAATCACTCTAATTGAGTTATATGTATCTGTGTGTAATATGTATCTGTGTGTTGAGACAGAAGTGTGTGTGTCTCACCCCCTTCCCCACACACAGGTGGGGAAGGGGGTGAATCTTATTTTTGATTTTTTACAAAAAGCAAGAATCTCCCCAGTGTTATTAATGTTTTCTATATCTCCTCCCCTCTGCATATGCCAAAAAAGCACCTTTATGACCTGTGGGTCATGTGTTTTTTGTATTTAACTATTTTATTTTTATTTTTCTTAACAGTACATTTTCCAAGGGATGAATGAAACAAAATATAAATGTAGGATGCAAAAAGTTTATAGACCCTCTCCTGACCATGACAGGCCTCTTGTGTCTGATTGCTACTTGCAAGAAATCAACTATCACTAGTTTGAAATGTCAGCCAGCCACAGCAGGGTTTCAATAGCTGTAATCATACTGATGAAAGAGCCTCCACCTGGAAACATCACTAAGTGGAGGGCTCCTAAAAGAAAAAAAGAACAAGTGGACAGAGGGACGATCAGAGGGGAATTAAGGTGAGAAATGTCACAGAGGATAAAATGTGCTTGATTTGAAAAGGGCACATTCTTATCTGTAGATTTTCTTGAAAGAGGCTCTGCATGGCGACATCAAACATCATGTGTGTGTGTGTGTTTGCGTGAATGAATTAAGAAAAGATGGATTTGCAGCCACAATGGACCGTTCAGCTGGCAAGGAACACACAATCCCTTGATGCGAACATCAAAAAGCAACCAAACCTCCTCCTTTCTTAATGTCTCAATCCTCACAGACGAGCACAAGACGAGACCGCATTCCCCAACAGCAAACGGATTCTTAATGATGTTAGAAGACTTCAAACGGATCTCTGACTCAGCCCTGCTCCCACAAAGAGGAAGGGTAATGCATTAAAGATGAGATGAGCTGATCGTCTTATACCTGCCTCCGTTTTACTTTGGCAATGCCAGACAAATTCAAAGCCATACACTCACGCAATCCATGTACCTTTGTCTCAATTGATTTCCTACAGTATTCTTAAACAAAAATCCAAAAATGGGGCTTTAGAATGATCAATGTTTGCGTCACATCTTTCTAAAAATGTAAATAGAATTGGCAATATTGTTCTCGAAACGTTCATGCCAATAAAGACAATTGAATGAATTTAATTGGTAGGTAGACTCCAATATATGCTGTTGTAGGCTCAATTAGTTTTGCTATTTCATTTGGTCACAGCATTAGGGTACTGTTGACAGATCAGTGGATGTGTTATATATTAACAGAGCATATGCTATATTGATTGATAGTTGGAAAACTTTTCAGTTTGAGAAATGACATGAGTGTGGATAGGGTAATAGGCACCCTGCATATTGTAGGTAGACCACTGTTGTCTTGCACTTATTCTTTGTGTGCCATTCTTTGCTTATTTATAGACTGGGCAGATACACTTCAATAAAAACACAGACTTCCTTTATGGGCAGGGACAGAGTTATTTACCTTTAATTCCATATAAGCGGCACCGCTCGCTTCTGCAGTCTCCACTCAGGGCGTGCACAGTGAAGAATGGAAGCAACTACTCGCTTAGCCAATGTGACATGGATAGCCTCTTAGCTGCTAATGTGAAGTGTGGCAATATTGAGGTCATGTCCATGATAAGTGATGATGATAAGTCGATGTATAGACATAATGATGTCAATAATTACGTTATTGTACGATAAGTTGATAATTATTGTGACAGGCCTAGATGTAGCTGTTGTTCATAATGTTGGAAAGTTAGAGTTAATATTAACCTAGATAGGGAGAAAAAATAAATTTTTGAAATGAAAATGAAAAACAGAATTTTCTATACATGAAAAGCCCAGTTTTTCATTTAATGATTTTCATTTCATAATAGGAAACCAATTGAGCTGAAGGTGCACAGCTTCACACACCTTTGACCCAGCTCTTTGTTACCTGTGGACAGAAGGTTATACAAGTGTCCTCCAAATGGATGAACTTCTTCAGCCACCTCTGCTCCACTGTTGCTCCAGCATTATATAACTGAGGACAGATTGCAGTTAGATAAACATGACCAATATAAACATTACACAGACTGCTGTTATATTGATTTTGGTTACCACACTGCTCATTGTGTGCTGTTGAACTTTACCCACTGCTCAAGACTCGTATTTCCCTCACTGCTAACTGAAATTCAGTGCTACGTAGATTTCGAGAGGTTTCCAACTCTATTACTTCAGATGGTTAAATAATTAAAGATAGTCAAGCGTAACAGAAGGATTAGAAAATATGCTTTGAAGCTCTCAGGTTCACTTAAAGGAAGACTTAACATGTTCAAATTGTGCACCTCTTGAGCCATTATTTAAGGATGATACATTTTTATATGAATGTCTTTTTTGATGCTGTAATGTCAGTTGATGTAATAATGATTCAACCCATGCCCAGCTCAGTGAAGCACTTACATCTTTTCTAAATAGATGGCACAGTTTGTTTAATAAAAGAGATCCGGCCGTTAAATCAGCTGCAGTATCAGAGGAAATGAATTTGATGGATATTTGATTTTTCACAGACGGGCCACAGCTGTCAGGGTTTATTTGTATTTGTTGTTTTTATTTCGGTCTGGACCAAAGTGGTAGAACGACTATCATGTCACCCCAGCATGGCTAAAACATTCACACAAACATTAATGGAAGGTTTTATCCATTAACACAGTCACGTATGGCAGCTACTCTGTGTTACAAATGATTTGACATTCAAGAACATTTTGATGCATTTAAAAGGACAACATTAATATGAAATTTACATTGAGCATCAAGAAATGAAGTGACTGTATGTATAAATGACACATTTTGGAATTGGTCCTTTTTAGACTTGTGGGTTGGTAGAGTATTTGTTTCGTTTTAATACGGGGCTTCCAGCTGTGAATCATCTCTATTTCCCAAAAAGGAACACTGAGCTTATATTATATGTACATTTTATTAACCCTATCTTCGAGTCCTCCCTTTTCCTGGAAAGAAAAGCTCTCTGATGTGGGTTGGGATTATGAGGAACGCAGTTACTGTTTCATTGATGCTGTATGGCACACTGATCTATTTACACTGAGCATCATCCACTCGCAATCACTGCAGAGCAGAAGAGCGGCCACTCAATTGACTAAGTCTTCCTAGAAAGGGCTCAAATCAACTTTAAAAAAAAGTCTCTCACATTTCTCTGGCTCACTATAAAACAACACACACTGCTGAATAATTCACAGGAAGCTAGAGATATGGAGTCCAACAGGGAATATTGTTTTCTCATCACAGTACCCAGCCAGAGAGATGAACAGATCAATTAGAAGCAACATTCCTACCCACAGTATATATAAAGACTGGGTGATATTGACATTTGAGTAATCTGATCAGCAGTGGGAAACACAATGCACAAATACAGCACACACACTTGAATTAAGGTGCTCATGTTTTCTAATGAAAAGTAAAGCGGTGCATTTCAATTATCTTTGACGCTTTCAATAACACGGATGGCACAGACTCAATCTTCCTGCAGGATATGATAACGGACAAATTCACTCATGCTGCAAGGCTGGTATGATTGGCGTCAAACCCAGCAAGATGTACTCATCCATCACCACAGCAGTACATAATGAATTTTTCTCTTTGAAGTTTGATTACTAGGGAATCATGTAGGAAATTCATAAATGGTTTTATCTTTTTAATCTCATAGCTATAACTAATAAATAAGGAAATCATTAAAAATAATTCTTCATATTTTGAAGCATTGCTCTACTTTAACATTTTGTTTAGAGTCACTGTGCCCAAAAATGATTCCAGCTCACAACTCCCTGTAAAACACCTCTGTACAGATATTAAAAATGAGATATAACGTGTTGGTGAGCTTTAGAGGTACTTGTAGGTAGGTTGTACATACACACATTCATTTATTTAAGCTGCCTTGAATTGGGGTCATGTTTACCGTGTTCTCAAGAAGAATCTAAAGTGGAAATTTTCCCCGAGTTCATGATTGACGTGTTCTTGGTGATTTCAGAAATGACAGAGGCCATGAAATTGCATGGTAAATTAATATATTGTAATTTTTGTCGTTTTGAGTGTTTCTTAGTAATTGTATAATGCTCCCAGACTTTCTAGCTATACTGAGTGACAGTTTAATTTAATATAACATTTGTCACCTTCGTCGTCTCATTTCTAGTTCCTCCGCAGGGCGTTGAAATTCAAAGTAAGTCAACATCTGATGAAGACTGACAAGAGAACAAGGAGTCTTTTGGCGTCCATTTTGCCTAGCAGCAGTGTTCATGGCTTAACCACCAATAATATCATATACACAACACAGAAAAACTTAAAGTTCCATTTGAAGGTAATCTTACTGTTATATCGATCTGTTAAAAAGTAAAGTGCAACCAGCAAACAGTTAGCTTAAATTAGCTTAACAGTTAGCCAGTATCCATGTGTCCAAAGCTCACTGATAACACATTTCATTAGTCTAATTTGTGCGTAAAAACAACAAGTTGTGGTTTTTACAAACATTATCATTACAGTATTGTTGGGTAAGGCCAGGCTAGCTATTTCCCCCTGTTTCTAGTATTTATGCAAAGCTAAGCTGTAGCCTTAGTGGAAGGGCATTCGATTGGAAATCTTCTCATGTAAATTGTCATAATGCCTTGAATTTAGACCCAACAAATGCAGAACACTGACTCAGATAGTTCTTCCCAAACCAGGTTTATTTCTGGGCACAGAGGTCAGCTGCAGAGGGAATCCGGAGCGGAGGAAGCCAGGTAGATGAATGGAACACCGTCCAGTAGAGGTTCAGAGCTGAGGCCCAGGGGGGTCCGTGGAGGCCACTGAGAGCAGGGGGAGATGTACTGGAGAACTAGGGCGGAGCGGATTTCAGGGATCTAGGTGTGAGGCAGGATGGTGGCTGAAGCCCGGGATTAAAAAAAACTAATGACATTCCCTCCCATGTTGTATTTTATTTAGCGCTAATCAGAAAATGTTAGCAAACTGAACATTGTATCTGATAAACATCATCATTTTAACATTGTCATTGTGAGTATAAGCATCCAAATGTACCCTTCATCTCAAAGCACTACTTTGCCTAAGTACAGCCACACAGAGCTACTAACATGGCTGTAACCATTTACAAAGGTGGCTTTTTTACAGAATGACACCATGACGCCATGATTAAGCAAAAAGTACTTCTTCCAAAACAATGCATTAACAGTATTCATTTACCTACCTGATTATCATACTGGCTGTTTGACTGTGAGGATTGGTAAGTCTGTGCACCCACCTGGGGCACACAGAGGTAAGGGATATCAAGTGCTGGAAGTCATTCATTACACTCAACACTGGTGTGTAGTTTGTCAGTCAACACACAGTCTCTGCAGCTGCAAACAATCTTCCACCTGGAGTCCGTCCACTTTAGAACTGGCCAGGACATAGAGGTCTGTTCTCACTATGAGGAGATTATCTGAACAGTGACAGTGGCTCTAACAGGATCAGATGGCTTGTGGCCTCCAAGTGCATTCTCTGCTTTCACCCCCAGCTGTCTCTAAGTTTTCAGCCCCAAGGGGTCTACAGAATAGGACTGTAGGTCTGAAGCCTAATTCTTTTCATTGCCTATCATCAGCTTTTCCACAGGGGCAACACAGTTGTATCACATGGCAGACTGGTGTCCATTTTGGCAGTTAGAGAGAACCTCTTCACTCTTAGAAGAGATATGTTAAAAACAACACAATGGGCCAGATGCAAGAATATGTTCGTATTTTTCTTCTTAAATCTGTCGTACTTTTTTCGTGAGGTGGAATTTACGAGTGTGCCACGTCGGATTCACCAAACACTCGTATCACCAGGAAAGAGTCGTAAATGACCTTCGTAAACATGATGAATCCCACCTGTTCTAAATGAACGCGAGTTCCCGAGAATAGTAAATTAACATGAACGACGCCCCCAAAATACCATATAAGGTCAGACGACCAGCAGGTTGTGGAGAAGCTCCATTCATGAAAATGGCACTAAAGACTAAGAATAAGAGCTTTACGAGCTCTCAGACTGAGGTCCTGCTCTCAGAAATAGATCAATAGAAACACATATTATTATTTAGTGTTAGTGGTGGAATTAAAGGTCCTGGGAAAGACAAAGAATGAGGAAAAATGACCCGTGCTGTGAAGGCTGTCTCAGCTGTTGCGCGCACCGCGACACAAATAAAAACAAAAATGACTGAACACTGTTACTTCGATAAGAAATATTTCAATGAAATGAATACAAGTTATTAATAAATAGTCAGTTTATATTGTGGAAAAGTAACTGTGGAAAAGTAGCTGTGGACAAGTCGCTTTGTAGTTTCGGCCGGTAATATTTATATTGTAAGCTTGCATTATATCATAGTTTCAATTGTCAATTTAAATGACTGATATATCTACCTAAATTGTATAGCCTACTTCTTCCTTCTTCTTCTACTATATTAAATAACCTAATAATTTTACAAACAGAGTAATGTCATCATGATTATGGATTCAGAAGTGCAATTTAATGAACGGGACATAGTATACACTTGCTCATTGCCTACATCCCTAGTTCACACCAATTACTCAGGGGTCTCTAAAATACTGACAATATAATATACGCTCAGCCTGCGGATCGACATTATTCATTTCTCTGTTAAGTGGTAGTCAGCATACAGTGATGTTAAAAAGAATATCCAAGTCAGTTGACTCTGACGCTCAACCGCTGCTGCTGCCGGATTGCTGTCAGCACAGACCTGCTAACACCCGGGATGATAACGCAGCACAAGCCGGCAGAAGAAGTTGGAGATGAGGGTAACAGTTCAACAGCTCGACCTCTCTGTGTCTTTTGTGCTGATAGACTACAGTAGGTTACATCACTCTGTAGAGTATAGGTACCGTATCGTGCTTGGCTGTATTGTATCATACAGTGTTGTTTGGTCTTGATACCCGTGTGGAGGTGTTATGTGTTCATTAAGAGATTATCATGTCTTGTTTATCTAGTATGTCACCCCCCTAAAATATCTATTCCAAAAATAATAATGTCCAGACAGACAATACATGGCAATGAAAAACGTGAAACTAATTGCCAAAAATGCTCATCTTAAGTGCCTTCAACGTTCAACAATTGTGTAGTTCCATCCGAGGAACAGGCGTAGTAAACATAACATCCAAGCTATACAATATTGTGCCTTGGGTTTAAATACAGTTCACTGGTATCAAAGCTTGTCATAATATCTAAATATCCAAAGATCTGAAGATCTGAAGTTTCAGTCATTGTATGTAGTTAATATTCTTTTATTTTTTGTACTGCATAGGTATAAAAATGGCCATCAAAGCACTTGACTTTTGGGATCCTCACACACATGAGAATTAACTAATTTACTGCCTATGGCAAGATATGAATGACTTCACCAAACAAAGTCTCTTCTCTGTGATCTGCTGTCAGTGACAGTACAGAATCAGTTCTAAGTCTGCCCATACAATCAACACTGTGAGACACAAGGATGGTACTAGTCAAAGAAAGGTCAGTTTCAAGGGTTAACCACAAGTTGTCCAACAAAATATTTGCTTTTTTTAATCACCCCAAACTAACAAGATATGTATTTGGTCACATCTGTTGAACCTGGTGTTTAAAAGTCAATATGTTAGACATATTTTGAAGTTACAAACTGCATGTGTTTGGTTTCAAATTGCACGTTTAGACAAAGGTCCAAACAAAAGCCATCCACCTTGGGTAATGTATCATAAAATGACTAATGGGATTTTTGTCAAACAGCAGTCAGAAGACTATGATGCTCTTTTATCAACTCTTTTAGGAATACAGTAAGCCCACTTCCTGCATATTTCCCTCCACACCAATGTTTACTTTTTCTGTCTAAAAGATCTAATAAAAAATGCAAGACTAGTAGAAGGCACCACATTTGAGAGGCTGTCTGTTTTTACTGCTCACTAAGTGGATCCCAAGTAGGCTTGTTTCTCACATTTGTATATCCATACTGAAAACTTGACTTCCAGTCATTCAGCTGTTCCAAAGTCATCAGCTTCTCTTTACAAATGAAATGGTGCAGCATTAATTAATTTGACCTCTACAGGCTTGCACCTTTAGGTATATCATGCATGATATCAACACTAATGTTCTCTGTTTCAAAGAAATACCGAAGCTTATTCAAACCGGAACCCTTTTTCACAATGTTTGTTGATGATATAGAATGAGCTCTATGGAAATTCTCTGAAAAAACCCATACACAATGTACAAAGATGCCAAATGAGGTTTTTTCACCTCTGTGAACACAGACTGGACAGGTGAGCTTTTTGCTTTATTTACATGCTTTAAGCTGTGAAATCAGCTCCAGTACTTTTGTCTTTTCTTTGTGTGAAGAAAGGCAGGTTCTAGACAGAGCTAAGACAGCACACGTCAGGCCATCCTCCAGAGGAATGATAACTTTGTCATTCTTAGCAACAATGACGTACTGCCTGGTTTTGCTCTTCAGATCACTGATGCATATCAGCTGGGGTTGGTGAGTTGAGGTTGATGCTGCAGGATTATTGCAAAAGATTGCAATATTCATGTCAGGCTAGGAGACAGGAAATAAATAGATACATTTTAGTGAAGTGATCAGCTGCGTTTAGACAAATGCTTTCCTTTAGTAAAGCAATCTGAAGATGAGTGATTACATACCGGTGCAAAATTAAACAGGTGTGTTATTGCACATATTAGAGGTACCAAGCTGGGAAGAGCAGGTGTGTGAGCAAAATAAAGGTAGTGTAACATGTAACATTCATCAAAATATAGAAATGTGTCATGCAATAAATCTTGTGCCACTGAAATGACTTTTATTGTCTCAACTTGTCATGTCATATCAAAGTTTTTAATGTCATTTGTTGAATTGTAGAACTGTTCAATGACCTCTCTGGTGGATGGTTACTGTAAAATCTGAAATGTATAGACTAAGATGACCTCATTTGGCTTCAATGTGAAAAACAACTCCTTAGCTAGCAGACAGAGGATTTTTGCAAATATCCAATACGGCAATATTTTTCAGCTAATTTTGTGGACATTTTATTTATTGTGTTTTCCCAAAGTGCTGATGCGGATTGTCAAAAGTCATCACCAAGGAGTCACCCAACCACTAATAATGCAGAGGAGAAATCAAATACACTTCCTTAAAAGGAACATCCCCTCTCAGCAGATCAATCAATCCACTCAAAAGGCTATATATACGCTGCCTTCCTCCTCTTGTTTGTTCTTTTTGACTCCAGCCATGTGTTGTGAGCATCATGCGAGTGAGATTTATTCATTATTTGATCTAATTCAATACTGGTTCTGTTACCAATCCTTAGTTGTTTCATGTTATAATACTTTTTGTTCTCTTTGCAGAAATTAAACCACACACAAATTGAAAAAGGATATAAGAAATAATAAGAAAACTACATCAAGTTACATTTAAAACATGCTTTAACAGGCTTGGGTAGTGCTTTCTCCTTGAGACAATCCTGACAATCCTGTCCTCAAGGAACTATGCAGGTAAGTGCAGTGTATAATTGTGCAGCAATTAAAGCCAGCACTTCAACATTCACATAAAATGAAATATTACTGCCAGAGTTTTAACAGACAACCTGTGGTATGGTGCAGTAATTACAAACCATACCTCTCCACTAAATCTCCTATGCAAATCTTCACAAGGAGCTTCATCAATGGCGCTGACAGGATGCCTGTAGTCTCTGACTCCTGGAGAATTTGTGGTGCTTTTGTCTTAATGGCGACTGTCAGGACTGACTGTCTACTTCTGTGTTAGAGGGAACAGTAGACAATTCATCTTACTGCAGTCATTTTCAAGGTCATGACAGCCCGTTTCCTCAGAACTTAGAGTGGAGGCATGCATTTACTCAAGAATACTAATTCATATCTTACAGTACATAGTGTTCTTTCATCTGCTACTTACTCAGCTGCTTGACATGACCAGAAAAGATCATATTAATGTAGTTTAACATTTATACAAGAATACCATTATGCTTAATTTACTACTTCTACAGTGTGATATGGTTTTAACAATCATTTGCTAACTGTTCCAACAGGAGTGGCTGACTCTACATCGGGCTTACAGTAGAAGGTATTAACTGTATAAAAACTACAGCATATACTGTATGTGTGGGTTGCTTAATCATCATGATTACGATTCAGTAACTGAATGATGAATGAATAATAATGAAATTCATTCCCTTGTACTTGCTATTTGGCGAATAAATTGGATTCTGATCAATAGATAATAAGTGTTAAAAATCCATTTTTTGTCTTTGGAAACTGGAGTAACACAAGTCTCCCTTGGTCTCCCCAAGGCATGTTTCCGTCTGGGGCCCTCTGGCTGACAGGAAGAAATTGAATCTATAAAGTCCTTCACGTCTACATTGGTGTCAACATCAATACATCCCATGAAATCAGTGTCATACTTTAATAACCTATCAAGCACGCAGAGTGTTAGCTGGGCTAAGCTTTGATCTCTGAGATACTTGGCACTGTTAACATAGAGAATTTTAAATTACATTTCATCTTTAAAACTGGTTACAAGGACTTCAATAGTTTCCAGCTTGTCATACGGATGATAAGAAAAGGAATACATGACTAAATAAGCAAGGTAATTTGTTTAGATAACAAAGCCTACAGACAAATCTATATTTAAGCTCAAGTTTTTTAATAGCACTCTGACTATAATTAATCACTTCTGCATTGAAAAGAAATGCAATATGTCAGGGTGTAGCAGCAATATGCCTTTAGACCTAACTACACCAAAATGGGTTTTTTTTTTACACTACACACTTCCAACAGTACATGTATTGTGTGTAAAAGCTACTTTCACTGCTCAAAATTAGATTATTTCCATCTGCTTTGAGATGTAATAGGGCAAGACTGCGAGGTATATTTCATGTCAGCTGTCCCCAAGTATAAATATATAAAAACCTACTTACTCAAGCCACACTGTGTGCGTCACACAGAGCTGCTGGTAGCATTTATAAGTCTGATAAGAAGTGACATTCAGTCATTATTGCTTTTCTGTGGCAGTAAACACAACACATGGTGCCGCTGATAACTAACTGTACTATATTCAGAGCTTCATAAGATATTCAGGGCTAGTGGCGGTAATATTAAAGGTGGAATCAGTGATTCTGGGGAAGGAGCGTGAGACGGAGAAAAAAAAATCTGGTGTTCATACACAACACTGCCTTTGTAAATAAGAAACAAACAACATAATTCCAGCCTTTCAGCAGGGGGCGTTCATGCTTGTAAACAGGACAGGGGGAAGTTATCAGAGCAGCTGATTTGTGGCAGTATACTCAAAGGTTTCTGTATTGTTACATGGCTCCCTTCAGAAGATGTTGAAGGTATATGGTGTGATGAGGGGAATTTCTGGTGAACCTGGATGTGTTGTTTTTGAGTTTGTCTATGTGGTGAATTTGGCTGTGATGGATCAGCCAGAGGAGAGGTATTAAACGATTTTCTCAATTTGGCAGAAATCCTCTTCACTGGCTTGATGTAATGGATGAGGTGATCAATGTTTATTTGATTTTTCTTTTTCCCTTTTCAGACACCAGGTTAACACTCTTGCCATCAAGGGAGATTATTTTGAGAGGTCCCGTCAATTCAGCTTCCATCTCACCCCCTTTTTCTGTTCTTGTCTGATGGGTTTTTGTTGTTGTTTTTGTAGGACAAGATCTCCCACCTCTCTCTTTTTCCTTTGCAGACTTTTCCCTGACTTTTTAAAAATGTTTTCCTTCAGAAGAGGACATATTCCTGCTCCTTGAGGCCTACACAAACCTCCTCCTTGAGCAGAACTTTGGTGACTTTCTCTTCTGTAACCTGCTAAAAAAACACTGATTAAAGTAAGGAGGACATTAATGGAGTAACTGGAGGTGTAACTGAACCTTTTATGGTGATATCGCCCCTCCCTCCTAAACATAGGGGCTGTTTTATGTGGTCCATTGTGTTTTGCAGAGACCAAACATTGTGGACTGTAGGAACCACTTCTTTCTTTAGGTTCCTTAAATTGCTCAATTCAATGAGGAGGCAGAATACAGTTATAGTTCTAATATATGGAAGGTAAACACATCAGAAAATACTTAAGAAAGTATCATTACTGATTTCCATTTGTTTGGGAATGATAGGGGAAGCACAGGCTTCTTCTGATACCCAGCTTCTCACACAAACCATAGCTGACTTTCAGATGTTTAGTTTCAAGGTGTTATGCCTATTTTCAAAATCCTCCACAGTTCCCAGCATTGGTTTCCATCCCTAGTCATTTTCACTTAATTGGATAAAAATGACCTGTTTTTTTGAAACTAGCTGTGTTTCGTATCTCTCAGCTTTTCATTAGGCAGTATTATCAGCACATACCTGTATCATTTAGCTCTGTCCACTATTATTTTCAGTCCCGATAAGATGTGTGCTCAGCGCTAGGTTATAGTGACCTGGTTTCCCATTTTGCCTTCCAAAGTAACCATAATTGCTGGAGCTCTGACAAAATACATAATTTTTTTTTAATGATTTCATGTCTTGATTGTGACCACATAATAACTAATACTATGTTGATAATGTCTCAATCAAACAAAAATATCTATATGTAGAATCTATACATCTTTAAGTATATTTCATCACCCTATCATATTTATCACCAAGAGCCTGCATCAGTGTATCCCAATTCTGTCATCTCTGTCGTAGGTTTATGTGGGATTTTTCTACATTACATTAAAGTTAACAGAAATTCAATGTTTATTTTGTTACATATTAACAATAATAATTTCACCACACCCACCACTGATCATTGTCAATATAAATAACCTCAGGCACCATACAGCAAAGGTGATACATGCCAATATTGATTAATAAGCCTGTATTTAAACCAAAACATCAATACAAGTAATGAGATATTCTATGAGTGTCGCCTGTGTCAATACCTGTCCAGGCCCAGTCCTTGTTTGACATTTCCGTGACTTTTAAAGCTCCAGTGCATCACTTCCACTTAAACCATGATTTCCGCTCTTCTGCTTCCTTCTTTCCCCCCCTGGTGTCCTGGTTGGAAATAATAATTTTTTTTATTGTCTGACGGTGAGGTACACTAATCCTGGATTTGCAGTCCCAGTGCTCGGCTATTTCTCATCTCCACTGCCATGACCTTTTGTCTTACGACTGCACAATGCTGCATTTGCGATATGGGTCCACTGTGACAACTTTAAAGTATGTTGTAAATGGGCATGCAGTGATTGCTAGAAGAGGCTGAAATGTGTTATCATGCCGCCCTCCATAAGAGCAATGGAGGCAAACAAGCAAGGAATCTGACTGAAACTGGAAGATAAGACAACAAATTGGCACTTATATTGACCTTCCAAATTCTAATTATCATAGCTTTGTTCAGTACATATTTGTGACTGGCTAATTAATGTGGTCTGGTTTCTCTGAATACATTGTGCATCTCATCACTACCAAGTACTGTTTGTAGTTCAAGGAACCTGGAAAACAGTGTTGGGAATTACTCATGGGTTACTTTTTCAGTAATGAGTACTGTCAGGTAATACAGTTTGGATGTGTCAGTTTGGAGCAGGGAATGAAGGTTTGGGGAGGCTAATTAATCTCTACTAAAAGAAGAAAAATGGAAACCTTATTTACATGCATCTTCTTAGCTGATGTGCTAACATTGGCTCCTGCTAAGTTAATATCCAAGAAATTTTAAGTTGTGTGAACACCACATTGTTAAATATAGATTTTTGAAGTCGCCAGGGCTAAACTCAAAAATCCCCTCCAGACATGTATAATAATACTTTACTTGGAGCGTGTGTTCGGCTGCTTGTTTAATTTTCTATTTCTACATGTGTTGTACAGATGATGTGATACTTTAGAATGAGGCATTGGTGTTGTTTAAAGATGGAGCTGATTAACAAAAGTAAGGCAATGAATTACCTACAGGATTAATAATGTACTTACTTCCTCAATTAGTAACAGATACTTGGTGACTGATAACATTTTTAAGCAACTTGCCCAGCACTGCCAGCAAAATGGGAAACCAGCCACTACAGCTACGGTGTTGTTATTGTACTCCTGAGTTGAGCTCTATGGTTTCACTTTCTCAAACACCTGGATTTTAGACTATTTTAGACTATTGCTGTCTTGGGGTAAAAAAAAGAGAGAGAGAGAGAGAGAGAGAGAGAGAGAGAGAGAGAGAGAGAGAGAGAGAGAGAGAGAGAGAGAGAGAGAGAGAGAGAGAGAGAGAGAGAGAGAGAGAGAGAGAGAGAGAGAGAGAGAGAGAGGGAGATGTAACATGCAGAGAGTCCTATGAATACAATAAACATGTCAGCTACTAGGTAATTATGATTAGCAAAAACACCCACTCCCTTCTCTGTATGACGGAAGTGAGAGGAGGAAATAAGTACCAAACTGCTGCAGCATCTAAATACAGCTTTCTCATTGCATGTTCAAAGATGTGTAAATATAATTGCACAAAATGCTTGTATGGAATATGTGTCACATCACAACACATTGTTTCCTCTGACATGCACACACTGCTGCTCAGTTCTAATCAGCTATATTATTTATTGCAAACTATAATTCATCTTGTATAATTAAAAACATGTTGTTTTAAAAAATCAATGTCATTGAGATGTGTAGTGTGCAAGTAGGCTTATGTTTGCACAGCTGGACTCAGTAATCATTGGGCCCCTCCAGTCTGAACAATTACAGAAGTACAAAACAACAGGACTGCTACACAATTCTTTATAATAAGTATGCACTCAACTAAGATATGGGCTATTCTGTGTGACAAAGGAACATTTGTATGTACTGTATATGCCCTTCAGCTCATTTCCTTTATCTGTTTGAGCAGTGAATACTCATTTGAGTCGAGGGACACCTGAGGGAGCTCAGAGCTAATGTGTCGTTGGTGAGAATGTGTCAGTCAGAGAGAAATGTGTGTGACCTTAGAGAGTGTGTGTAGTGTCTCCTCAGCCTAATCTGGTTTGTCACACAGCCAACAGCCGAGGCCGAAGCTCGAGCGGGAGGTAAAACGATGAGGGAGGTTGCTGAGAAAGAGAAGCGAAGGCAGCCAGAGGAAGTTTAAAAATGTGGAAGCAAAGTGTGACAAAGCTTGTTTATATGATAGATATGATAGAGTCAGCGCGTTGTCCGCATAAAATAATAGACATCAGTGGGGGGGGGGGGGGGGGGGGGGGTTTCTAAAGAAGTGTAACTCAGTCACAAACCACAAGATAATGGTCATGCAACACAATGATTCACTTATTGCGCTAGCCTAGCTGAGCGTTCATCTCAAGTTATTGGATCTAAAATTACTTCTGAACACACTGCTATGCTTAAGCAAAATGTAAATACACTGCGCAATTAACTTCACAGAAGGATTAAAGAGATAAAAATATCTGGCATTTTGGGAAATACACTCATTCGCTTCATGCAGAGAATTAGTTGATAACACTAAACATGAATCTAGATCCAGGACATGATTAGCTCGCTTTGTCATAACAGATGGAAGTGGGAATTAGCTAGCCGGACTCTGTCCAAAATTTTCTCTAAATTTAGTCTAAATTTTATTAATTAATATCTTGTTTGTTTAATTTGTGTACAATAAGAAATGTAAAAAAAAACAAAAATGGGGGGGGTTTATGGGGAACAACTGGAACTATTTATGCGCCAGGTTGGTGAATTTCAGAAGTTTCCACAAGCTAACTGGCAATGAAGACAAAACTGTGGGAAATTAGTACGCCAAGTAAGGAAATTGCTCCAATAGTTTACTGTTCTGTACAAACACAATGTATTGGTTTCAGAGGGTTTTTTTCATGGATTAAGATATGATGTGTTACTTAGTCAAATTTGGAGAAATCTTGTAAGCTGATTCACCAATTAGCTAGAACAGCTATTTAGTGTATATCCACATCATCTTTTGCCATTTCAAATGCCCTAGAAGGATGTTTACTCCCTCTAATACTGTTTATTGTTTGTTTGTGTGTGTGTGTGTGTGTGTGTGTGTGTGTGTGTGTGTGTGTGTGTGTGTGTGTGTGTGTGTGTGTGTGTGTGTTGCTAATGCGGATATATTGTATGCTATGTGTCCCCCCAGGCTTGACAGTGATTTTATGAGAGTACGGCAACATTAAACCAGCAATTCAACCCTCGAGCCTGTAGGATATTATAAGCTAATGTAGCTATACCATATTGTAAAATACCATTTATAATGTTTCCTCTAAATTCATGTTTATTTATATGTCACTGTGTCTGTATATAGAGTCATGTTTCGTAAGTTGCCTTGAAGTGCTTCAGATACAGTAAACCACATCTAACATGATGACTGGAGTGTTGCTATTGTGTGATTTGCAGGACAGAGCATAATTTAGATGGACATTAATTATGTAAATCAATTGTGAAATTGCAATAAATTGATTTTTAATACCCACGAATTCTCAGGGGATCCTCCTCCGCACTCTCTTTGTAGAGTTTAGATTTTTGGCCTCTGCTAAATCCACCCACCCGCCCACCACCATTCCTGCTTTAGAATTTGCAAATGACTTTTTGTAAATTAGGCCTTGAAAAGATGCTTAATATAATAATGTGCATGTGTGTGTGTGCGTGTGTGTTTGTGTGTGTGTGTGTGTGTGTGTGTGTGTGTGTGTGTGTGTGGAGGACATCAATCCAATTAATACGATAAAGGAGACCACCAGTTGTTTATGAATCAGCATTTCTCACCGTGACAGCAAAGGACATTAAAGATGACACTGAGTTTTGCTTGCAGTGCATATTTCAGAGTGAGGTGACGGGACATCATCGGCAAAGCTGTTTGTTATATAATGATGACCGCTGCTGAGAAGTTAGAGCCACAGATAACCACCAGAAGACAGGTTGATTGAGTTCTACGGCAGAAAATAGACAGCTGACACTGACACGCCCCACTGGGTGCCTGTGATGAGTACTTTAATAACCACAGGCACATACACTCATCTGTGAGCATTGCATCTGCAGGGACAACTAAAAACTAAGATAAAACTAAATCAATGACAGTTTTGGCATGCAGTAGTACATGAGTCAGTCAAAATCTGCATTTGTGCAGGAGGTATGTGTTATATTCTGTGTTGACTTAAAAGGAGAGTTTGTATTATTTGAAGTTGGGTTTTATAAAGTTAGTGTATTACCTGCAGCAGATGTGGGTCAGCACGCTCACAGTTTGGAGAAGCTAAACAATGTCCTTCGGTTGATGAGGCAGGCATGAAAAACATATTTCAGCCACCTCTATAAATGATCCAACCTCCAGAAATGTCAGGCACATGAAAGAGAGAGGTGAAAACACCTTGGAGAGAAAGAGGGAGCGTTGGTGCTCAAAAGAGATATCAACAAAAGTAAGAGCTGCCACACAAACATTCCAGCATCAGACAGCCTTTATGAAGAGAGATGTAGGTCAGGAGTCTGACAAATGTAAGTGTGTTTGTGTAGAAAAAAATAAGTAAAAATCTATTCCATCTCTTTGAAACACAAAAGTAGCTCAAGGCCACTGAAAACACACGGTTACATGAAGCTTGGAAAATACAGCTCTGGTTGTCTGCACATGTCTCTGGATTTTCAATGGGAGCATTTTCACATTGTTTATATATGAGTGTAAGTGAAAAAAACACTTTGAAAAGTAGCACAAACATACAGTACATTATACACATAGCGTAGGTGGCAGTTATTATCCTTAAAGGGTTAGATAAATAATTATAAATATCTTCTGATATTATCATGAACTTTTGAAATTAAGGTTGCATTCATTTATATTTGTTCTCTGTTTTTGGTAGAACAAGTGGACATATTGACATATTATCACCTTAGAAAGTTGACATGATAAACAGTTGCCTATTTACACATCCAGCATACACACAGCAAGGCTGGTAAGAGCGGAGTCGTGAGCCACAAAACCCAAAACAACAAGATAAATTAGGCTAAAAGGCTTTTTAAAACTGAGGGGAACTCTGTATCTGTGGGCTTGTCACTACAAACAACACAGTCCCATAGTCAATTGAGTCATTATACAAAAACAATATTGATCGGCGCAGCTTCAAATATACATGTAGCATTTTCGAAATTACCTTCTCTGTTGCTGCCCCCACCCTATGGAATTCACTCCCCCCTCACATCAAAATCTCCCCAACCCTCTCCTCTTTCAAATCTGCACTAAAAACACACCTTTTCATACTAGCCTTCAACTCCTAGCTCCCACTGGACTTGTCATGTTTTAACCTTTGTTTTTGTCTTCTTTTGTTTGTTTGTTTTTTAACCTTTTATAACTTATAAACATTTGTTTCATAGCTTTAAATAGGGAAATAGGGAAATTGTAAAGCGTCTTTGAGCACCGCATAAAGCGCTATATAAGTTTGATTTATTATTATTATTATTATTATTATTATTATTATTACTTCTGGATCCCCCTGCCAGTCACGTGTCAGCTCTTGAAAACAGTGGTGTAACCCCAGACACGGGCATGACAACAAAACTTCTTGGATCCGTGCCTCCACTGGAAGGGAGAAACCTCCAGGGGTGGAAAATAGATACGATGCATCCAAGAATACCTCCACTCCTCCTCTGAGGCTCTGAGTAGAGCAGAGCCTCTGTGTCAATAATAACCTTTTAACGTGTCTCACTATGGTATTATCATGTTCACAACACAGGATCTAGTTTATATTTGTCACACTTAAAGGGATACTTCATATTTATTTTTGGAGTGGGGTTATATGGGGTAATTATCCATATAGTCTGTGTATTTAGTCAGTTGCAGAACTTTCTGACCCAAACAGCTCATCTGCGGGGTAATACATTGTGTGGCATGCGTAGGATGATGGAAGTTCTACTGTGTAATGCAGTGCCAGCAAGGTAAAGCAGAGAAAATATTCTCAATATAGCCTACACCTAAACTGATAGTTTTTTTTTCAGGTGGGCCTTTTTTTAGGTGGCTAAAATATGTTTTGCAGCTTTTCCCCTCCACAGCAGTACATTGCTTAGCTTCCATTCCAGTACTATTGTCTGCTTCTCCAAACTGGGAGCATGTTGACCAACATCTATTGCAGGTCATACACTTACTATGGATAAGTGCCTCATTCAACCTTAGTTAAAAAAATCTTAACTTTCCCTTTAAGCTCTAATGTAATGCTTTTTCACACATACACACACGCGCACACACATCTCTCTGATCCAATTACTGCAGGAGAAAGATATGGTTTACTGTTATGAATTATTCATAACTCAATAAAGATGCACCACAAAGGTTAGCATGTTAATCTCGAGTCTGTGCCTCTGAATCCATTTAAAAGATAATTTCTTGAATTCGGCCAACATCATGGCCAGCCATAATTAAGTTGCCTTGGGTCTGGTCTTGTGAAATGTTAAAACAAAGTGATTAAAAATATCCTAACATTATCTAACCTCACTCTAATCATGCATGTCATTTGAAAAGTGCCAATATTTACTTTTTCTTCACATAATAAAGGGCATTTTTGAAATTGCTGGTTGTTTTCTCATTTACATCTCAATTTGATCTTACCCTGTATCTTTTAGAGTTTCATACATTTTTATTCCTCAGACAGACAGTAGAGTCCCTTTGGCATTTTCTCAGACACTTTGCAGTGACAGTAAAGAGGAATGATGATGATGATGATGATGATGACGATGATGATGATGATGATGATGATGATGATGAATGTTTCCATCACTGAACACTAAATGCTGATGACAATGACAGTCGCTACCCTGAGTAAGAAAGACATTTTTAAAATTGTACAACACAGTTCATACAGCAGCAGGCCGGACAATTCACAAGTGTTTTAGCTGCTACACAAATCTGAGGACTGATGTGAAATGCTTAAAGAACACTCAGCGTTTTGTGACTGCTTCATTCTAGCAGCAGTATACACCAGTGCATTACAGCTGCAACATCCCCTGTCCTCAAGATCACACTCCCTGTTAATCCCTCAGAGAGAGCAGGGATGATATGACACACAGCGATTTTTGAGAAACTGGTTTGGGGCACATGCATTATTTCTACTTAGCATTTTAACAAAAGAGCAGGTTACAGCTGCTATAGCATTAAAATTGGTCTAAATATAAGACGGGAGGTTTCTACAGTCAGTAGGATGTGGCAGGGCTCTGTAGAGTCAAAATCTGGTAGAATCTGTCAAGGACTTTTGAAGTAGGTCATCATCACTGTAAGCACTTTGGCTGGGTCATTGTTTGGGTAATTTGATTCGACATGGTTTTAACAATTAATGAACAAAATTAAACGTATCTTAGAAAAAACATAATAAACCAGATTGGGGTCAGTTAAGGCACATTTTAAGCATAAAAACTTAAAAAGGAATAGTTTAACAATTGGAATACACTTATGTGCTTTCTTGCCGAGAGTTAGGTGAGAAGATTGATACCACTCACATATTCGTAAGCTAAATATGAAGCTACAGGTAACATTAGCAAAATGGCTGCAACTCTCCCTAAATTCACAACTTGTCATGTTTACATTTTGAACAGAATAAACAAATAAGATATAACGTGTTACTTAATTAGCTTTAGATGTGCTGATAAGTGGATTGCCGAGCTAGCTGTTGCTGAGCTAGCTAGTTATTTCCACCTTCCTGCTAACTGGCTGCTAGCTGTAGCTTCAGATTTATCACACAGGCATGAAAGTGGTATCAGTCATTTCATTTAACTCCTGTTAACAAAAAGCAAACTAGTTTAGTTTCCCAAAATGTCAAACTATTTCTTTAACCAAGTACTGTTGGTACCTGCATGTCTATGTCTTGCTTTAGTTGCTACAAAGGGACATTGTATCGCAAGAGTTGATCTTGTCGGGAAAACAAATGTCATAAAATGTTAGTCAGCAATTTACAGCGTTCAGTGTGATTATTTTTGCAATTTTGCTGATAATCATTCAAAAAGCAGGCCATCTATTTCCACTGTTTCCAGTCTTTATGCTAAACTAACTGCCTGCAGGCTGTTCATATTTAGCATACTGACTTAAGCGCTACTGATCCCAACAGCTTTGTCATGTCTGAAGTGCTGTTGTTTGTGACATTAAAAAGACACTTAAAAAAGTCATTATGGAACGATTCAGAGTACGGGAACTGTAATTCTAAAGTAATTGCATCCCGGGTGGGGGGGGGGGGGGGGGGGCACAGCTGTGGATGCTTGTATATATGCAAGGAGAGGTGCTTTGCTAAAGAGAGTGGGCTCATCTGCTCAAAGATAACCCTTAATAAGATTCCACTCAATAAGACCTATCATGCTCAATGCCTCTTATTAACTGAGAGAGAGAGAGATACAAACAACTGGTAGGAGAGAGAGAGATGGACAGATAGAAGGACTGAAAGAAATGCTTTGATTGGAAGCTTGACCTAGTTGCAGAAGCTCTGACCAGAGCTAAAAGCATTAGAGGAAATTCAAAAGAGAGGGGCTCCGTCTTAAAGTACTTATAAAGATTATGTTCAAGGCAAATTATTTAGAATTGGTTTGAAAAAACACAGAAGAGTTGTGCCTCCACAGGATGTGCTAGACCTACATTTGATGGATGTGTTCATGTTCTGATGTATATAACTAATAATGGAAATCTTTTTCCTGAGGATATTTAAATGCTGTTGACCTATTTCTTAATTGGATTTTGCTTTTTATTTTTACATTTTTAATGCATACATACATCACTGGTGATTTTTACGCTTCTGTACTGCTGTAGCAAAGGAAAGAATGAAGCATGTGATGTGTGAAACATATTTCAGGAAAATGAACCATTGACCTCAGCACTTCCTTCGACAGCGCCCTTGGTGTAAAAAAGGGAACGCATTTTATCACAGTACCAGACTCCAGCATAAATCCTGTGACTCTAACTGTGAATGAACAGCACATGGCTGAGTCAGTGCTTGAACTGCAGCATGATTAAAACATTCCTGGAGTCTGTGTGTCATGCACTTCCTCATCGCAAACTCTCATGTCTTGTCTTATTCAAGCAAGATCTGCTATTTTGAATCAACCTGTAGGCACTGAGAAATGAGGTCAGACGCAAACAACGTCTCTACTGGAATACAACATTTGAACACGGTGACATTTCTCTGTGGACAAAACGTGACAGCTGGAGGAGGGAGAGTACCTCAAAATGTCACAGATATTACAGACACACAGCCAAATCAACAGAATTGCTGTACTGTCGTCATCTAAAGCCAAGTGCATGTGAAACTGCTGGTCTACTATTTGGGAAGTGCACGGCTGAACTACTGCAAAACACACACACTTTAAGCTTTGGATGAAAGTGTCCACAGAGTTTGGATAGTGGAAATTTATTTTTTCCTTTAGGTGCCCTCTCTATTCTTATTAGTCCTCCAATTTCCTTCCCTCAGATTTATTACTACTTTACTACTGTAATAAAAATGTTCATACATCATAAGTGGGCACTGCCATATAGGAGCATAATTAGATGTCATATCTGAGGTCCTGGTGAATAGCTGAGGTGTGAGAATCATGCATAATGTCAACTGGTCTGCAGGTGAAAAAAAGCATTTGTACAAAGAGATGAATGCTAAGCTCTGTGTTTCCAACAGAAAAGTCATCATTGTGTCATGTTTATAATTATTATCCATAATAAATTTCAAATAAATGCATTCTTACACTAAAACACAATTTAAAGATCCCCTCCAGACATGTATTAAAACATGTAAAAAAAAAAAAAAGTCTGCTTGGAGAAATATTATATGTCTGATATGAATTTTGTCTGACAAGAAAATCTATAATCACCCTTCAAAATCCTTAAAATGACATTTACTCCTTCTCCCTCATCAAAAACACAATTCTTTGAATAAATATTTTTCATTTCAGAAGTTTAACTGCTGCACACTGGATGTCTCACACTTCACTGTAAAGTCCATTCTCAGTGTTTTTGCACTGGAGGCTACAAATTTAAACATTACACACATTAGTTGAATATTGAACGATGATTGGCTCCAGACTAGTTGTAATGCCACAAATCATGCTTGTACCCACCCTATTAAAATCTTATTTACAATGAACATGGTGTAACTTTCCAAATTTAGCAGATGAAAGTATAAACAGCCTTAGTGTCAAACTCTGCACATACATCATTCTGCACAATGAAGCTCAAACATTCAATTGCAGGAACAAGAATACAAATATTTTTGAGAGGTTGGGAATTAGATTTTATAAGAAATGTAAAATATGTAGCCTATATTCAATCTTGATGTGCATTAAATTATTTCATTACAACACATCATTGCCTGCTCTATCAATTCACCCACAGTTAGACGAAATACGACCGGAGATTGGTAGGACCCTTTGAATTTCAAAATAAAAGTTTGAACGTTATAGTGTGTACCACATTAAATACTGCTGAAATACTGCATCAGTGGGTCTCAAAGGAAGCAACGGGGGAATCATTTATTTTCACTAAAACTCCATCCATAAGTAACACAATGACTAAATGTAGACTATGACTATTTTGGCTACGAGTTTCATACACTCTCTGTAATAAAACATCAAAAAGCACAAGTTTTATCACATGGGGGTCTGTTTTCTAATATGTGTCAGTTTAGGGGTCCTTGATGTGGAACAAGTTTGGAATCATTGTGCTAAATAGCCTATGAAATGGTCGGTTTTCTTATATTAGAGGTCTACTACCTCAAAGATGTTACTGTTAGATATTACATGTTTGTATTTGTAACTGAAGTGTTATAAAATTCATCGCAAAAGATGTAGGTCAAAAACTGTTTTACTGTGAAAATGAGTCAGGATGTGTAACGTATATAGTCCCCTTGACTTACTTCACACTGGTACATTGACCCAGTTTCAGCTCTCAGCAGTCTCAGGCTGGTTTGAATTAGCGGCGCGGGTTGCGCGTGGCGTGGAGCCCATAGTGTCTCGTGCCTAGGACGCGCGCTCACTCCCTCCGCGCAGCACAATGCTGGAGACCAAGTTTTTATCCGCGCAATGAATCCTGCCAACGAAACCAGCGCTGACAGAAGTGCAGAACAATATATTTTTGCAGTTGGCACCTACAAACTTCTGGCTTTTACCATCGGGACTATTGGAGTGTTTGGCTTCTGCAACAACGTTGTTGTCATCCTACTTTACTGTAAATTCAAGAGGCTGCGGACGCCCACCAATTTGTTACTGGTCAACATAAGTTTAAGTGATCTTCTAGTTTCTCTGATCGGAATAAACTTTACCTTTGCTTCGTGCGTCAAAGGAGGATGGATTTGGAGCCAGGCAACATGCATGTGGGACGGCTTCAGCAACAGCTTATTTGGTGAGAGAAAATAAAACGAGGAAACATTTAAATAAACATTTATTATTCATGTTTGTCACATAAACATGTTGCAGAATAATTCAGGACTCATATTGCTCGTGTCCTTTAATTATTCGTCTTTCTATTGCAAAAAAAGATATGTGAGCAAATGCATGAAAACAATTATATACATGAAATCCTAAAGTCAATGTATACCTTCGTATATATACATGTGTATTATATATATATATATATGTGTGTGTATTTCTATAGAAGTCAAGCAGGAAATATTCCACATTGAACTAATTCTGTGAAATACATTCAAACATACTATAGGTAAAAGCATAATGTATTGTTTTATTATCATTATTAGAATTAGTATTAGTATTATTATTATTAGTAGTAGTATTAGTATTAGTATTAGTATTATTATTAGTATTAGTATTATTAATAATCTCTTTTTTTCTTTTCCTTCACTAATTCACATCCTTCAAAGAAATTTGTGGCTGGTCAAAATATAGAGACTGAACCCTTCAGTCTCTTCCCTTAAAGAGCTGCAGTAAAAACCTAACGACCTTGAAGGCCTGATTTTATACTATTTATCTTTATTCATAAGTGGGTGATTTTTTTAAATGTATAGAAAGCATATTTTGAAGATAATTGCTTCATACTGAAAAAATGCCTCTGACACCTTCAGTGTGCCCACAGCCTCTATTACCACAGCAACATGATTGTCCGTTTATTACCAGCAGTTATGTGTTATGTGAGTTGTGAATGAATGCAGGGGGTCACTCTGCAGGTCCCACCCCTGTAGGAATTATAGCTAAGTAGGATGGATGTGTGAAAATGAGCTCATTAAGAGCATACCCTCAAGCCTTTATCAGTAAATTAAACACAAAGATGCTGTGGACAGTTGCTATGTTCTAACATAGTCTTAATGCCCTTTAATTGACATTGTGTTGTTTGCACATGATCCAAAGAACACTGTCATCTGCTTTTGTCTTGTAGCATCGCAGTTGGCAATGCTGCATATTTGTTTATCTGCTTTGCGCTGCAAACATGACACAAATAAGTCATGATGAAAAGCTTGCAAAGTTCAGATTTTTAGTTTATACTTTTCAACCAAAGTGTGCTGGACTTCTGTACTTCGTCACGGAAATGGCATTTAAACAGAAAGGATGTGGCGTCCTGTTGGTTTGGCCCATGCTCAGATAAGAAGACAAGCCTGGCAGATAATAGAGATTTCACTTCCAAGCAGCGCCACATCCTGAGAAACACCACGCCCCTCCCTTGTCACTCACACTACAGTGCTGCAGCTATAAATGCTCACATGCACAGCTTGACATGTTAAACCCCAAGGTCATGCAATTAGCCAAGGTGCGATTTGATGGCACCGTCGAAATTCTGGAGAGCCTGCCTCCCAGCAACTGTACCTGAGACAATGATTACAATACATGAGTCCCTGCTGATACAGTTTAATAAATCCAGTAGCTCAGACTTTCTCTGTGTGTCCTCTACAACGAAGAAAAGACAAATATGTCGTCATCTCTATCATATGTATTACCCAGTGGAGGTAAGTGTCAGTGTGACCGTCACACACACACACACACGAGCCACGGGGGACGCAGCAATAAGCCCTGGCTGTACTGTCAATGCACGTCTGTCCTGCTGTAACCCTAACCCCTTAGCTGTGCTTCCAGTGAGTGCACAACCTGGAACAACTATAGTATAGTGTATTTGTAAGTTGTGTGTCTATTCTTTGACACCGGTGCTGCGTTTCTCCCATTAATCAGGAGATTAATGAATCACAGACAGCATTGAAGAGGGTACTGGAGTATATAATTGGATAGATATATATAGGTTATATAAGTGTGTGATGCTGATTGACTAGAAACAATCAATTTTAGAATGTGTGCCGTGAGGAGTCAGATTTGCTCTTGGACTACACATCATATAAAAGTGTGAACGGCGTGATGTGTACAAGATGAACATAAGGAGAGACAAATATTTGAGTACACAATGTAGCCCAAACAGCATCCCTTTCTGTCCAAGAACAGGCTGTACAAGACAGATGCAGGTCTTAGAGGTGTGTGTGTGTGTGTGTGTGTGTGTGTGTGTGTGTGTGTGTGTGTGCGTGTGTGTGTGTGTGTGTGTGTGTGTGTGTGTGTGTGTGTGTGTGTGTGTGTGTGTGTGTGTGTGTGTGTGTGTGTGTGTGTGTGTGTGAGGAGTCCCTTTCTGTGAGTTTTCTAGGACTCGCAACGTAATGTTTAAATGTGATGTTCCGCACCAAGATGTTCAGAGTTCTTTATGAACAAAGTATGATGAAACTCATTTGGTCTGAAGAGACGCTGAGTCGCCGTTGACCCAGATCCTCCAGTCAGCGCTCCGCATTACTCAGTGTGTCTGTATCTCTCTCACTGCCAACTGCCAGGCATCGTCTCCATCATGACTCTGGCAGCCCTGGCCTATGAGCGATACATCCGGGTGGTCCACGCCCAGGTGGTGGACTTTCCCTGGGCGTGGCGGGCCATCTCCCACATCTGGCTGTACTCTCTAGCCTGGACGGGGGCTCCACTCCTGGGCTGGAACCGATACACTCTGGAGATCCACCGGCTGGGCTGCTCGCTGGACTGGGCATCTAAGGATCCAAACGATGCTTCTTTCATCCTCTTCTTCCTCCTTGGCTGTTTCTTTGTGCCTGTGGGCATCATGATCTACTGCTATGGGAACATCCTCTACACAGTGCAAATGGTAAGATATGCAGATGTGCATAATAATAAATTATGAATGAGTTAGAACAATCAATAGAATGAATTACGTAGGCTTGTGGATGGAGGGTTGCTGATTCAAATTCTCAGACTAGAATCTTGGAAGGAAACTTTAAACCAGGCAGCCGAAAATAACGATCGTTCTACTTCTCAACAAAAGATAATAAGGTACGACTGAATAAAATGAACACTTCGCTCCACTGGACTTAATTACAGATATAAAAGAGAATGTCTTATTATTAGTAGTAGTAGGAGTAGTAGTAGTAGTAGTAGTAGTTTAAATTGAGTGAATAATGAGCAGACTAATAATGGTAATGTGACACTTGACCTGATTTTTTATTTTTAAATCAATTTCATATCTTATAATACAACTGACATTTCAACTGCTTACAATGCACACACTTCAACTTTCTTCAGCGCTTCCACTTCAACCAAAATGTACCACTTTTTATCCAGTGGTTACACATCAACTCACATTTCAACTACTTTCAATTCTTTATCCCCAAATGACATTTCAACTGTTTTCAGTGCTTACAATTTAAATGACACTTTCAGTCTCAAACCCTCACCTTCGAACATTGACAAAAAAACATGTCCAGTTCTTGTACCTGCCACAACTTCCACTGTTCATACACAATACACTCCAACTGCTTTATATGCGCACACTTGCACCAAGCTACTTATTTATCATCTACACTTGGACTGATATTTCAACTCCTTTCAAGCACTTTTACTTCAACTGACACTTGAATTGCATTCAGTATACCTTTTAGTGCATACATGTAAACTTACAATGTCATTTCTTTAAGCCCTCACATTTGAATTGCCATTTCAAATCCTGTTAGTTTTTGTATTTCATCTGTCACTTGTATACACTTTATCAGAAAATGTAATTTTTTCTGGTTACAAAAAAAGCCTTTAGTGTTGAGTATTTACCACATACAAACATCTTCGTATTACTTTTGGCTGAAGACAGATTAGAGTCTGACCAATAAATAGTCCCGACCAGCATAGGCCAACATTAGCTCATTACGTATTTAATAGTATCACATATATTGTATGTCAGCATAACAATGACAATACATAGAAGTACAGAAATGCCACCACTGTTTTGAAACACTGTCACCAGTCCCATACATATATAAGATTCATATGTAAGATGTCCTGCCTAGTACATTTCTTGGTTGTAATTGCTATTGGGAACCTTATCACACGTTTATTTAGGTTATGGCTGTGTAAAGAAAATCAATATCGACCAGTATATCGTTATCACATTTTTTAAAAACACTAATATCAATATTGGTATTAAAAAGCCAGCATTAGTTGGGTTGTCGTAGCTCAAATACAAACTTAGCAGACACCTCTGGGTTTTCATTTTAATAAAAAAAAAGCTCCTTGACCTTCGCTGGCCGCCTTTCTTTCACCCATCTTTTATTACGAACTCTGTTATCATAATGCGCTTCTGTGCCTTCAGGGCTTGTCCGGTACAGTGGAAAGCTCATTGTGTGTCTTTACTGACTCTTTGAAGTGTCCTTAATGTATTATTCACAGAAGACAGCCTAGTAGTAAAGGACAAGTGAGCACTTTGTTACAATGATAGTTGAGTATTTGTGTTCACTTTAATGATTCCTTCCAAATCCCTTAACAGTCTTATTTGATAGAACTGAGGATCCACAGGATTCTTTAATATGTTTGTGTCTGTATCATATTCTTCTGTTTGTACCACTGAGCAGATGGGCACTTGTGTTTTAGAACAGGATAACATGTAAGCAAATGTGTAAACCAGAAAAACACCTAATAATTCAAATCAAATGACCCAGATGTCTGTCTGCAGCACAATGTGGTACAGCTGCTCGCTCTCCTTCCTTAAGTATTTGCAACAATCTAGGAAATATTGGCTGCTGCATCCTCACACTCTCAATTTTTAGCATCTCAAAACTCCCAGCCCCTCTGTAAGCCCCTGAATACCTCAGAGATCCGAGACAAGCTCATTACACACGTCACAGCAATTTGGGAGATGCTCTGAAAATCTTCAAAGGGAAGTACTCTGATCCTTACAGAGTATCTTTATGCTGGAACATCTCACTGTAGACATCTGAAAAGCTGGGAAACAGTAGAACATAAACATGGAAATAGCTTGTGGCTTCATTAGAAATGAGTTTGCAGTGATTCAGTCAGCTGTTGGAGACTGTCCTCAGGGAGAGTCATATGCTTTATCACCTCATCTATGAGCTGTCAACTCACACAAGATTATGGAAATAAAGCTGTAATGGTAATATTTATTATAGTATTAATACAGAATTAAATAGAAACATTCTCAACAAACTGTTGTCTCTCCATGTTTCTAAATCTATTGGAAGTCATGCTTCAAAGACATGCTGTCCATATAGAAGTAGAGCGTGAAAAGTGAAAGGATGTTTTCTCTGATCCAAAAGACAGCTCTTTTCAAGTCATAACAAGTACATGTTTCTTTGTTTCTGTTCTTCCACGTGGTTGTGTATGTTCTCTACTATTGCTTCTGTTTAGTTCCCCACCACAGTGCAAGTCAGCTTGGTTCAGTTTCAGCTTTCGCTTTATTTGGAGCGACAGCACTGAACTCGACTAGCTGAAGTCAAAATAAAAAATAAACTGCAGAAATTGTTGCATCAGTGTTGGAAGAAGTTATGTAAAAGTTTTAGTCTCTCATGTATACACTGCAAATATGAAGCTTCATATTTACTGTACAGACCTGAGAGTGGTATTGATCTTTCAAATGTGAATCTTACAAAAATCAAACCATGCCTTGGTATAATGAAAAGTACTTATTATACAGCAGATTGGCTTATTTCAGTCTTATATTATTATATGTTATAATATCAGATTGTTGTTAATGATGCATTAATGTGTAAACAGCATTTACCTGTCACAGCTTGCTGAATTTGAGCTCATTTATATGCTATTTGGTAGTTTTATAACAACATTTATAACAACTATTTTATTGGCTTATCATAGGTTTTGCGTGTAAAATCTTAATCTGTAAATTCACTTGTAGTTACAGTTGTCAGAAAAATGCAGTGCAGTAACAATGCAGTACAATATTTGCCTCTGAAATATATTGCAGGAGAAGTAAAAAGTAGTATAGAATGGAAATACTCAAATATAGTATAAAATTGTACTAATGACCACCTTTTATTTTGTACTACATGAATACTTCATGTAATACAACCAGTCAAACTACCAACATCCAAACCAGTGACCATCTATTCTGTAGACAGCCTGTCGAACTGTTAACTGGTCTTACTGGTGAATATCTTTCCTGTTTCTTACAGCTACGCTCCATACAGGACCTCCAAACGGTTCAGATCATCAAGATCTTGCGCTACGAGAAGAAGGTCGCCGTTATGTTTCTTCTAATGATCTCCTGCTTCCTGGTGTGTTGGACACCCTACGCTATTGTGTCCATGATGGAAGCCTTCGGCAGGCAGAGCATGGTCTCTCCCACAGTGGCCATCATCCCTTCATTCTTTGCCAAGTCTAGCACAGCCTACAACCCCCTCATCTATGTATTCATGAGTCGAAAGGTGTGTAGTCATATAGATTTTTAAAGAAAAACAGCCAAGAAATAATGTGACATCAGTAAACAGTGTAACACTTATTTATAGCTCTTTGTAGATGGTCAGGGTGGGGGCAGTGAAAAGATTCAGGTTACGTTGCCCTCCAGAATACACAATATGTTTAACTTGACAGCTGTAAATGGCCACTTCCTGTGTGTTCATTCGATTTTTTCCCCTTCAGTGAGAACAACTGACCTCAGAATTTAATATGGGAAAATAGGGCAAATCAATGGCGTCTAAATTAGGAGTGATGGTTTGCTGTCCTGCTGTGCTGCTTCATTTTGTGGTTTAAACAGAAAAGACAAGAGAGAGGTGGATTTATAAGTATGGAAACATTTTAATAGAAGTATTTTTAGGAATTTAATTGAATTTGATTTCCCCTAAAGTGCAGCTGTAACATCTGCATTATAGATATATATATATTCCTCTAAGAGTTCCGTTCATATTTCTCACCTTCTAATTGTACTGTATGCATATATAGTATGTAAAGGTGTGAAATTGTCACTTACACTTATTTAAGTTTGGTGTCACCCTGTGAGGCTGATATCTTACATCAGCATATTTAAAAGATAAATGATCGAGCAGAGGGTGCTATTTCATCCCTATGTTAAATATCAGCCTTTTATCTCTTCCCTCTGCTTCTCCTCCTACTTATCCTCTCTCAGTTCCGCCGCTGTTTGCTGCAGCTGCTCTGTTCGAGGCTCTCTTGGCTGCAGCGAAATCTCAAAGAGCGCCCCCTGGCTCCGGTCGAACGCCCCATCCGACCGATCGTCATGTCAGGCACCAGGGACCGACCCAAAAAGAGAGTGACCTTCAGCTCCTCGTCCATCGTCTTCATCATCACCACCGACGATTTCCGCCGATTGGACGTGACCTCCAAGGCTGGAGATTCCTCAGAGGTTAATGTCATTCAAGTGAGGCCATTGTGATCCACAGGGACTGGACTTCTCACCACTAACCACTCAGTATGCCTTAGGACCTGACATGTAACTTCAAGCCAAAATAGCTCTATCTGACCTCTCTCTGGATGTTCTTCTGCATCTACACACAGTTACTGACTTGTTACAACTTTATGTACATTTCCCTTTGTCAGCTGCTGAAGAACCCAAGATCTCAACTAAACCTATTTCTGACAATGTTTTGTCTAACCAGGAAGTATGAGTGTGACATCCTCATCTAACATCAATTGTGTTGATATCCAGTACATACATGATGATGTAGTTAACAACTAGTAATATGTTTCTGTTAGAAAATGAATCACACTTATTTGTCAAATGTTCCATTTATGTGACAACTGTAGGACTGTGTTGAGTATTTAAAGGCCAGTGGTGTTATGGAGTTTGGATGATAGCAGTTTTGTTTTTTTTGGTTGGTACCCAACTGCAATTGTGTAACATGGCAAATAAGCCTTAGCTCCTTAGCTATAAACCATAGTACACACACCGACATTATTGTGTATGGATTCAATAAAGAGTTGCTATTTTAAGCTACCTAGCTTGTGTTCGTTATCTCATTTTAATCTAAATCTCCAGTGTGACAAGAACAGTCACTGTGGGATGACATTTTGTGGAATTACATGTGTGAAGAATACAGGAGTGTAATTAGATAAGAGGAGATGAGACTGGGACCTTGGTATGCTTCAGTGAGACGCTCCTTTTCATAACCTCCTGGGCTGTCAGCTATGAATAGACTTGATAAATGGATTTCCATCGCTGTTAAAAACCTTGTTCAATGTCAGTGACTGGGTCAGTGACTGAGTGAGTGGCAATTATGTTTATACTGTTTATACAGAGTTCATTCTGTCCTAAAAAATTGTAAGCAGATGCTATTAAAAAGTGGAGCAATTGATAGATACTAGATCTGGGTAGTAGGATGCATCACAGCCAGCGCCATATTGGACCAGGGTCTAGCAGCTCTCTACAGTAGAGAATACCAAACTTTTGCGCTGTTTTGGCTGTTTCATAGAAAGAAATAATTAAACCAAGGCACAAGGTATAATTTCTGGCCAAGTAGTGATTTCACAACACTCTACTGTCTGAGCATGTTGAACTGAATGTACTGTTATCACTATAGGTCAAGTTAAGTGGCGATGAATCTTTGCAGTGGGACTTTCCAATCCAGCCTTACGAAATAGTCACGAAATGGACACGAATTTTCTCATTTTTTCGTGACACACAACATGACTTTCAAACAAATGAATTTCAATTGGAAGTATATTTCATTCATACATCCCTTATAAGGGATACATTTCCATGTTTGGAGGTGGAGGGCTAGATAGGTGAAAAAAAGAGGAATTTAGTGACTATTTCACAAATTGCTGTGTGACTCAGTTGCCCATTGCAAAGTTATGAGTGAAGTGAATTTGTAGCTTCAATTTTGTATTATTATTTATTATTACATTTATTGACAGCAAACCTTGATGAAACCACATGCACACATAGGAGTCAACCAGTGTCTAAGCACCAACAATTATTTTAATTTTTCTACTGCTTTTGGTTTTGTTTCGACAAAACAACAAATTTGTAACTGTTACATTAGACCAACTTGAACAACTCCACTTATTACAGTATATACCTCATATATATCATATTTTTCATGCACTGACATTGACATTTTTAATATTTATAACTATTTGAGAAGGTATTACGTCTTAATGCTTGAATAAATCCTCAAATAATTACAAAACAGAGGCCCGGCTTGAATTCTTGAAGGTATTTTGGTATGAAAATCATCAGTGTTGATTAACAATGTATTCTGTATCACAGATAAGAGTCTGGTACTTTATTGATACAATGACTAGCAGCAACCCAGTGTGGTGTCTATGTGCATTTATCTATGAACTTCTACATTATGTATCTTAGACCCTGTCTGTGAGCCTGAGTTTAATACTGACGGGTTTTTTTCACATTTAAAATTGTGCACACTGAACACATAGTGATTGATAATGTGCTTCTATAAGATTTCACCAGTGTGTAATTAATACTTGGTTGAGCCAAACGGTGGATCATGGATAATATTAATCTCATCTAAATCCACTGAATAAATCCAGAAAGTCATTATGACTGGTATAAGATACGACAATCATTATTACAGTATGTTACCAATTTGCCTGTCTGAATTAGAGGTTTTAATTAAAATTTGGACCCGTTCAGTTCATCAAAGTGTTTGAAGCAGCGATCTTTGCACTTCACTCTCAGATCAGACACAGTGCCAGTGCTCAAGTGGTCCAAACGGCCAAAAGCCTGTTCCACAGTTTCTCAGCGGGGATGCTAAGCTTGTTAATATCTGGAGGATTTTTCACAAGCAGGTAGGAGCCTCCCAGAAGGGCTCCTGTAGCACAGAACAGCAGACCACGGTTTATCACCTGTAAAAAAAAAAAAAAAAAAAAACTTCTTTAATTACTTTGGACTCAGTTCTGTCAGTTTTAATCACAAAATTATTTGTTTCTCTCAACTTCACACAAGACTTTGTAACTGTACACATCACTCAGAAGCATTAAGCAGATCAAAACTACAAAGAAATAGCCCTCCCATGAAGTATGTGGTATCTTTTTGATGCTGTTAGTTTCTTTGTTGGAGAAACTCATTGTTTCTTCAGAACAGTGGTTTAAATGGGATATTCCAGCAATTTAGTACTGCCGTTTAGTATATCTGGGGAATGAGGGAAGCACATATTACCGAAAAAAGGGCCAAAATCAAGATAGCAGGGGCCAAGATATTCTCACTTTAATTCCTAGCATGACTCAAGCTCCAAAAATGCTACATTTATACATACATCCCATAATGCAACTTAATTACATTTGATAGACACATTTCATTGCACAAATAACCTCACACTTTATAAAGCAAGCTTTCAGTTAAACATTTGAAGTCTCAGGCCCAAGCTTACGTATATAACCTTGAGGGTCATCATCAGGGGTCATCATAATTATCTGCACTAATTTTGCACATGGACTAATCATGTGAATATATGCTCATTGTTCAGTTGATGTACTTGCATTTAATTAATTGCAACTGAGGATTTTATTAATTGTGCAGCAAATCAGCTGAATATTCAACTCAATTTAAATGCGTCTACAGATAAACATATAATTAAGTGAATTGAGTTTGATTTGCTGTGCAGAGCGAGGTATGTGCAGAGTTTGACACTAAACCGTCATCCATCTGCTGAGAAGGGGAAGAATTTTTCACAGGGTAATGGAACTTTTTTTGGATAACATATCACACACACACACACACACACACACACACACACACACACACACACACACACACACACACACAAACACACACACACACACACACCTCTAAGACCTGCATCTGTCTTGTACAGCCTGTTCTTGCACAGAAAGGGATGCTGTTTGGGCTACATTGTGTACTCAAATATTTGTCTCTCCTTATGTTCATCTTGTACACATCACGCCGTTCACACTTTTCTATGATGTGTAGTCCAAGAGCAAATCTGACTCCTCATGGCACACATTCTAAAATTGATTACTTTTGTATGTATTAAAACATGTTGGGAGGAGGTCTTTAAGATTTTTAGCATTTCTTTCAAGTAAATACATCTGGAAATCAAGGTCATGGTTATTATACCACATGGGGAAATTCATGTGGTCTATTGCCCAAAATTAGCAACACAACTCATTAAATGGTCTCATGACATTCCCTGTTTTACTTCACTGTTTATTCTGTTGCTGTACTTTGGAGTAACCAGGGGTTTTCTCAGCAGATATTTTTGGATTATGTCCACCTTGCTGTTTACTCATAACCTATCATTACAGCAGCCTCCTCGCTCTTGACTATAGGACACAAACCTTCACGCTGTATGTGTCCATTTCAATATCACACAATTATATTATACCACCGACCATCATGTTCTGCTTCCTATATACTCCACACAGTAGTTTTCTCCCCTCCATAGAGGTTATTTTGCCCTCCGCTCACATCACTACGGGTTTAAACAATTTACAAGGAAGGCTTTGAAATCCACGCTGTCCACCTGACAGTGAACCATTAGCGCAGAAGCCATCAGCACAGGTCACATCAGACAGTTTGACATAGTGCCAAGGATTAACCGACCAAACAGCCAAGCGCAGGAAATCAGGAGCATTTTTCTCTGTTCAACAAAAGTTGTTCGGTGTTTGTGGCAGAAATAAATGAAATGTTTCTAAAAGGGGGAATTCACCCAGCGAGAGTCACGTCCGTCTTTCGTTCTCGTTGCTGATAATACAGCAGCTTCAAAAGAGTCCTGGATTACAATATTAACATGTTCAAAGGTATGAAATATCCTGAAAAAACATTAATTCAATGCAGCAAAGATGAAATGAATGAATCTGAAGAGAAAACACATTTTCACAAAGTGCCTTACTCTGTCTTGCCAATGCCAGAGCTCCACGGCTTGATGGTACCTTGTCCTGGTGAAGGTGACCTAGAGAAGGTGAGGGACAAGTAATTATATATATAGATTTTGTGTTAGGTCAAGCAATGTTAATTACAAAGGTACTTGCCATTGTGTAAAGTGGAATTATTGTCCCAGGCATGAGGAAGTGGAGGATGTCATCAACATTTTTTCGGAAAAGGAACCATTTGGAGTTGACATGTGCTCGCATCTACAAAGCAAATGAGTACAACTGTTAGTGAAGAAGTGAGCAACCCGTCCTTCATATTGCAATGTTCTAAAAACTTCACACAGTCTCCTCTACTCTCCTGACAAAGGGTAGGGGGATTAAGCTAAAACAAAGTGCTGCACATGACTTACATTAGTAAGATCTGTAAGAACAACAACAGTGCTGAGACCAGTTACTGGCATTATGAGTGTATGAATTTTAATGTGCAGATGGCTGCTGCACGCCTGTCAGATGTAACAGAGTGTAAATATCTACAGATAATTGGAGTCAGCACACTGAGAACCCGACCTGACTCTCTTATGCCTGTGAATATCCTTTCTTCATCTCATGTACAAACAGTACATGCATTATGAATTATTAACTTTTGCTAAAGTAGCTGACTGGCAATGGCATAAGGTTCAAAATGACACTGACACATGTTAAATCAGTCTTGAAAGGTAGCTTTTATCACCTTCAGTGTGAATTATTGTTAGTGTGGAGGAGACTGCATCAATTTCAATCAGTCACGTCTTTGTAACTGTCACCATAATTCTGAAATAATTAACAATTATGCAGAATGTTCTTGGTTGTTTGATTGATGCTAATTGATACTATAAAGAAGATGTAAAGGACAGAATGTCTCACATGTGATTATGACAGTACATCTACCACCAGGGATAAAATGTAAGAATTGAGTGGTACTTAACTTGTGTGTTTTCATTTTATACTAGTTATTATTTAAATAATTAATACTTAATTTATAAATACTGCACTTTTTACTACACTTCATTACATATTTGACAGCTATGTTTACTTTTCAGATTATAATTTTACATGTAAAATGTAGTTTATAAAAAGTAAAATGATGCATTTGTATAGATTAAACATCCCAGCAGCAGAAAGTTTAAAAATGTGCTCCAATTTGACAAAATTACAATATTACTCAGATGTTAATACATCAGTAATAGTATTCCAATAATATATATCTGATCAACGTGACACTCAGTAAATTAATTTTGCATGAGTACTTTTGGATACTTTAAGTCCATAATCAGGGTTATTTTTTCAAACTTTGAGTCTCCCTTAAAGTAAAATTTAAAATGTAGAAGTTTAATTAGTAATGGAGTGTTTTTGCACTATTATGTACCAAGTAAAATTCTCCATTCTTCATCCTATCACTACCTTTAAAATACTGGTACTAATCGGTCTCTAAAGGATGCCCTAACCTGGTGAGCTTGAGTTGGAAAAATCTAATATTTACTTCAATGTAGTTGTACATGGCCAGGTCTGCGATTGCGTGGTCGTCTGGAACTCTCACTCTGGTATACTCAGGCAGTACAGCACCTGGGCAGACATGAAAGAAAATGCTCAGATTTTCTTGTGATTTATTGCTTCATTCTGTGTCTTCTTTAACCTTTGCTCGTATAAAAAAGCACTTACTGAAATCCTCATTCAACTGATCCATTATTTCGTCAAAGACAATGCAGTCCTCAAAGCCCTATAAAGCATAAATGGATGAATGAGTCTCCATTAAAGTCTTTTCTTCTTTTTGTTTCATTTAGTGTTACTTACAGCGTTCATTCCCTGCCCATAGAAAGGCACCACTGCGTGGGCAGCATCGCCCATAAGGACACACTTGTCGCCAATGTGATATGGGGAGCACTTGACAGACACCATGGCCTGCGCAGGCAATCGGAAATAATCCCTCTTGAGAGCATCCCTGTGAGGCACAAATGGAAGTAAAACAATTATAAACTCATTTTGAGGTATTCGTTTTGACAGATGCATTTTTCTAAACAAGACACTCTGGGTTTTGCTTGGCTCCAAAGGCGTCTGTCACATGTGAATAAGTTGAAACAACCGTGATCTGTCTGCACTGGTAAAGTTGAACGTCAAAGCCAAGCATAGGAGTGAAAGCACACATTCAATTGTTTATGCATGAGCGCTTCAAATCAGGTCAACCCAGACAGGAAGTTAGTCAATGAAAACCTTGAGCGTTTCCAAAGCTCACAGCTCTCCTATCTTACCCCACAACATGTGGTTCACCTCAAATTAAATCCTCACAGCGCAAATCCATGTAACCGTAAGTCTGCAATTTCACACTTCGCAGAACATGGCTGCGGATGTGGCTGAAGTCGACGGAATGATGGGAAATGAAAGTGTTTCGAGGACAGATTGGTAGTGTTTGAGGAAGAGATAAGTGTAGAAGAAGAGCATAAAGGGGATGGACGGGAAGAGGTGGAGGGGCGGAGGTGAGAAAGTCACTTACACTCCTATTAGTGGTATGGCGTCAGGGAAGTATTTCTGGAAAAACTCCATGACTTCATCTCCTGTGGTGATCTTCTCAAACTCTTCAAACGGCATGAAGAGGGTACAGGTAAATGTCTTGTCCTAAATTGGAAAATAAACACAGTGCACAGTGATGTCAATTTGTTGTGGCACACTTCTTGTCAGGTTAAATCAAGTCATCTTTATTTATACAAAGACATTACACCTTACGTAAGGGTTCACAAAGTTAACTCGTTTTCACCTGCTGCTCCGACTGTGGGACACTAGCACTATGTAGAACTTTTAATGAATTGGTAGAACTACCATGAAAAGTTACTGTATTTTATGTTTCAGTAGATTAGACTCTTGTATTTTTTGTTATTGAGGCCATTTTCAAAAAGACTGCCCTGTAGTAATAAGACTGTATACAGCTCTGCTAGGTTGTTCTTAAGCAAAGCAGTAATTTATGCTAAATGCTAACATCAACATACTAACATGGCAACCCTAACCCAATGCTAACATTCTGCGTGCTATCTTAGCGCAAGGCTAGTGGCTACACCGCTAGTGGCTAAATAATACAGGGTACAATGCAGAAAACACCAATGAAATCCTGAAAATATGATGTCTCCCTACATTCAGAGCAGTCTGGCAGTTCAACAGTGGCATGCATCTTTGATATATAGAAAAAGTGTCTAATAAGCAAAAATACTGGGCGAACAATTAGGCAGATACAGCACAGCAAGAATTAGGCCAATCAGTTGAATAAAGACCAGGCACAGCACAAAAAACATGTGAGACACATGCACGTGTTTTAGTGGAATAATCTAGCTTTCACAAAAGTTTTAAATTTTGTACATGCACTCTTTATTTTCACTGATACTGTGGAACAAAAATAAAGTGATTGAGTTTACATATTTATTCCCAGAGCTTTGAGCCACATCCCATGCTATATCTATTGAGGAGGCCATGTGATATGGCCAAATTTCAGGGAACAGTTAAAGGATAGGTTCACAATTTTACAAGTGTGTCTTAAAACAACAGTCAGGTGCCTAAACAAACACTGAAAGAGGTTTCCCTCACTGTCATGATTCCTTCTGCTAATAATGGTCATTAAAAGATCCCATGAGTGCGCTTTCAATGTAAGTGATGGGGGGAAATCCACAGTCGTTGTTTTGTGCAAACATGTATTTAAAAGTTTATTTGAAGATTGATGGCTATATAATATGAGGCTTCAGCCACCCAACTTAGTCAAACCAAGTGGATATTTTCCAAATTTAGTTTGTGTGGTACCAAATTCCCTCTTTGTGTTTCCCTTTTGAGCTGCAGTGGAAGGATAGTAAAAAAGAAGAGGGGATTAGGCATTTAGAAGACTGTAACTTTGACAGATATCGAGTTGATTTGACTGATTTGGACAGCCGAAGCTTCATATTAGCTTCAGACAAACTTTTAAATACATTTTAAATACATTACATATAAACACAGAGGGAGGACTGTGGATTTTGTCCCCCATCACTTCTATTGAAAGCCCATTAAGAAGGGATCTTTCAATAGGAGGAATGATTACAGCCAGAGAAAACTGTTTTAATGTTCATTTGGGCTGCTGACTGTTGTTTTAAGACAGACTTGACAAATTGTGAAACTAATCTTTTAGCAAGTGGGTGTCGTGTTTAGAATAATTTATTAATAAGTGATGTGTTTCAATGGTCAGAATGAACACTCACATAAAAATAAGCATCCTTTAATATATGCTGCATTCTTTGTTACAATTTAATAAATGCTACTTTCCTCTGTCTGGAAAATCCTCCCTCCTGAATTCATGAATACAAATGTAAAAAGCAGACTCCTCCCAGCAAGTGATGGATGAAAGAGCACTGAGGTTGTGGGTGTGTCATTATCTGCCCATCTGAGCAGGTGCTATCTATCAACATCGCATAGTCCTCGCAGACGACCTTTTAGCACCATCTCTGTTACCATAGTATCCACAGCGGCGAGGATGTTTCTGTTTCGGGTTTTTTTCCCGCCCTCAGGTCTAATGTGTTCCTGGGAACTGGGGCAGTGAGTGACAGAGTCAATGCACTCCAGAGTCAGCTGACTTAACCTGGTCTCATTGAAGAAAGCTAAAACTGCCGTTGCTGAGTCAGCCAAGCAGAAAAAATCATTTTGGGGATTAAGAACAGGACAGGAGAGACAAAGAGAGAGCTGACCAAAAAAAAAAAAACCCAACAGATTGATGAGATGGAGGACACAACTGCTGTGTGAAAAGTAGGTTGAACCTCAGGGAGCTTAGACATTTTGCTGTGTAAGATTTCTGATGAATCGGCCTCCACTGGCTATGGGAGCAACTGCAAACGAGGCTAATTAACTGTGTGAGGACATCCCAAAGGACAATCATGGCCTGACATTTTCTGAATTGATTATGCTCGGGGCTCACCGCAACTGCTAGTGTTTACCAAATAATTCAAAGTAATAACCTCACAAGTAGACACACATACATATCTCAACTTGCAACTGCACTGAAGCAAAAACAAAAACAAAAGACGCACTCACCAAGTTGGGCAGGGCGATCATCATGAATGTGTTTCGTGGCCAGATGTGCAGATAATTAGGCTTCATGGCAAACTGCACATAATGATGAAAAGTAACATAAACACATAAACATGAAGATGCCCACAGTGGTGCCTGAAAATTGTGAGAGTAACACTAGCAGCATCTCAGCACCTTCACTGAAAGAAAGGTACTGTATAGAGAACTGACCTCTCCATTAATGGGTGGCATGGTGAGCTCCATGTAGCCATGGGGGATGTAGGTCTGGCTGTAATTGAAGCGGCTGCGACGAAGGAATTGCTTGCGGATGGCGGAGAAAGCTCCATCACAACCTACAATCAGGTCTGCCTTGATCTCCTCCAAGGACCCATCTGGCCTGAGAAACATACCAGAGGCATGACAAACGTACATATATTCTGACATCCATATGGACAGAAGTTCCACTCTCCTCTACACTTAATGACTCCCCCGTTCCCTGTCCATGGGAAGAGCTCATACTACACAGAAAGGATGCTGGCTCTTATCTGACTGTTCACTCAAGTGCAACTGCTAATGCATCTGTAACACTTACTTGTGCTAAGCACATCTGAATATTCTCTTGGCATCTCTTTTAATGATCCTTGCAGGATACATAATGATTTTTAGTGTTGCCAAATTGCTTTAAACACCATTCCAATTATTTAGACAGCATCAATATAACAGCGTGTAATTCATTTCATTAGTCTTTGACCCCATTGCTAATAGTAATGTATTCATCACTTTCACATCACATCCTGTATGAGGATGTGCATCATCAAAAACTCCAGGGTTACAGGTACGTCGTCAGGCCGAAGACTAAAGCATCGAACAGTAAAGATAAAAATCTGCAGATTCTACTATGATTGTTTCTTAAAGTGTGGAGCTCCATGTTGTCCCAACATTCACAAAACACTTGGATCTGCATTATTATCTTAATACAGAACATGGAGATTCCACCATGACAGCCTGAAGCATACAAGGCTGGATCTATCATACAGGCAATCTGGGTACCAGGATCAAGTACCCAGAGGCCCTTGAACAAAATATGAGTTACAAGGTTTCCAACCGACAGTGACGTTATCCAATCGGAATAAAATAAAAGTGCAGCCTTGTCATTTTGACCATTTTAGTCTTAGTGGTGACACTTTAGTATAAGTCCCCTTATTTAGCAATTATGAGCACTATACAAACATTTAATAAACTGTTTATAACACACTATAATAAATTCGGCTGATATAAGTGTTTTAGAATCTATATATAACTATAACTCATCCTATGGGCACCGAGAAGCTGGTGTAGGAAAAGCTAGGATAATAAATGACATTATAAGTAGTAGTAATAAACACTACAATAATGTTCTTATATCTGCTTATAACTACACTATAGTGCTTTTAAAACCATGTATAAACTATTTATGAATGCTAAATAGGGGAGACTTAAAATAGAGTGTTACCATATTGATCCAATCTTCATTTTAAAGTGAAGCTTGTGAAGACAGTCTTTCTTCTGTACTCTCTTGTGAGTCCTCCAACTTTATGAAAAAAAGTACATTTGACAGTGTCTGTTTTTCTCATCAAATGTGAGGATCTGTCACTGTCCTTATTTTCATAAGTTTCACCATGAGATGTTGATTTTATATCATGTCTGCCCACCGCAGTGCTTCCCTCCTTCAGACGACAATATTGACTCTGTTCAGTGATACTCTGAAGCCTCATTAACATGATATTGTTCCTATGGCGATAAAGTAGATTACTGTTCGATTATTGAACACTGGACTAAAAGAAGAAGCATGTCATGCATATCTTTTCATGCTGATGGCTATCTATACATTTCCTGGCTAGTATGGGAGGAAGCTGGTTATCACTGTGGCATCTGGCTCCTTGTGTACATTTAATTATACAAGCTGCAGAGAACAAATATGAGCTGTCACAGTTCAGCTACAGGGTAGAGAGAAAGGGGGGGGGGGGGTGCGTCTTTGATGTGTAAGGTACTTGCCAGGGTTTTTGGATTCAATGCATACTCATTGCCTTACGGAAAACCTGATTAAAGTGCTTTAAAGTGTTTGTGAAGTGCTTCAATAATTTCACAGTGACTCATTCTAATCCACAATTTAAACCAGGCTCACGCTGAGCCACCAGGCATAATAATAAATAAATACAGATGACAACATACACATCAAATGAAATTCTACACCTTTTAGATAAGGCGTAATTGAAATTGAAAAAGTCTGTGATCAAATTAAACAGTTTGTCCCTCTGTATACTGTGTTAATAATTCACTGCATGCCTACTCTAATTCCCACTACTGAAAAGACCTGGAGCTGTTTCAGTGTTAATTGGGTTGTAAATTGTATGTCACATTTACCTCCAAGGACGGCAAAGACAAAGCTACAAAGAAAAGTCACGCACAGAAGCTTAAAAGGCAACATGTTTATCACCGTCCCAGACCTCTGGCACTTAACATGCACAAGGCCACATGTGTTTACATGCAGGAACGCAGAGGGAACATGATCAATAAATCTGCAGTTAAAACAAAGAATCCAAATGAGCAGATCCTCCTGCTAGATTAGCCTCCATATATTTATGCGTGTGTGTGTGTGTGTGTGCGTGCATCTGTGAGTGTGTGAGACTGGTAACGATTTACCTGACAAAGGTCATTAGCCCTGTTTCAGGACTCCAGTCCTGCAGTTTGTGGTCGAAGTTCAACTTTGTGTTTGGATACGTCTCTGCCGCTGAGAGAGTAAATATGTTAGTTGGAATAAGTTGGAATATTTTTGTTTTCAGACACATTCCTCTATTCATTTTCTATTTATACACATCAGTAATCACCTTTGACCAGGTGCAATGAGATTGATCAATACAATTTTGAGAATATATACACTTTATCTATCAAGAATAAATCGCATTTTCACAATTATTTCATGGAAAAAAATGGTAAAAAAATATTTTATTCCAACTTTATGGGTGACCGTGTATATCACACATGCAGGCCTGACATAACAACAGCAGTTTCATATGACAGGTAATATGTCATTAAAAACACAGGAACTTTCACAATTCTAATAAAATGGAGCAAGGAAGTAGTAGAGAGATCTGTTCAAATCAAACCCACCCTGAAGGGGAACACTGAAAAGCATGAATCTTATGAAAAACACAACACAGCAATGAGTGTTTTTGGTTTTGTGGAAACTGAAGTTAAGGCTGTCACACTCTCAGAAATCTCTTTATCTCCAGTGTTCATTCCAGGAGTCTGGATCGGCTCTGATAAGAGCAACCAGCCTCACAATCAGTCTTTTTTCCCCTGGGCAATCTAATTAAAGACAGACCCATGTAGTGACACATTATCTCCAAGCGTACACCGAGGCACTTCATTAAATTTGAGGCGAAATCCTTTTAGCCCCCAAAAACACTAACACATCCCTTGATGTGCTTGTACAGTTTTAAGACTTGCGTGAAGCTGTGTAATGCACTAGGAGTATCTGCAGTGGGTAAGGCGCAGCTCGTTTAGCAAGCAGCCTTATTTAGGGACAATTGTTATAAAGAAAGAATGGGTCTTTCAACTGGGAGCTTTGTGAACAGTTCATTAATTAAGAAACGATTGAGGGTATAGACTTGAAACTTGATTAAGGCATTCAAGTAGAATTGAAGAACGTTAATTAGTATACTCTGTGATATGCTGTTTGTAAAGTTAAAATGACAATTTGTAACTTTTAAAAGGAGAGCTGATAAATTGTTACTCTTACAACTAAAACGTTGAATTCATAAGCAGTAAGATGCACTCTTGCTCAATTCAGTACTCTCAGGTGTTTTGCTGCTACAGCCTTTCTTGGTCTGCTATAATCAGCAGCTTATGGAGGCTAATATAGGCTAACAAATGTAAGATTTTTTTTAGGTTTATATTGTGGTTCGCTGACTTTATGACTCTTTTACACTAAATATCGGTATTTCGCATTATCCTATAATTATTACTTGCACCTGCAGTAACCATTGTTCAACAAAATGTTGATGGTCTTGCTTTAAAACTCAGTATATGTTTTCAGATTGGCAATCATCTGGTTATTTCTGCACACATCTTATGACATTCAGTGTTCAGTGTTAAAGTACTGAGACTATTTTGGCTCAGTTATGAAAAGAAACTTACCTGTTAGCAGCTCTTTGTTCAGATTGGCTCGGTCTACTGACAGGATGTACTGAGAGCAGAACAGTCTGTATTATAGCATCATTGTACAGGTAAGGCAGCTTCACAAACAGACACTCTAATGTTGTTTATTTAAAATGGGAACACGAAGCCTCTTGGGTTTATGCTGTGTCTTCCTACATTCATGACTCAATGTGCTTTCACTGTCTTCCCTGTACATTGTTGTTAAATTTCATTTGAAATGAACAAAGAAAAACAAAGAATTCCAGACAGACCGACCGTAAATACAAATAACAGACACATTTTATAATGACGTGCAAACTCAGATTACATAATTGTGACTTCACTTCACTTCTAGGCTGCAATGTTTTATTGTTTTGTGGTAAAAAAGTAAAGTCTACCCTAGTTGTCACTCATGCTGTTCATCATGTAGTGCATCCTTGAGTCACTTCAGCTACCCTGCCGGATCTCTGCATGTACACACATACTTTGGCTTGTTTGTGTGTGTGTGTGCGGCCAAGCACACCTTTGATAATGCATGTGAGGTCTAGCAAGCTGCAAAATGAATATTTAATCTGCAAACTGGCACAGTAAATGAGGCAAATTCTTACAGTATGCTTACCAATAACTAAACACTGGTAACTTGGATGTAGTGAGGAACTATTTCCAGAAATTTGGATCTAGTAAGAAATGGTGTGGACACTGCTGATATATCAAACCCCCATAAAAGAAACCTAAAAGTTAACTAAAGTCAAAATAACAAGATACAATAGAACTGCACAACCTTGCAAACAACAATTGAAACCATTAAAATATGTTACTAATACCAACTAATCCATAATTAGTAGTTAATTCAAATGTCGAATGTCATTCAAATGCTTGAATGTCTTCTTGCAGGACATCATCCTTGGAAATGACTTAGCCTATCTCTTAAATCACAGTGCTGTAATAATTGTACCATTATTTTGTACTTGACTCATGTCCTACAGCTGGTGAGAGGTCACTTTAAGTCATGTCCTGGCTTTTTCTGTGTTGTCGTAATTCGATGTCAATAATGATCAAATAACACTAATGAAAGACTTACCTGGCCTTTCTTGCCATAGGGGATTGGAGACTGTTTCCCATTCGGTGAGTGGATCATTCTGGCATTCATGGGGATTCCATTGGAGACAATCTGAGCGACAGAAACATTATTGCAGAAAATACTGACATTTAAATAAGAATAAATAATGATGTATGAAGTTTTACTTTGCACTGGGAAATCTGTGTTTTCAAATTATAAGTAGTACAGTGTGAACTGTGGGCTTGTCTGTTTGGTCAATCAATATCTATCTTTGAAAGTACACATGAAAACCTTGTGAAGCGGGCCTTGCTTTGTCATGCTGAAAAGTCATGCAAGTGTAAAAAAAAAAAAAAAAAAAGGGGGGCTCTGATGCAGAGCGGGCAAGCGTACATAACATGCTCAGTGCAGCAAATGTGGACCAACAAAAAAGACTGCTGACCTCACATACCACAATAAAACATCTTCAGTGGACTGCAAGAAAAGAAAGGAGGGTGGATGGATTCCCTGGGGGCATGGCCACATGTTTGGAATTCATAATTAGAAATCAAGCTAAACAAAAAAGGGTTTCCACCCACTCGCCTCCACTTCAGTCCATGATGTGTACTTAAATAAGATTTATAGAGTAAGAAGGGCTGGAATAATGGTCCCAATGATCCCAATGTGTTTCTAAGGCACCTTTTCGACCAATAAACAGCAAGATAGGGTCACCATGTCCCTGCAAGTCTGTCCTTAAACTTTATTTCTACATTATTAGTTTAACAGTGTAATCAGTGTACCTTATCCTCCATTCCAACACTTTTCAGTGACTGTCGACCTCTGTGAGATAAAGCCAGGTTGATGCTTCTCCCCTTCACAACTTTAGCTGTCCGGATATCTGACCAAAACAAGACGAGACAATGAAATCAGTTATTTTCATTTGTGTGTGTGTGTGTGTGTACTGTTCAGAATGTTTGAGTCTATTTCTCAGAGAGATGAGCAATGTGCCAATGTCATTTACTTAGCAAAGTTACAGAAAGAAAATTGAATACTACCATCCCGAGTTTCAAAGACCTCCACATCAAATCCTCTTTTGGCAAAGAAGCAGGCATTCAGTGCACCAACCTGAAGGGTCAAGGGGAGTCGGTTCAGTTCTTTGAAAATCTTGCCAAAATGTGTGTGTTTTACGCTGCCAGACAAGATTAATTATCTCTAAACTGCACAATATCAACTCCAGGCTGCATACTCCTGAAAACTTTTGTAGACTTTATTCTCTTTATGTCACACTTTTAAATGCAAATACACTTCTTTGACTTCAGTTTACAAAAAAGAAAGTCTTCTTTTTCACTTTCTCCGAAAAGTACTTTGTAGAACTGACATCCCCTTTTACAAGAGGACAGTTGCCTTGGACATGGTTGATACACAGTCAACAGATCAAGATGGTACAATGTATTAATAATTCACTTTCACTTCTGTCTTACCAATCCTCCGCCCACCACTGCTACAACTTTTTTCTTGTTTGGTCTGTCGGCTGATTTCTCCATTGTTCTCAGGGTTTTCAGGTGGTCTTACCCACTTGCTGTCCACTTCAAAGTGCTTCACAGGAGTAGTGGGTAAAGATTTAAAAGAGGAGGAGCAGAGTGAATCTCATGCATGTCATACAGACCAGTTCCCCTTTCAAAGCAAACACAGCAGACAGATAACAAAGGGCTTACCAAACAGCGCCTGACAGTCCTCTGTGTCTGAGTTTCTAAAGGCCTACAGCAAACTAGATATTTTTTATACTTTCATACATATTTATTGGGTGGAATAAGCTATGATTCAATGTTATATAGTCTAAAAAAAAATCACTGACTACATGTCATGGATATAAGGCCAAAACAATGTACCTGTGGGTTGTCAAAAGATCTCCTAAAATTAGCTGTGTGTTGTTGTGTTTTGCAATAAGGATGGCAGGATGATATTCACTTCATGTATTGTACTAAAAGAAAGGGAGAGGTGATCGGTGGATTATAGCTTCCATAATATCTCCAGTGACATAATGAATGTCCTTGATTAATGTAAGCAAAGAAATCCGTCTCCATCTAGTGGCTGAGTGATGACATACACTGTCTATTTCATTTTACCAAAAGAAAAAATAAATTAAAATGTCAGTTATAATTATTAAGAATTTTTTTTTTTAGAAACTCGCAATTTTTTTTTAGGATAAATGTAATTATCACAGCCTTTCCTTTTATAATATCATGCTGCAATGTTTAAATAGTACTTGGCACAATTGTACAAACTGACTTCAGAGCGAATCGATTTCTTTTTTAAATTATTATTTATTATATTATTGACCATGTACAGTGATAAGCGTAAATATTCCCATTTGATGAATTTCCCAGATGGGGAAAACGGCATTTTCTTACTATACACGCTAGATATGAAATAATCTGCAAAAAGATCAGATCAGATGGTATCCACTGATGAATTTAAGAGCATCACAAAGAAAATGGTGACAGATGCATGTTAGAGGCCACTGCATTTGAATAGCTGTTGTGATTTCTTTGTATAGCCTATCATGTTGTGTGTAAAACATTTGAATATGTTTTGCAAGGCTACTACATTGGCCAGGTCTTCCTTACAAAACTCTTTTTCCCTTTTCTTTTAAAACAAATTTCAATGGTACTTCCTGGTAAAATAAAGGTAAAATAAATAAACAAAACCGAGTTGACTCATAAAATAATTTTCATCTGTCCATTCATAATTCAAACATACAACAGCACAATAATAAAACAGCAAGAAGCAAAATAATAACACACCCACAATATCAGCAAGAGATGAGAAGTGTATTATTGGGAAATTAAACCAAGGTTATTTGCGTAGATTGGAACTACATGAATTAAAATGTAGAGTCAGAGTTAGAGTTGAGTAGCTTTTAACAGACTTTTTATTTCGACTTCCTATACTACCAGAATAAAGTCCTGTTGCTTTCGAAACAAAGAAAAAGTTGAAACAATAAATGGGAAATATATTTTAATTATACACAGAAATCAATGCGACACTGAGTCCAACCGGTCTAACACGTTTTAGATATTAAAATAGAGACGAACAACTTAAGCAATACATCCACAAACAGCATTACCATTGCATTACATTGCATTCGTTGCTGACTGAGTAGCAAAAAATAAAACATTAAATAGTAAAATTAAGAATACAATAAATAAAGAGTACATGAAAAACAAAGTTAGTAATAACAGTAGGCTAATTATGGGATTGGTTTCTTGTTATTATATTATATAACTTGCAATTATGAGGTATTTTTTCGTCGCCTCAAAGACGACAGTCGTGACGCGCCAGACAAAGCTCTCCTGTGAAAATCCGCACGCAGGCTTTCTAATCGATATCAGATACAATGACGCACCGGTATTTCCATAAATAAACTCAACAATTTCGCAGCGTGCGAGTCGCGTTAAGTCCAATTATTTGTCTCATTTATAGCCAATAGCTGTGATCGTCATAAAATGCATCTACCTGGAGAGTTTATTGCAAAAAGCATAATTCACTACGTTGAATCGCACCCTGTTCTGGGTTCGCTTGCTTCAGTCTATACAAAGATGGCGCTGTGAAGGTTTGTTTTCCATGGGTGCAAAGTATGTTTAAGTACATTAACCGGACGGCCCAGTGTACGAGACACCTCCAGGCAGTAGGAAACCGTTGCGGTCAAAACAAAGACTTTAGGTAAGCATTGTCTGGCTAATGTCTTTACTATTAGATAAAAATAACTTGCGTTACTTTCACACCAAACGACAGGCTACTTAAGTTAGCTATTGAACTAACGTTAGCTGCAGGAACCGCTAAAGCCGGTTGGTTTGCCAAAGCTAGCAGTTAGCTTAGTTGGTACATAAGCAGCATAGGCAGCTACAATACGTTTTACATGCGGGCCCACATATAATATTAATATTGTAATAATAATTATTATTATTATAATGATAATAATATGTATTCTTGTTAACACTTAGCAACAGCGGGAAATTAAATGTAACCACAGGACTACACGAGTCAGGCTCTTTTTGATGCTAATGTAGCAAAGCTAATGCTAGTGATCGTCTGTGACTGGGATTATTTCATGTCCTCTACAACTGTGGTTCTCAACGTTTTTAATGTCAAGGACTCACAATGTGATATAAACCAGGCAGCGAACCCGTATTTGATAACATGCAGTGTGAGGGATCTCCATCTGATAAAATGTAGTTATTCCATGACTGTCTAAACGGTAGATTGGCAGATCAGCAGTGAAGAGCGTGAAGACCATGAACAGAAGAGTCATCCTCATACATCCTCTCATTGACTTCTAGTTAATTCAATAATAGTGACATTTAAATGTACACAATTTTTCTGGTGAATTGTGAGAAGTATTTTGTTCTAGTTTTAAGAAAATACGTTTTGACTAACACTGTTGTGTGCCAAAATGTATTACATAATATAAACTCATTATTATTATTATTATTATTATTAGAACTAATTAACACGTTGGTTTGGGATATTTCAGAAATGTTAAAAATAAACTTTGTGGAGTTAATCAAATGCCACATATCTAGAAAGGTGTACTACATCAACTACTTTTGGGCTGGGAAACTAGACTTCTGTCATGTTTTTTTCTGTTAAACTGGTATTTAACTTATTTAAAACTCAAGACTAAGACTTAAAAATAATATTTTGAATTGAAATCTTATTGTTTTTTTTACAATAATTGTCACAAGAAAATAAATACATAAAAAGCTTTGAACAAGGCGCTACTCTTTTTAAACCAGCTATCTGCTGTAAACTATTTTCAAACCTCACCTGAGTGTCTGTCACTCTGTTAGTTTGTTGAGTGATATCTTTAAATCATCTCAAAAATGTTCATTCAACTCCAGATCTTACCTGAGAAGCTGCAGCTCACCTGTTTGTGTGTCTGTGCTGCTGGCATGATTTTCATAACACAATGTGTCCTGACATTCTCACACAAATCAGCTGGACTAGCTGTGGCTCATTTATATTTTTAAGTAATGTTCATGTCATAAATTACATATTCAAAGATAAGATGTACCTTGATTAATCCCCTGCAGGGGAAAATGATTATTTATTATAATAGACATAATAACTGCTATGGGAAGAGGGAGGGATGGAGTTAAATACTTCTCCTCATAATGTCAAAGAAGATAATTGTTTGGATTGATTGCAGAGCATTTTTATTATCTATGCTTAGCTGTTATACTTACACTTTGGTACTTCTCTTTGAACCTGAAGTCTTATCACTTGGGAGTATTTTCACCTGCATTAATTAAATTGTTTAATAAAATTACATCATGTCTTAGCAGTGATCACAAATGTGCTAAAACACAACTCCTGGACTTTAAACATAATAACTGATGTTATATTTGTGCAGGGAAGAAATTATTTAATTCTGTGATGTTTGAAACTTTTAAATAATAAAAACTGTGGCTTTAGATTCACCACTGTTCCTCACAGACTCCACTAGTGCCGGACTGCAGCTAGTCAAAAATGTGTAACTCTTAACTGCAACATTATGTGTTAAATAGGCAGGATTGTTTGAGATTGGTAAAAATATCTGTACGGTCAATTCAGCACCGCCTTGACATACCTAAATTTACACCTATGCCAGGTGCATTTCACTGCTGCACAGTCTGAGTGAATGTCCATTTGACCAAATTGTGGCATCTGTTAACCCTCCCTGAAAGTCAATGTAAATCTCAGTGAGTGTTGTATAAGTTGTGAACCAAACTTAGTATATGTCTACACAGTCTTTGTCAACCTTCACAAAGTAAATCTCCCTCGGCCTGCATGTCAGGTTCAATCAGAATATGGACTCCTCGACTAACTGCGCTCCTCTTCAACTGTACATTTGATTTCCTCCACTGCAGGCTGGTGTCATCCTTGCCATTCAGAATGACCGACCCGGCTGTGAACAGGGTGGTTGGTGAAATAATTCGCTCTCCCGAGGACAAGCGGGTTTACAGGGGCCTGGAGTTTACCAATGGCCTGAAGGCCATGCTCATCAGTGACCCGACCACAGACAAATCCTCAGCTGCTTTGGATGTCCACATAGGTAATCTAGTATAATCTTTTATTATTGTTATTTTAGGATAGATAGTCTGTATTTTTCATGTGGTTTACCAACGTACAGGGATCATTATTCATCACATGTAACTATTTTTAAGTTGCATGTGATGTGTGTAAGTTACATAACCTTTTAAGTTGCAGAAGTTATCAACATTTCCATAAGATGCATAGGAAACAATGTTGTGCTTCCCAGATGTACAGAATAACCTCAATACTGCCCATATGTTATCCAGTATTCCTGCCACAAATAAACCTGTAAACATAATATTTCTACCACTAGTGTCCATTTCACAGAGAAAATGGTTACTCATCTTAAAATGTTTTCAAAGTCAACCATAACTCCTACTCTGACAAAGCAAACACTAGGTTGCTTTAACAGCAGGATGAGGAAACGATCATGAAATGTAATAAATGACTTCTCTTTACTAAGGATTTGTTTTTAGTGGCCAATTAAATTTGACCCATAAACTGTAAGTCTATATGAACTGAGCTAATAAAAGTGGCACAAGTTAAACCGCCACAATAACCTGTTATCAATATTTTAGTCATACACAATTTCATATCAATTTAAAAAAAACCTCAAACTAACACATACATCATACACAGCTCCTTCCACTGAATTTTTATGACGTCTTTCACTTCAAATTCACAGGTTCCTTATCGGACCCAGGCAACATCTCAGGACTGGCACACTTTTGTGAACACATGCTGTTCTTGGGAACGCAGAAGTACCCCAAAGAGAATGAATACAGCCAGTTCCTCAGCGAGCATGCGGGCAGCTCCAATGCCTTCACCAGCGGAGAGCATACCAACTACTATTTTGACGTGTCCCACGAGCACTTGCAAGGAGCACTAGATAGGTACATTCATTGTTCATTTGAATCGGATTAAAGTATTTGTGTTAAGTATTAATGTTTATTTTTTTAGTCATTATTAGCAACAAAGGAAATGAAACAAATGAAAACTTGAGTTCCAGTACCAATTAGTCTCCAAAATGACCATAGAGATGAAAAAAATAACTCTCTGACAGTGTTTACATAGATAAACATGATAAACCTCTCCAAGACAAGTTATAAAGATGGATACAAAGATAATAGTAGAATTTGAGACAATATATAAAAAAAACAGTAATGAAAAATGCTTGTTTTTTTTCTCCCGTTGTGCATATACAGCACCTTTGTCAAGTTAAGGCAGATGACATATGTTCACCTAAATGGTTATCTTATCAGTATACGCAGTGCTTCTGTATTTGGTTACCAGACTCAGCCTCGCCCCCTCCACTCAGACCAGAAACCTTGCAGGTGTACTGGTAAGCCTCGCAGGGTGGCGGGTGAGGACGGGGTGGGGCGGCTCTGCTCACATGTCAGCTGCGGTGGTTCGTAGAGGACAGGTCGCACGGTGTCAGAATCGAACCTTTCGGGATAAGCTTACCTACTTTATAAATGAATGATAGTCCGAGCATGCACCTGTTTCTGTGTCATAGGCTAATTGTCCCCCCCCCTCCCACATCAGTGAATTGTGAAGACCATCTGGACTGTAGTGGTAGGAAAGGACAGTGTAGGGTACGCTGAAATATTGATGATGTTGCCTCTTTGAAAAACATTGTGTCTGAAAGGATTATTCGTGTCATTAGCTCCTTAACTATACCCTTGTTATAATAATCAGAATGACTAGATTATACAGTCCACAACTTCTGGGCAGTGTATAAATATATTAAACATGGTTGACTATCCAATAGTAACAAAATGTATCTACAGCAAAGCTACAGTGGTTTTAGCTGCTGTCATTTTCAGCTAAAATCTTTTTTCTAGACCCATGATGGGCTAAACAATTACACTAGAGCTAGAATGCACTGGATATCTCACTGGAGGGAGCATTTTTGCTAACAAACAACTGCAAGCACCCCATAATATAATCACATTTCAGTAACATGGCTCATGGAGCGATTGCTTTGTGAGATCCTTTTTATACATTTAAACAACCAGCTACTGTAACAGGTACATTTTTAGTCAGATCCAACAAGGTTTTTGGTCATGATTCGGTACTGCATGGAGCCTTTTGCATAAATCTTCCAATCGACAACAAAAACTAACTGGTGGTGTAGCTTTAAGAAACATTCAAATGATATGTGGGCCAATGATTCCCTGATTTGCATGGCAGTTGCTCACTTTATACTCATGCAAATGGATTTCTGTTTCTGCTTTGTGTGTCCTTCACATTAGACACTTTGTTTTAACCCAAAACAGCATTAGGCTACCACTCAAAGCCCACATTTAAATATGTTTAAAATGATACTGCTTTAAGTTTTATCATCACATGCCTACATACTATCCTGTCTAATGTTCACTTTATTTTCATTTTGTAACATCTGTAGGTTTGCTCAGTTCTTCCTGTGCCCACTGTTTGATGAGAGCTGTAAGGACCGGGAGGTGAATGCAGTCGACTCTGAGCATGAAAAGAACCTGATGAATGATGCCTGGAGGCTTTTTCAGCTGGAGAAGGCAACTGGCAACCCAAACCACCCCTTCAGTAAATTTGGAACAGGTAGAAACTCTTCAGACTTATCACCAATCCTCGCTTAAACACTACATAATATTATTTATCATGAATTATAGCTTAGGTCTGTCACATCTATCTGTCTTTCTCCATCTAAATATACATTTAACACAACTGGAGTAATATAATTTAGAACACTAGATCTTTGGCGTAGATGATCTGATTTAGATTTTGGACCAGCCTACTATAATTTTTGCATATCAGTGTTGAAGTAAGTTTTTTTTTGGTCATATTTGACTATATAGAGCTTGCAAACAGATTTATGAATGACTGGTTATTAAACCTAATTATGATAAATAGTGTAAGTTATTAGGCAGCATATGTCATTCAATTTATGTGGATTTTGACAAACGCTTTTTTTCACATCACTGCAACATTCATATAAACCTGTAATAAGTTGGAATGAAGTTGGCTAAAAAACACAGAAATAGGAAATAATTCATACCTTATGCATTATAAACAGTCAAACCAAACCGGGTCACTTTTAACCAGGAGGACAAAAGATGCATGGTCAGGAGGGGTATTTGTGACAATTTTCGCACAAAAACACATACATGAACCCTTGCAGGTATGACCCAATAAATGAAATAAAACCAAACATTCTGTAGAATGAGGTAAGCATTGGCCGAGGTTGTGTTAATCACTATACCTTTTTAACAATAGCACTTCCCAGTGTAGAGGGAAAGCATTTTGCAGCATGAAAGGAGCTTACTCTGCGTTTCGGGTGAATTGCCAGGTCAGAGTGAGACGGACTTGGAGCAGCTCCCAGCTCAAAATAGCCACCTGATGGCAGTCTTGAATTATAATATCTTTATTCCACTTAAGAACAGAAGAGGATCAGACAGGGTCTTGAAAGTCCTGCAGTCTGAGGAGACTAACGTAATCCTCCCCAGATTGCTGCTTATTTTTTCAAATTAAAAATCCTCAACCACCAGCACTTCACAGTTCTTATAGGTTTCATTAGTGTGTTAGATTTTAGAAGAATTCACAAATGGCAGGGAGCTTGTTTATGATCATAAAAAAGTAAGTTAACTATCGTGTTCTCAGATCGTACTCCTCACAAGGTTTCCTGTTTTAGTCCTTTTAATAGTTAATGCACTTCTCAAGAAGATCACTCGGATGTTATTCTGTGGCTGCGTTCTTGGTAGTCTGAAAAGAGGAACTTCCATTCTTCAACCCTGTGCATTGATCCTTATCTGTCCATTTTTCATATTGCATAAATATGCTGCTCATATTCAGGAGTCTATTTACTGAAACCTCATTAATAATTGCAGTGGGATTGATGAAGATGAACCTGAAGGATTTGATGAGTTTTTTTAGACAGGCGAATGCAGATTTACTTAATATGTTTTATAAAACTCTCATCCACTGGGCTGATTTCTTTCTTTTTATAGGTAACAAATTGACCCTTGAGACCAGACCCTGTAAAGACGGGATCGACATCCGCCAGGAGCTCCTCAAGTTTCACTCCACGTACTACTCCTCTAATCTCATGGGGCTCTGTGTGTTAGGAAGAGGTAAGAAATGTCATGTTTGAATGTTACAAAGACCTCAGAAGAACTCAAGAGGCATGACAAGCCTTTGTACTGTCTGTTACTCAAGACAAGAAAGAGGAACAAAGGCTGCAAGTCACTGAAGGAGTTGGTGGACATCGCCTAAAGATGTTTCTCACGATATATTTCAAGGTCTATTGCAAGTGATTATACAGGATATCTTTGTCAAATCAAATGAGATACTGTACCTTGGTATAACCACCCTAAAACAAATGACATCTTTGGCAAAACAAAGTAGCTTCTACCTAATTACAGTTGTAGTGTTTGTCAAAGGTTAGTCCATGTATCGTCCACACCTCTTTTCTTCCTGTACTGCATGATTGCCTTTCTATAGCTGTGGAGTTGAATTTTTTTTTTTTTTTTGTAACATCACCTTCCCATTGGCTCGTCTAGTTTCACTCTTTGTTATTTCTCTGTAGCTGTGAGAAACTCTTCTGCCTGTGGTGAAAGAACAGCACCCTCTTCCTGTTCTGCCTTTTTACAACAGTCTTCGCTATAGAAGGACCAATAAAGCTACTATTATACATTCTAAGTGACTGACAACTGACAATCAGTATTTAAGCATGATTAAGTGTCCAATTTAACTTAGAAATAATTGTATGCATTTTTCATTCCAGGTGTATAATTCAGTTAGCTCTTATTGAATAAAATGTCACTTAAATGTTCATGTTTAGCTGACATGTTGCAACTCTGTCATTCTCATTTGGATTGTAAGTGACCGAGTGTGACAGAAGTGCTTACAAGAGCAGGATTAAAAGCTTCAAGTGGCTCTCAAGTGACAGCTGCGAGCATCATGGAAGTTGATAATTAATAGTCAAAATGTGACAGCTGGTTTGTTTCACTTGAAGAGCACAGCCAGAGATTACGCTTTCATTCACTCTCTTTTGGCAGCTACTTTTTGCCTAATGACTTTGTTGTAAATCTGAGGTCAACTATAAATGTGTTTTCTTTCTTACTCTTCACCCACAGAATCACTAGACGAGATGACCTCCATGGTGGTCGAGCTGTTTGGAGAAGTTGAGAACAAGAACGTGCCTATCCCAGAATTCCCAGAGCACCCATTTCAGGAAGAACATCTTAGGGTGAGCTTAGTTTATCTCCCCCATCTTGCGCTTTATGTTAGAGCTGTGATGTAAATCCATAGCCAGTAATACGATCAGTTTTATTATGACCTGACATGTTCAGCTCATATATTTAAAATTTTCTAGATTGTCCTTAAATGCTTCCTAAGTAACTTGATTTTCTTTTTTCTTGTTTTCCATCACAGCAATTCTACAGTGTGGTGCCTATTAAAGACATCAGGAACCTGTATGTGACGTTCCCCATCCCAGACCTACAGAAGTACTACAAGTCAAACCCAGGACATTATCTGGGACACCTGATCGGTCATGAAGGACCCGGAAGTTTGTTATCTGAGCTAAAATCCAAAGGTAGGTCACAAATTAGAGCTTCAAGATAGTCGACAATGTTAACACATTTTTTTAAATATACAAATTAATATATTTTTCCAGCATTCAAGGAATATTGTAAAAGTTATTCAGATATTCTGTTTTCTATCATAAAGTAAAACTATGTACTGATGCTCAATTGAAAATGACCATGAATATTATTCTTTCAGGCTGGGTGAACACACTCGTTGGAGGGCAGAAAGAAGGAGCCAAAGGATTCATGTTCTTCATCATCAATGTGGACTTGACAGAGGAGGGTCTCTGTAAGTGGCGCCTGCTACATAATTATAACCACATCGGTGGTGTGGTTATAATTATTCCCCAGTGTGGTCAGATTTGTGTATGTGTTGGTAAATGAAATAAACGTAATGACACATCTTCTACATGTCACCTCAGTGCACGTCGAGGACATCATCTTCCACATGTTCCAGTACATCCAGAAACTGCGTACTGAGGGACCTCAGTCGTGGGTGTTTGAGGAGTGCAAGGTAATTAAAGTTGTCTGTTTAGTGGCAATATTTCAGTCAGGAAGGGCAGGACAAACGTGACCCTGATTATTTGTGGTTACTGGAGAAACTAATAGAGCAGCTGAGAGATTGACAGGCAGTAGACACTGATGTTCTCCATTCTACCTGCTGACTGTAAAGTTTGACACGTCAAACAAACCTCATTTAGTTTGTGGATAATACTACATTTCAATGCAACATAGAAAAAATTACAAAACTTGACTCTAGAATCTGTCTCAAAATCTGAAATGTGTGGAATTGTTGCATGTGTTTGTGACGTTCTCTCTCCCTCTCTCTGTCTCTAGGATTTAAACAAAGTGGCCTTCAGGTTCAAGGACAAGGAGCGACCCCGTGGCTATACCTCCAAAGTTGCTGGTTTGCTACATGTAGGTCCACTCTCCAACTGCAAAGGTTGTTTCCAGGTCGACACAACGCAGCTCATTGCGTCTGTACCTGCTCTCGTCATCGGGCTGCCTGGTGCTACTTTTGAATCTGTTGCAAAACTGGAGAATGGAGGTTTTCCAAAGCCATAGTCAAAATTAGGTCAAACATGTTTTTTGTTTTTTTAACCAAAGTCCTGTATTACTGTGGCAGCCAGATTTGAGTACATCATGGCCTCTTTTGCACTAATTACAGGCTTTTTTTTCTTTTTCTTTTTCCCTCCCAGGTTTTGCAGTGCAAATAATTGTTTGTCACCTTCCTATTTTAACAAAAGCAGGTAGTCATCATATCACAGTGTAGTGTAGCAAGCATTTAGTCTATTCTTCATTTTCTTCTTGCAACAGTTTGCTTTTTTCCTCTTAGTTATTAAACTTTGTGTGTGCGTCAATGTTGACGCTAATGCTTTCTGTGTTTTTCAGTACTACCCTCTGGAAGAGGTTCTAGCAGCAGAGTACCTTTTGGAGGACTTCAGGCCAGATCTGATTGAGATGGTGCTGGATAAGCTGAGACCAGAGCATGTCAGGTCAGTGTGAGAACGTTTTCATGTATAGAAAACTGATGCCATCCATATACATGCAGCAACACTCAGTCTCCTTTTTTCAGTTCTTAAGTATGACACAGTTGATATGTACTGGTTGACTTGACTACTATCACAGAAAACCCAACTTTAGAATCAATGTTTGTGTTTTTTTGATGATCATTTACCACAGAGCCAATAATAAGTTGTTTGTCTTCCACAGTAACATTAGGCCAATGCTGTAACACACTATTTAACTAAACAAAGTAACATTTGATCAGTTTGCTTAATTGCAAACAATAATATTTAAAGAAAAATGTTTCTTGAATTTGTTGTCTGTTTTTTATTTAAAAATTGGTCATTGCAAGCCTAATGCAAAAATAGACCCATTAAATTATATATGTATATACCGGCAAAGGAATACCACAGGAAGTCTTTGAAACTGGTGGTTATAATATTTTTTTTGTTGCCCACCAGCTGTGATAAAAAGTGCCGTTGACCCACTTTGATATTTGTATCAAACAGCTTTTTCAAATTTCTGCCTTACAGATTTGATTATCTCTGCAGCCTTGAAAAGGGCCTGTTTGTTATATGAGGATACGGATACGCATGCTGAGGAATGCATTATTAAGATGTGCATTTTGAATTGGAAATGCAGAATTTCAGTTATGAAATATTTTCTGACTTGTTATATATGTCCCATGTTATATAAAAGCATCAATCTATAAAATTGTATTTGAGCTTCACAACTTGATTTGCTGCAGACGTAGTTAGTCTTTTTTTTTTGGTCCTCTGTCGAGATGCTAAATAGGTTGAGACATTTTTTAGGAGCTTTTTTTTTAATGCAAGAGGATTACCTATCAGAAACCATACTCCACATGAGAATAATGTTGGGAAACGCATATTTGGCAGGAGTAGCACAATCTTCACTTTTCTTGCGGTTCTGCATAATGGTCTTGTAGCTTCAACACGATTTTTACGGGATGCTACAGTTGTGTCAAGCAAAGTGCAGGCTTGTAACTGCTTCCATTTCTTAATGCTCACCAAGGAAGAAATTGCATGCGCTTTTTGGCTGACCCTGGCGGTTTACGTGCCAGTCTTCCTCTTCTACTGAAGTGGCTATTTAACCTTGGGGTTTTGCCAGCGCTGCTTGGAATTCATGACAGCGTTTCCTTTATGGATCAATCTCACCCCAGCAGCTGGAAGTGAACTTAAAGCAAGTTAGGTTGCATCATTAAAGCGATGGAAATGATCATCACACAATTTGGTTTTAGTCTTAGTTGTTTTGTATTAAACAGAAACCTTCGGTTAGCACTGTGATTGAATAAATAATGTTTAGTCTCCAGTGAGACACACACACTTTAAATGCAGCACACCAAGGGCTCCAACTTTGCAGATGTATAGGAATTCTAAACAAAGCTCATCTGTTATAGGCGGACAATGTGTCAATGGACGTGATCCAACTTGTGGAATACTAATAGAAAAGCGCTCACATCTCACATTGTATAGCAGTAATAGAGTATCTAATCAGCTCTCACAGAGAAGTTTTTGTATTAATGTAACCTGACCAGGTTCTCTCTTTGTTCTTTCTCAAGAGTTGCAGTGGTGTCAAAGTCATTTGAAGGGCAAACAGACAAGACAGAAGAATGGTACGGCACGCAGTACAAACAGGAGGCCATCTCTGCTGAGACCATTAAGGTGAATCACTGCTGTTCTCAACAAGTCACACAATACTAGCAGTCTGGCTGTTCAGCTCGTGATAAATACATAACAGCAGTGTGAATTTTATTATAAGATTCTAGTCTCTGATTATATCTTTGTGTTCCAGAAATGGGAAAATGCAGACCTCAACGGGAAGTTCAAGTTACCAATGAAAAACGAGTTCATCCCCACCAACTTTGAGATCTACCCTCTTGAGAAAGACTCTCCGTCCGTGCCCACTTTAATCAAGGCAAGTGTTTTTGCGGCACCGCTCCACCATCAAAGTCACTCATCATTACAGGACTAAGGCAGTCTTTGCTTAACTGCTTATTGGGGGGTGTCATGTTTTCATATGATAATAAGGGACTGCTTTGATTGAGACAAAGCATTTAGCACTGTTGTCGCCATCATGTCAAGATCAGAGGAGCTGAGCTGTTAATAACAGCGTGCATGTTTGATTCTCTGAAGCAAAGACTGACTAAAAGCCGCAGTGCCCTTTTGTCTTTGTCAGTGTTTCTGCTGAGTGCAAAGAGCACATTGTGATCTGTGGACATCAAAGTCATTTCATTGCATTTAAAAGCAAATGCACACTAAATGCTAGTTGAGCTCCACTTGCTGGCATATTGTCACACCATCCATTATCATTGTGCATTAAGAACCTTAAATGAATATGAAATTAAGAACTGCCTGTATGTATTGTTCATTTCTTCCAGGACACTGCTATGAGCAAGGTGTGGTTCAAGCAGGACGACAAGTTCTTCCTGCCCAAAGCATGCCTGAACTTCGAGTTCTTCAGGTACGTAATTGACTCGAACCATTTATAATCCAGTTGGAGTTTTGAGCACAACGTCCTACCCTTTAGCTTGTCACTATCTATTGTTTGCAATATAAAGTCAGCTGTTTCTTAAGGTAGGGTGATGCTGGTGACGTCAGAGGATTTCAGGGTTTATTAAGAAGTGCTCAATTCTACAACAAAGAAAAAAGAGGACTTAAGCTGACTTCGTGTATATTATTGCTATAACTTACTAGGGAGCCTTAAATGCTTCCAGAAACCACAACATGAGCTGGGCTAGTCTCTATCAACAACGTTTAGGCAATAGTTGACGACTGATACACTGTAGACTATTAACACTGCAATTATTTATTTCATCACAAATTGCCAAATACCTCTGCTGGAATGTTTGTGGTACTGTTACACCCCTAATAACCACGTTCAATTATGTGTATATAAAGTAGAATAATGTATTGAACTCTGTCCTCTCTTTTTAAAGTTTCTATTGTAAAAAAAAATCCCCCCCCAAAAAAACAGCTGAGACTAACATCTCTACTCTGCTTATGGTTTGTTTGACCACTTCCATTTTCTCTACAGCCCGTTTGCTTATGTGGACCCATTGCATTGTAACATGGCATATTTATACCTGGAGCTCCTCAAGGACTCCCTCAACGAGTATGCATATGCAGCCGAGCTAGCCGGCTTGAACTATGACCTCCAAAATACCGTCTATGGGATGTATGTAAGTATTCAAAATTCTCTCCCTGTCGCCCTCACGCCGCATCCCAAACCGAACCTTTTTAGTCTCCCGTACCTTTTTTTTTATCATCCTTGGACTTGGCTATTGTGGCTCAGCCTGGACTGGGTTGATGAGTACTTTAAAGACTTCAATGTGTCTCTATGAGGTTTTTTTGAAATTGAACAACATATTGGATTTAATAAATCATTGTATTTTATTTAACACCCAAACATTTTAAAACATGTGAATTGTCTCATGTGGCAACAATTTATGCCCAGAAACTTGCTGACCCAGACCTGGCCCATCTCAGTCTAGCCTCTGTTCCATCTGCATCTTCCTCTTCATTCTTCATCGGACCCCCCCCCCCACCCTTCTTTGCTCACTCGCCTCCCACGAAACCCTCATGACTACTTAAGAGTTGTTTATTTCCTTATTTGCTCAGGCAGATTGGATCATTGTCATTTTTGTGTCTTTTTAGATTTATTAGATCCGGTTGCACACCTGTCGTTAACACATCAGGTGAAGCTGGCGTTAAACCGAGCACGAGTCCTCCGTAGAATACATTTCAGTTTTTTACGGGACAGAAAGCTGGTCACGAGGCTGCATATACATACTCTTCTTATCATTTTTCTCATACTTGTGTTGTCTTGTTTTTTTTTTTAAATTTTTTTTTTAATGTCAACCCCTTCAACATTCCCAGCAACAAACATGTATTTGTTTTTTGTTTTTCCCCCTCCTCCATTAGTCGCTACCTATACGCAGATCCCCTGCACTGCAACATGACCTACTTGTTACTCAGGTTACTGAAGGATGATTTAAAAGAGTATACATATGCAGCCCGCCTGGCAGGGCTGGTGTATGGCGTAGCCTCAGGGATGAATGCCATCCTCGTAAGTAAGCTGTTTGAAAGTCTGAAGGGATCGAGGGTGGGGTGGGGGGTGTGAGGGGGCGACAGTGAAGGGTCGAGTGTGCACATGGCTGGTTTTTCATCGCACAGTTGATTATGTGTGTTTCTTTTTTTCTCCAACCAGAAGGATTTATAGGAAGTCTGTGCTTGCTTCTGCATTCCACATCAACTACATTTGTCAGCTAACTGGAAGATGGCTGATTACAGTCCTCTGGGCATGTCATATAAGCATGATTAAGAAATGTACCTTTTATCTCGAGAGAATCTGTTCATTGTATAGCCTCAGTGGAGAAAACATTTTTTCATATTTTCTTCTTTTAAAAAAATTCTTTGTTACAAGTAGGGCCTGACCGATTGGCCAATACCAATATTTGGGAGTAAAATAATTCCAATACAGATATATCATTCGATGATCTTATGTATAAAGTATGTACATAAAACCCAATTTTTTTTGTAACAAAGATATGTAATTAAGGCATGATATTTTAGAGTTTAACTATAAACTTTATTGTATAAAATGACACCAGTGAACTGAAACGGTAAACTTCACAGGGAATTTAATAATTATAAATGACTATAAATAATAAAACGCATACAACAAACGATACATATATAGTTAACTTTAATTAAGAAAAAGGATCAAATATACATTAAATGCTGCCTATATAACTATTGGTGGACTGATATATCTGTCTGGCTTACAAGACAGTGATTAAAATTGGTGTTGAGATGCAGTGATTAGCTAAATTGGATCTTAGTTCACTCCCGTAGGCACTAAAAATAACAAATTCTAGGTTTTTGCAGACTCCTGGTGTTCACTGTTACTGTCCAAAGACGCATGAGTGACTGAAATTATAGGTTCACTCACAAAACTCAGGGTAATGCTTAAGACGGTCAACACACAGCAGAAAGCAGTATGTTCACATCACGGCATGTTAACCTCCTCTGTGATCTTTCTGCTTCCATTGTATTAGTGTCAAAGAGATGGTACGAGCGAGAGATGCGAGGAATACAGCCAAATGATTCAGATTCTCTGAGATATTTATAGTCGTATTTCTGCTGATGCAAACGCAAAAAGCAAGTTGGAAGTAGATGTGTATTCAGAAGATTGATGGATGTAGTTATGAGCAAACTTTGCCCCAACCTTCTTTGTTTCCCCAGTGTGTGACAGCAGTTTGTTAGTGTGTGTGTGTGTGTGTGTGTGTTTGCGTGTGGGAGTCTTTTTCTGGGATTTAAAGCTTTCCCATAAAGTTAACAAACTGCTTGTGAATGAAACTGCAGTGGTGATGCTGCTTTCCTCTTTGCTTTCATCTTTCTAACTTCCTCCTGCACCCTATGTCATGTGACCTAGTGACCTGTATTCATCGTCCTGGTATAGATACTTTTATAGCAAGTACCTTTTTTTACCATTGCAAATTCACCATCCTGTCCCGTCCTCAGGGATGGAGATTCAAAACGCCACGATGGAGGCTGTGCGTAATTGATTTGAGTCAGCAGTATCGGTGCAGTTGGCCGGGCGTTCGTGAAGGTTAATGATGTTAGGAGAGATTACTTTTAACGGGGTGTCACCGTGGGGACTTACCGACAGAGAGAGGCGAGGGAACGGGATGAGTCTGAGAGCAAAACCATGTAGCTGGATGTTTTTTGCTGAATCATGAAGGGCCATAAGGTGTGGATGACACAGCAGGGCGGAGGCTTTAAATAACCTCAACTGCTCATTTGCATAGAAAAACTTAACCATCAACCGCTCAGTTCTGTTCTGTGTCTGTGAGAAAGTACAGTGAACTTTGTGTGCACTGCAGGAGATGATGAACCGATACTTCCTTTTAGATCAGTCATTTAGACCCTGTCTTATAGCACACAAACATGCGCACAGGATGTTAAGGATGAGTCTCTTAAGCTGCTGGGTGATGGGTTTTTTCTTAACAGCCACACATGATAAATAAATGGAATCAAAAGTATCAAGTAATTAAAAGTAAGATCTATAAAAATGCTTCAGGAAGACCACTGATCATGCTCGACTCTCATCTTTCTGTTTGCTAATAATGTGCCACCTCTCCTCTGTCACTGTCTGCTGCAGCTGTCTGTTAAAGGTTACAGTGACAAGCAGTACATCCTGCTGAAGAAGATCATTGAAAAGATGGCCACTTTTGAGGTCAATGAGAAGCGCTTCGACATCATCAAGGAAGCGGTAAGCTCTGAGAAGTCACAATCAGTCAGTTTAAGGACTCTTAGAATATTATGGATTGATCCTGAACCTTTTTATCCTGGTTTATAACACAGAAAAGGAAAGTAACTTTTTTTTATCTAGATCATAAAGCGTTGATGATCAACTGACTTTTTCTTTTCTCTCTCTCTGCAGTACATGAGGTCTTTGAATAACTTCAGAGCCGAGCAGCCTCACCAGCACGCCATGTACTACCTCCGTCTCCTAATGACCGAGGTTGCTTGGACCAAAGATGAGCTCAGAGAGGCTCTGGATGGTGGGACATTGCTCTTTCTTTTAATTTCTCTCTTTCTCTCTCTTTTACTTCTAATACAAAGTCCCAGCCATTGTGCTTTAGACGCTCATTTTCTACTGTGAGCCAAATTTGGAGCTCACTGCAGTACAGAATAAAAGCAGCCTCCACATAAGGAGTTTTTTCTGTTTTAACCTCAGCAGAGGCCAACAAAAAAAAAACATACACTCTATCATTGTTGATTAGTTATAATAAACAACATGATGACAATAAGAAATGTCACTATCTCTCAGTTTCTAGGCTGAAGTTCCAGGCTCGCAGTGGATAGACGGCTATTCTCTCTCACTCCTCCTTCTTCCGTAAATCCTCATTTGAATGCAGAGGCTGTCCTCCAGCAGATGCCTCCCTAGCTGCAGTCTTCCCCTTTCCGCAGTGCCAGTCTGGAACCTGAAGGGCAGATTGTTGTATTTTTAACGGCAAGCTTACACAGGCTATCCTCGGATTCACATGAGACTCAATTAACCTGCCAGGTCAGGGCCTGCAGCCCAGTCACCAGGGCCTCCAATTACAACAGGCTGGTTTCCCTTATCAGTGTCCTTACGCTCCCCGCTGCCCCCCCCCGTCTGGGGTCTGTGAGACACTTTCAGTCTCGTTTCCTAGATTGTGTGTGTGTGCATGTGTTGCTGTGGACAAACAATCATTTAGATAAATGTGTGTGTGTGTGTGTGTGTGTGTGGGGCTTTGCTCCTCCTTGAATCTGGGTCAGACGTTGCTTGAATTCAGATTGGCCAGCCCACATTGAGACAGACTTAATTTTTGTGCATGTGTAAGTGAATGTGTTGGTGTGTGTGTTTAAGCAGACTTGTGTGAATGTCTGTCATGTGACTATCGCTGAACGCCGGAGAAGCCACACACACACACACGCACGCACACACGCACTCCTTGTTTTTCTTCCTTTTTTTCACTGATTGTGTCTTGATATCAGCTCAGGAAATTGCTTGGGATATTGCTCTCTGATTGATTGCTGTTGTCTGTGATCTGTATTCCAGATGTAACTCTCCCACGCCTCAAGGCCTTCATACCTCAGCTATTGTCCCGGTTACATATTGAAACCCTTCTCCATGGCAACATCACCAAGGAGGTTTGTCACTGTTTTTTTTTGTTTTTTTTTACAGCCAGCTTGAGGGAATCTGAATTTTGTTACATCTCTACCTCGATGGATCTGTAGATTCACAACAGTAATACTCTTCACACATTGAGGCCACAAGTTTTTAAATAAAAATATGTGTATGCCTTTTTACTCATGAACTATATAAAATACACCTTATTTTATTCTCAAGTTACATTTCAGCCTTTTTATCTGGGCTTCAAATCGTATCACAGGGGATTATTGTGGAAAACCTCTTATAAGATCCTGCGATCAAGTCACACTTTATACGAGGTCCCAGCTGTCACGGCACCCGGCTTTACGCCCTGTAATGATGACAGCGTCACAGTCTGGCGGAGACAGAATTGGATTCACCAGCGAGAGCAATGATCCATTTCGTCATCGCAGAGCAGCGGCGTAGGCTCGCTTCTGTAACACCAGAGCAAGAAGTGACCCACGTAGTTTGACAGAGACTGTGTGTTGTCACGTTTTGATGAGAACTTTGAGGAGAAAAGAAAAAAAAGATTGCCTTAAAACATGTTTTTTTAAATACCTTTAATGTGTGTCCAGTTTGTGATTTAGTGGCAACAACAGCTAAATACTGTTGCCATGCAGGACTATGAGATATTTCATGTTTCCATATTTAAAGCTTTGCTCCTCAAGCTCAGCTTTTTTTTCTCTTCCCCCTCAGTAACTTTAAATGCTCTGTTAATCTAAATTAGAGAAAAAAAACCATAAACCCTCAGTGGTTGTGACTTATCTACTACACAGACTTCTGCTGCAGGAGGATAATCCATAGAACTCATTATTTTCCAACTATTTTCTGCAGAAGGTGAAGAGTACTGGGGGAAAAAAAGTCTATAGTTGATGTCTGTGGATTATCCTCAGTACACTGAACTTTGTTTCTGGAAACATACATCACTGTAGGAGTTTTGAAATGGATTTTTGTTGTTGCTTTGAGGCACCACAAACACCCTTACATTCACCCACACTTCAAATATCTCATGTCTCTAGCAAATAAAACTAAATATATCAACATGATAAGTTAGTGAAGGAAAAAATATACACTGAATAGGAAGCTTGCTTTACTGTATTTTTTTTTTTAGGTTTAGGTTAAGAGAGGCAGTTGAGAAGTTGGCTGCATTGCCATAGCTAAACAACGTGATGGAAAATGTCAAGATAACATCATTCTGGTCACGTAGAGCCCACCGCTTAATGTAACTTGTTAGGGGCTGTCAGAAGAAATTCTGGTATATGTGCATAAAAAAACACTGAAATATAACAGTAATATGTGTCTGGTTAAGGGAAAGCGTGCATGGCACAAAGGTAAATTGCAAATCCTCTGCACATCTTGCAGTAATATGCAGCTGAATCAGGTTATTCTCAGGTCAGGAACTGCACATTTCAGAGGAGAAAAAAGTGGAGAACACTGATGAGCAGCCTTTAATAGTACAAAGAGACCGATATTTCGACACTGACTCTGATGAAAACATCAGTAGTAGAGTTCTATGCATGCTCCAGTCTGCTCTCATCTGAGTAAACTGCAAATCCTTGCCAAGCTTGATGATACATGATGTTTTTTTCTCAGAGTGGAATTTTCCTAAATCAGATCTTTTGTCAATTAAAAAGTTTCTTTTTTCCTCCCCTGTCTGTCGTCTCCGTCAGTCTGCTCTTGGCATGATGCAAATGGTTGAGGACACGCTCATTGAGCACGCTCACACAAAGCCCCTCCTCCCGAGCCAGCTGATTCGCTACAGAGAGGTGCAGGTTCCAGACGGTAGGTCCTCTCTCACACACACATACACACCTCGTACATGCACCAGTTAAGCACTCGTAATCATCATCCGCCAGTCATGACTGTCTCCACGGCAACCATCCAGAAGGGTACTCACCCAGTGCTCTTGCCCTCGTCATCAGTGACGCCGTCTTGCGTTTGTAAAGACTTGATTAAATGCGGTTTCCCACATTTTCCCCCAGAGGAACAGCATTGTCACTGAGTGGAAATGGACGTCATCGAGCGAAATGCGTACTCTCCTTCCTCTTAGCAGCTCAAAGACGAACGCACACGCACGGAAAGAAAAGCGAAACACCTGTGCTGCCTTTCTGATTACATTTTGAAAGTCGAGAGTTACGGAGAAGAAAACCAGAGTCGTTTGAGGGCCACCTGGAGACATCCTGCGTCCCACCGAGACATTTTCCAGGCTCGGCTCCAGACTGCCAGTCAGATGCAGACGTAAAGGATGTAAACACAAAACTGGCTCGACAAATGAATGATTGTCTGTCCAAGAAACACATTATTACTCTTGCTTCTCAAAGGTGATACAAATGTGTGGCCAGTTACGCATTCCTCTTAAATACACAATGTGATCCAAATGTAATCAGAAAGAAAGTTCATACAATTTAATTAAACACAATTTTAAGTTTTAATACAATGACTAACAGTAGAAAACAACCAATCTAACATGCAACTTAGAAATGTTTATATCAGTCATAGTTCAAAATCAGTTGTGAAAGACACAATATGCTTGCATATCTGTAATATAAATGTTTAAAAACTGAACGATTGAGTATTTAAAGCATTATGTTGTGAGGCTCGCAGCTGTTTAGCAAAAATATCTCTCACACTAACTTGCTGTGACAAAACAAAATACACAGTGGCACACAAGCCTGACATTTCCACCCTTCACATAAATTTGTTGATTAGACCCAGACCCAGCTGCCTCCAAAAAGTTTTTGATTACTTTTCAAGTCAAGTTTGAATCGGTAGACTTAAGAAAACTTGTCATGTTGAAAAACCGAGGACATGACACTCCCGCAATGCACACAGCCAGAGTGCTCCGTCAGCATGTATATAAAGGTAGCTGCATTTTTACCCGGCCTCAACTCCCATCACAGTAAGCTTGATCACAATGGACTCAAATTGGAGCTGAGTGCAAAAAAAGGGAACCGAGTTTCCTGATGCTAGAACGGAGGGCTCCTCCACGTCGCGCTCAAAGGGAACATTTATGGTACAGATGAAAGGCTTCAAGAGTCCAATTTGGAGCCACTCAGCAAAAAAAATGATGTTAGCTTTCAGCAGAATGTCTTCACGTTTCTTGAGAGTGTCACCACCGTTCGAACATTCCTGCTTTATTGTGTCGCATTCATGTGTGCCTCAAGCGAAGCGCTCAAAAGTAACTGCACGTCAACAGCTTCTCTTTTTTTTTTGCAGGCAACACTCGTGCACGTTATTGTATGCAGACTGGTCATTTTTGAAAGACCCGATCATACGTACAGGATCTGTGGGAGTGAATTTTATATAAAGATGTTCAGGAAGGCTGGCAAAATGTATTTCTTAGCTTATCTGAGTTCAAGGATCACCGGGTCAACAGAAAGGCTTCATTTTTTACATGTTAAGTGTGACTAGGTCTAGTCACGTTTGACAGAATCACTTTGAGCTTTTCCATTATTTCTAATCATAATTAAATCTGCTCACACACACTAGAAAAAAATACTAATGTTTATCATGGTCTGTTTTCTGTTACTTGTTCCACAACTGGTTTTATATTTAAAAAGTGGAGCTATTTAATGAGATTTGGAGGAAAAGGGTCAATATTATGGTACAGATTCCTTCATTACTTGCATTTAACACATGTATAAAAATGCTGAACCTGTTCATGATGATCAGCTTTCACTTTTCTTCCCTACAAGTGAAAAACCATATGCTTAAAGATAAAGTAGCTGCCTAGAATGAAAACGCATGTCTGTTTTTTCTCTACCGTCCCTGCTTTCAGTCTTCAATTGAATAAAAAGTGGATTTTTATTTCAGGCCCAGCTTGAGACGCTGCGCCCCCCCAAACATAATTTCCCGTCTAATGTATTTATTATGGAGTTATCATTACGTGAAGATGTGGAACAAATATTCTTTATTTTTCCTCTCAGGTGGCTGGTACGTTTACCAGCAGAGGAACGAGGTGCACAACAACTGCGGCATTGAGATCTACTACCAGACAGACATGCAGACCACCCACGACAACATGCTGCTGGAGCTGTTCTGTCAGATCATCTCTGAGCCCTGCTTCAACACGCTGAGAACCAAAGAGCAGCTGGGTGAGCCCACAAAATACAATCTGCGATTGGTGAATGCAACTCGTCTAGAATATTCCAGAGACGGAAAAAAATCTGCTGAATTTGTGTTAAACTGAGATTTGTTTATGTTTATGATTTATTTAGCCTTTTCTCTTTGGGAGATGTGCGGCTTTAGTCTGCCATCGGTAATTAGATGGTGCTTTAAAAAGACCTGAAATCGTGGAAGTTTGTAAAGTGCTGTCAACCACGATGATGTTTAATAACTTTTGGGCTCAAGTTCACCACATTGCCGTTAGGAGTGCTGTAATAATAGTGCCAGACCTAAAATTAAAATCATGATAAATACAGAGAGTCCCTTCTTCTGAACAAGCTACGGTGCCTTCTCCATTAAGCTCTATTACATGAATCTCTTCTCCTCTGCACACCTCAAGGCTACATCGTGTTCAGCGGCCCCCGGCGGGCTAACGGAGTCCAAGGCCTGCGTTTCATCATCCAGTCGGAGAAGGCGCCCCACTACCTGGAGAGCCGCGTGGAGGCTTTCCTGTGCACTATGGAGAAGGCTGTGGAGGAGATGACCGATGAAGCCTTCCAGAAACACATCCAGGCTTTGGCCATCCGCCGCCTGGACAAGCCTAAGAAGCTGTCTGCTGAGTGTGCCAAGTACTGGGGAGAGATCATCTCTCAGCAGTATAATTTTGACAGAGGTGAGACCCTCTGACAAGTCCTCCTCACCTTACCGCTAACTCTTCATTCTGTTTAGGCCTCAAGCCAAAAACACGTATATATTTGAATATTTTTTTACAAAGCTTGGGAAACTTCGAGGTTTCTCAAAATATTGACAGAACCCCAAAGTGAGGAGGATGGTTTTTCGGAGGGGGGGGGGTTGCACAAATTGGGATCGATTTAAAGCCTGAAATAATCTGCAGCTGTAGCTCACCTCTATGTTACAGTCCTCTCCTGTGTGCCATAATGGATTGTAATGGGCTTGATTCACTGGTAATCTGCCTAAAGCCCTGAGTGATGGCTCACTGAAAGGCTGCCAAGGGAGTGGTGGTGATTACTGATACTAGCAGTGTTAGGCTGCGTTCACACCAAATCTGGCAATGTGGCACCTCGCCACAGGTTAGTGAGGAGGTGTGGGCGTGTTTGTTAACCGCTGTGAAAACCATCAGAGAATAATGTTTTATTTATCTGATTCACGGCTTTGTTCATACTACTGCCGCTCCCTCTCTTCATTCACTCTAAAGCTCACTCAACCACCACTGCTCTCTCTATTTCTCTTATCTTATTTTAAATGAGGTAAGAAGCCAACAGCAAAGTCTAACTTTACTTTCAATATTCTCAATGAGGAGAAATGTCCTTCCCTCGTCCCAGTAACATTTTTGTCCTCCATGTCGGGGTTGTACAGCTACATGGTAAATAAGGTTCTTCTTCCTGTTGGTGTCTTCTGTCTGATCGCCAGCCTTCAGCAAAAGTTGATTCTAGTTTATTCAGCTTCTTTTTGCATGGCCACTGGGACTCCAATGCAGTCCTGACTCTCACAGCCTAATATTCACTGGTGTGTTTTTTTTCCCCCTGCATTGTCAGAATTGGTGTGAATGCAGCCTTATGGGAGGGAAGGCGATATGAGGGTTATGAGGGAAACTAACATGCTCAATGGCAATGATACGAACATTGACAAAAGATTAAGTGTAAAGGAAAGTTAATTTTCAAACCACACTGCCATGAAGTGAAACTACTAAAAAGTGCAAAATAAGCAATAGAAACCATCTGTACAGTTTGGCCAATGATTAACAGTAATTTAAAGTTTCTATGTATAACAGTATATGGGCTATAATCTACTCTAATGTGCAATCCAGTGTCTTTCAGCTGCTTTTCTCAGGTTATAAAACATTACAGTATCAACGTGTCTGAAACTTAACGCCTACATCTTTCTGTTGTGTTGCAGATAACATTGAGGTGTCCTACCTGAAGACTCTGACAAAAGAAAACGTGATGCAATTCTACAGAGTAAGTAGCACAGCGTCAACCCTTCAGTACACAGACAGCTGTCATGGAGACACATCTGTGCATTCTACTGCTCTCTCTTTCTCTCTCTCTCCCCCTCTCTCTCTCTCTCTCTCTCTCTCTTGAATAGACATCATTATCTACTAGTTTGAAGCACCGGTTCATTTAACTTTTATTTCAGAAAAATCTTCCAAAAAACCCAGTTCTGAAACAGAATTCCTATTATGGGACATTGTGGAATCTCTATAAAGACAAGATGATGAAGGTGCTGCTGGTGTTAGCTGGGAGTCAGTTTAGTTTTATGGCTTCCTTTTATTAATGTCAGATATTCTAATAATCAATGAGTAGATGTTGAAACTATAAACGCTGTAATTATTATTTCATAAGGAAATAATGATATCATATTTCAATTAACAAAGAGAATGACTTCCCAAACTAACATCACCCTAACAGCAGCCTTAAATGATGATGATGATGATGACTGTAATTGTGGCTCTTTGTGGCTCTGGTTAATATTGCATCAACAGCAACAGCAGAGGTGTCATTATATTATGAGGCAGCAACATAAATTATGGCAATAATCACACTTTTAATGACATGTTAGTGGTGTGTCAGTCACTGTTCATCACTACTTTGAGCTCTCCGATGATGAATTCTGTAATAGTAAAATTGGCACTGACACAGTCCAATATTAATATCTGAAGCCTCTGTGTTTTGACATTACCCTAAACCTCCAAAAACCCTAAACTGGAAACCAGATACTACTTAAATATTTCACCAATTATCACCTTATGGACAGATGACAGTTAAAATAAACTTATGTTGTCCAGATGTTTTTTCATCGAGCAAGGTAAAGAGAAACCTGGAGCAGATTTTTCCATCTTTGTGTCTAAGTGACTAATGGGATAACAATTTTTTTGAAAGTGGTCCAGTATTGAGCGAGAGTCGGTCCGCAGCTGCTAAACAGGCCGCAATGTAATCCAATGAGGGAATAGCGCTCCCTTCAATGTACGTCCAATAAAAAGTGTTTGTTTTTGCCACTGATGGGCTCAGATAGTAATAAGTGTCTGACAGCGTTATGGAAAAGAACCACACAGAGAAATTAAACCTTGTTATTTACTTTTCACATAATCCGATCTGTTTGTTTACTGTGTCTAAGACTCTCAAAGAGAAATCTCATTCTGAAATCTCATGAGAGTTGTTGTCAGAATCAGTTAAATATTCAGAGTTAAAGAGTGTTGGAGAACAGAAAGTGTAGATTGTTATCTAATAGATTTTCATGTTTTCAAGTCATGGCTGAATATTTAGCTAATATTGATACTGGACCTGTCTCAGTAATAGTTTTTCCCCATTAGTCACTTAGACACAAAATGATGGAAAATCAGCTATAAATACTGAAGTTTCCCTTTTAAGGACTTTTGAGTTGAGATTCAGAGACTGAGAACAGAATCTTGACTGCAGCGTTTATCTACAACTTATTAAAAGGTGGGGAAACTCAATCAGGTGATGAAAACTATGTGATATGATCATAGGCCCCAGAGCAGCTACTAAATAGACCTCATAGTGAGATCATCTCTCAGCATTGTATGTGTCAGGATGCCACTGCACTCCGTAGTTAAGTTACACTAATGCACTGGACTCGCTGAAGTTTAATTTTCATTACTATTTCATATTATTATTATTATTTTTATTATTATTGTTCTTAGCAACAGATTTTGAAGTGTTCATTGAGACCTACTAGATTAAAAGCCTTAGTTCCCCAAATAATAGATGAATAACAAAAGTTTCTGCCAACAAAAAAAATCTATATTTCTTCTTTTTTTTTTGTCGATGTTGCTGGTAAATGAACAGCTGATGGTACTTTTGATCGATTGTGATTGTATACCAGGGTTTTATTGATCAGCTGAACAACATTTAAAAAAAATATCATCAGTCAGACTCCATTCACATGAATATTCATCATACGTAGCACACAGCAGTGACGGGATAATAATTACATTTCTGATAAAAGGACAGTGTTGATATGAGCAAAACCACCTACCTTTAATCTATGTGTGTGTGAGAGAGAGAGAGTCCACACACACATGCTTTCACTGGATTCACTCTGCCCTCCTAGCTTTCATCTCCTCCCTGCCTCCTGCTTCTATTCATAGCCACGGAGGTGACACTGACACAGGACGCACAGAGCATATCAGCCGCCATAATGACAGCCAGCCACCCTGCTTCAAGGGGGATAAAGGGCCCAAAGACACACGGCCGCTTGAAAGAATTGGCATTATCTCAGCCCAGCAGAAACCATTACAGACCCCATGCAGAATAAACCTAATGCATTTCTAATGTCATATCAGCAGCAATCGCACAATCATTTTCATTTCATTTCTTCTTCTTTTTTTCTTTACTCTTTTTTTTTTTTTTTTGGGTGGCTGGAGTTGATGCTGTTTGACCTGCAGATGAGCCAAATCTGAGTCTAATATAATCCTCCGTTCAGAGACGGTGACGAAGCCTGACTGTGCAGCTAAATCTCCACAGGCCTGTCAGAGCTGATCCCACACTCACTGCGAGAAACACACATCCAGCCAGGCCACGACCACAAGCTAACTCACTACAACATATTTAGTTATTTATGTGTTCATTTTTTCATTTAAATAACGTCTCAAACTAAATAAGTCGAAGCCGAATGCTGATTTTTATGGTAATGACGCTGTTTGATGTTGAAAAGAAAACCCAACCAGACTGGAATCTTTCATCCGCTCACCCACACCTGTCCGTCTGTGTCCCCCGCAGGAACGTCTGACAGTCGAGGCCCCGAAGAGACACAAGGTGTCCGTGCACGTCCTGTCCAGAGAGATGGACTCCTGTGAGTATCTGCGGTCACGTGTCGGCCGCAGCAAAGTGTATTTAGACCCAGTTTGAGGCTGAGCTGTACATCACTGTGTTTGTTTGTTTGTGTTTACCAGGTCCCATAGTGGGAGAGTTCCCCGCTCAGAATGATGTCAACCTGGCCCCCGCTCCCTCCCTGCCGCAGGTACAATAATGATTCATGCCTCTCCATTCACGCACTGCTGTTCACTCTGTTCACATTTTATAGTGTTTCTCAAACTTTTAATTTCTTTGAAGTTTCATCAGTTAGTGGCTCCAAAATCCAGCTCCAAATATCAAAGTGTTTGTACATCAGTAAACTCCCAACAGCACGTCCACTGTGGCTGTTTTACTGCATAATAACAGAAGATGGATAGTTGTTTTTTTATTTGTTTTTTTATTTTTGCCAGAAACTGACAGTGTCCATATGTGACAACAGACAACAGAGCGTGAACCACAGAGCTACTTTAACCAGATGTGGCCTCACTGACACTTAACATCTGTGATCCTGGATAACTGCTGTTGGCTGGTTATCAGCTTGGCTCACTTAACTCCGGGGGGGGTTTCTCTTCAGCTACGAGAAGATCCACATTAATAAGTTAACTTAATAATATATAATAATTAATATATAACTTAGTAAATAATAATTATAACTTAATTACTATTCAATCACCTGCTACATGAACACAACCATCACTGGAGATTTACAGCAAGAGCTGATACAAACATTAAAGGCGATTAATATGTGTGGGAGTTTTCATACATGAAGTCGTTTTGAGTGAGTAAAGTAAATACATTTATTTACATCACAGTTATTAAGTCATATGAGCGTTTTTGTGCCAGATACATTCAGAAGCCCAAAGTGACGTCTATATTTAAGGACTTATCAACAACAGAAAAATAACAATATGATCAATAAAACTCTGGTAGTCTATATATCCTGACTACTTGACTGAGGCTGCCTCTCCCTGTACTCTGATAAACTGAAAGTCAGACAGCACAGCAACATTTCTAACCCATCATCAGAGTTAAGCAAATGATTTATTGATCAGTTTCTCTTAAAGGTGACTAAACAGTTTTTAAATTATAAACCAACATCTGGTTTTAAAGTATAAAGATAGGGGAACAGTGCAAATCTGTGCTAACTGACCCGATGAGGTGCAGAGATGGAATAAGAGTGTAAAGTTGTCCTTTCACTAGTTGTTCAGCAGTTAAATGAACAATAATTCACCCAAATGGAAAAAAACCTCACTGAAGCCAAAATGAACATAATGAAGTACGTTCACTTCTCTGTGGCTTTGAACATGATTTGACTTTCCTCATACTGGAATATTGATCGTTTGAATTTTGATGTACCCAGAGTCACTGGTTGTTACCATGGTGATCAGCCTCTATTAAAAAGTGAGCCAGCTTCTAACACTGTAAAACTGTAGTTGAGTTCAAAGATTGCTGATGTGGCTTCATGATGAAGGTCAGGGAGAAATGAATAATAAGGAAAGATGGTCACATGTTCACAGTCTCATTTAAACATGATGGGACGCTCTTCTCAGTTACAGCCTCACTCTCTAAGTGTCACTGAGATAAGGTTGAAGATTGAATGCTAAAACACAGACTTTAAACCTCCATAGGAGCGGACGAATCAGAACAGTGTAAAGATTTCACTCCTGACTTAATGTCTCCTTTTTTTTCCCTCTTTTTTTCCCCCCTGGCAGCCCTCGTTGGTTCAGGACATGACCGAGTTCAAGAGGAGTCTGCCTCTCTTCCCTCTGGTCAAGCCTCACATCAACTTCATGGCAGCCAAACTGTGAGTGAGGCTGGCAGGTCGACACGCAGCAGCAGCAGCAGGAGGAGGAAGAGGAGGAGGAGGAGGGAGAGCCCCACTCAGTTTCCCACCTACCCCTCCTGTCAGGAAGACTTTCATCTGACCGAGCCTGCATGAGTGCGCGCGTGTGTGTGCATGTGTATTTGCGCGAGTACATGTGAATGTGTGTGTGTGTGCACGTGTGGCAGGCTGGAGCCACTAGAAGAGATGCTTGGAAACTTAATGCGTGTATTTGAATCACAAAGTTAGCCGTCGGTCGTCGACATAGCTGTGATAAACGGTACAGGTCACACCTGAACTCACCTCATGTTTAAAGTCTCTAAAAGGAGACGCAACACTTACACGCATCACACCACCGTGTAGGCTGTTGTAGAGGAAATAGAAAACCTTTAAAAAAGAAAGGAAAAAAAAAAAAGACGAGGGTTCAGATCCCTTTAAAACGACTTCAGATTTACTGCAGAAGCTTCACAGTAGGAAGCGTTTTATTTGAATAATTCAGACATGCTGCTTTGAGAATGGATTGCGGGTTAATTCTGATGAACTGGGGAGGGGGAGGGGGGTGCGGGCGGGGGCTCCATGAAGGTCTTCTTTTGTTTTTTTTAATGTTGTCGGACTGGTAGATATTTGCAATGTAACTCTCGGAGGCACCACACACACACACACAAAAAAGACACACTCGCTCACAAAGGAGTGTTTTTATTCAAATTTATGCATTTCTTGAAGAATAATAATCTGCCTTTATAATTCTGGTTTGTAGTCGGCAAAAGGTTTTTTGAAATGTTTTTGCTTGTAAAACTGGTAAAATGTTGGGACCCTTTGAGGAGCTGTTTTTAAAATAATAATTGCTGATCACGAAGAACCACGCCCATGAAGGCTGTTTTTGTTAATTTTATTGCATTTTACAGTGTGTAAGTAAGACATCTCAGGGGTACCTCCATGCTGTTTTTCTTTTACATTCAATTTTTATTAGTGATTGATTCAAAAATAAAAACACTTTTATTGATCTGTCATCTACATTAGTGCTTTGTTCACTTCACTAAATGTGATCAAATCCTTATTGATCTTATCTTTTTTCTTCTTCTTTTTTTTTTTTTTATAAAAGTGATAATTAATCGCTGTTGAGATGAACAATTTTTTCTTCAGGATTGTCTTTCTTCTTACTCTGTGTCTGCATGTGAGACTTTCTGCAGCTTGTGCCTTTCCAGGTGGGGCATGAGTTAAGTTGAGTTAGTATGTGTGTGACTGCACTGAAACTGCTCCTGGTCCTGATTCAGGGCTGAGTCCTGGAGGAACTTAAAACCCCCCTCTCTTTTTCTAAATTGCTGGACTGTGCCCCGGCTCTTACAGCATAGATGTCAAAAAAACCAAAAGAAAGCAGCTAGTCCTTTTTGTTTTTTCTCTGAACAGAAACTTTGATGTCTTTGAGGAGGTTAGTCGGAAAAAACGCTGGATTTCTTTCTATATATGCACTTGTCTCACTAAAGCAATAAACTTAATGATGTGGACCTGAGGACAGAGCGAGATGTGGCTCTGCTCTGCTGTGTAGCTGCAGCATGATGAATCCCAACCCCCTCCTTCATGCCATACCTGCTCTCTCAGGTGCTAACCAGAGCCGCCAACAACCACAACAGCCACAAAAAAAAAAAATCAGATTATTTTCTTTTCCTCCCTTCCTGCTCTCAGGCCTGGTTCACTGCTCTCACTCATATGATGCTGCAGAGAAAGTCATAAGTAGAACCTTTGTATGATTGTACTGTATCAACACAAAAAAAAAGCTTCTTCAATGTTTTCCAGCATTTTACTACGTCTCAACCAGATCAAAACCATTTCAGTGTTTTATTAATTAATTTAATTTTACCAACAACAAAGGCCCCCGCTTCATCATCAGCTGCCACTGTGTTAAAGGGGCTTTAAAGCCTCTTGTGGTCAAAACCCAAAGACAACCAGCATCAGCAGCATGCCTTAGGTAGACTCTCACTCCTGCAGGCAGTAGCTTGACTGTGTTTTATTTTTTGGGGGGTGGGTGGGGGGGTTGGTGATGAAGCTGTGTTCATATGAGACTAGCAACATTACATATCAGGCTTGTGGGTTGGCCACGCAACCGTTTACCTTGTGAATGAACTAGTGAGTGGTTTACATTTAGAAAAATCTGAAGCGTGTTTTTCATTTCAGGATGTCTTTAGTGGCAATATATATAAATATATATATTAAAAAATTAAAAAAAGATTTATCAACTGGTTGGGTTCATGGGCCGGAGATACCAGAGTTTTTGAGTTTGTTCTTTTTATTGTCTCCTGTATGTTTCTAATGAATAAACAACTGATGGGAAACAGCGTGTGTTTCTGATGGAAAGACGCACAGCCACAAAAATCATTGGAAAAATACATTTATTCACAGAACTGATACCATGTGACTCGGTAATAGTCAGAAGCAATATGTCTGTACAGCACAGTTTCACACTTTTAGCTTCACTTGTCTCTTTTTTGGCGGAGTGGAGACTTTACAGTGAATGTAGAGGGATAGAGCAGAGAGAGGAGGAGGAGGCGGACACCTGGAAAAGCAGGCACAGTTTTTCTACGTGCGGGGTTAAATATGCAGAGTGGTCAGTTTGAAGTCATGCCCGTTCACAGGAAGTCACATACTGAGTGTTTTTGTTTATGGTTCAGTTTTTTCTTTTGCTCTGTGAACACAAACATTTGCCACATGGGGAAAAAAAGGTGAAACTGCAAATCATGCTCTCAATTTAGTTCTATTACTTACTATTTATGGCTATGTTTAAACGGACTGCATTTATATAGCGCCTTTAGTCTTATCGACCACTCAAAGCACTTTACAACACATGCCGACATTCACCCATTTACACACACACACACACACACTGATTGCAGAGGCTGCCATGCAAGGTGCCAACCTGCTCATCAGGAGCTATAGGAAAAAAGGATCAGTTCACCTACATTAGAAAAAGGCAGATTTGTTATTTGTGCATTTTTTTTAGCATATGCATGTAATGCTCAAATCATTATTTTTTAACTAACATGACTTCCAGAAATGTTGTACCACTCTTAGATTTTACTGTCTACATGTCTTGGTAACAACTTTGTTAAAAAAGTAGCTCCAAATTTCATTACATTTTAAATATGGATTTTTTTTTATTTAACATTTTTATTTAAAAAGGTCATTTTCAATGCTGCCAAATTCCTTTCATTCTCAGCTGAGTGGTGGAGGCAGAACTCCCACACAGATATCTCCAAACTGAAGTGGGAAAATATGTTCTTTTTGTCATTTGGGGTGAACTGACCCTCTAATTTGCACAAAAGTTCTGCCAAAATGCTCCAATGACTCATTTCCAATTGCCTGAGTCCAAGTTTCACTCATGTCTGCCTGGTAATTACCCACACAGCCACAGACTGAGCTGGACTGCAGCAACAATCCCATCACTTGTGAGGGGGAGAAAAGAAAAAAGAATCCCCACACTAAGTCCAAAAAAAGTAAAAGTTCATCAACTTCCAGCACAGTGCTGCATCGAGCTTTGTGTGCAATTCACATAAAGTTTTTTTTTTTTACTGCAAAAAGATCTGAGCGCATCGTCCACCTCGGACATCTGATAGAGACGACGGGCTCCTCCTGCGCGGGGGAAGAGAAGGGGGGGGGGGGGGGTGATGATGGCAGATGATGCTTTTAAAAAACATCACGAGAGCATTTTAAAGAATCGAGATAAAGCTATAGAATCAACGAGAACACTGCCAAGGCAAGAGAACAGAGAGATTAAAAACACCCATGAATAAAACACACACACCTCTACTTCAACTCATGAGCAGTGGTCAGTGTGTTACTGGAGAACCTTTAGTGGCGTCCTGCTCGTAGTTAATGGTACTGCATTATAATTCACAACTGTCAAACACATTTATTTATTTAATACATTCCATACACTGAAATTATTCGTCATTCAATAGAAACCCCTAACACGCTGGCACAAGGGGACGTCTCAAATCTGCAAAATAAACATTATAAAACCGTCATTTATTCTTCTTATTATAAAACTTTCTAATTACACATGCCCCGCATCTTCTCTTCTTAAAATACAATAAGTCTACAATAAGTATTAGTTGTGATTGTTCAAACATCCTCCCTCCAGTTCTTGGGAAAGATTTGTGTGTGTGTGTGTTTGCGCTCCTTGTGTGTCCACACGGCTTATCCGTCTCCTCCTTATCGAAGCGTCAAAAAACATTTTAAAAACGTTGTGTGGTGGTGGCGGCGGTGGGAATTCTTGCGTGAATGTCAGCGGCGGTGTAATGAATCACTCCAGAACAGAAGGGGTGAGGAGGTGTTGGAGAGGCGGTAGTAGAGGAGTACATGACGATGTTGATGATGATGATGATGATGATGGCTTTTGACGCTGATTCTTAAAGTCTGTTTCACCAGCACTTTCTTTGCTCAGAGACTGACAGTTCATCTTCACCACCATCACCCCACCCCTCCTCATCCTCCTCCTCACCCCTCCAGCAGAGGTGTGTGGTTCTTCTTCTTCTTCTTCTTCTTCCGGCCCGTCCTCCCTCCGGACTGCCCGTGCCTTCCTCAGGCTTCCTCCTGCTCTGGGAAGTTGAGGATCTTGCGGTGGGCTTGCCTCAGGTACTGCTGCTGTTTGAAGTAGACCTTAAACGCCCCCTTAATGGCCACGAAGGCAATGCCTCCCTGTGGAGAGAGAACAGTGTTGATGGGATGTTTAAATACACTGCAAAGCTTCTTTTTTTTTTCCTTTACCCCACTTACAGCTTAAAATAAAATCATTTCTGTGCTGACTCACACATACGCCAACACTTACCATCCCATAATAAACTGCAGAGTCACTTATTGTCCAGCTATCACTACAGGATATTATAGAACATTTACTCATCTGTAAAAGCAGATTTCTATCTAACATTATGGTTGGTTCCTTCCGCATTGTAATAGCTCTTATGTTCTTTTTTTTAATTAGGCTGAAGAATATTTATAGTTGATTTACTGTTTTTTTTTTAAACGATTTTTGGAGGTTCATTTTAGTTTTTGTGTAATTAGAAAACAAATCCAAACTACTAGTGAAATTAAACTGAGATTAAACCTTACATCAGGGTCACATTTCAGTCACCTTTACATTTGATAGCTGTAAAAACACCATATACACATTTCTTTTAGCTGGACTTTTCCTATTGTGACCCACAGTATACAAAAATAGAAAATAAAATGCCTCTTTTTAAAAACATTTTAATATGCAAATTTACATGTGTGGCCTATTTTTTGCTATTTTTATGACTGATGGAGTATTTATAAATGTGAATTGGTGTAGAGACTAATTATGAGTTAGAATAATGATCAGTATGTAAGGGTTAAAAATGCAGCTCATGATTCATTTTTTAAAATGATATTTCTCCTTTTATGGAGACATTTCCACCTGGATTTGACAGCTGCATTGAAGCCACATTAAACTATGTTGGTAAATGTCTTAACCGGCAGGCTGATGGTTGATGCCTCTGGACTGGTGAACTCTTTTGTTCCTCTCTGTATGACAGCTGAATGTAACGCTGCAGCTGCACTCCTCCTCTGTCCTCTTTCAGTGGGCAGCAGCCTCTCTGTCAGTCAGACAGCTGAGAGGACGAGGACACAGTGTTCAGAGGTATCGCAGCAGTCGGGGTCACATGGGCCACTCTGGTTACCTTGCTGCCGTCACCGGTAGGTGTGCTGGTATGTAGGGGCTTCTCCATATACTAGCACGCGAGCTAAACTGGGATCATGTATTCACCCATTCTGTGGTACCTTCATTCACAAGACACGCTCGTGTATATATTTAGCTCTATGTTATATAAATGTGTGTGTGTGTGTGTGTGTGTGTGTGTGTACCCACCAGGATGGTCCTCTGCAGGTTGGAGTTTACGCTGCTGAACATGAGCTTTCCCACGATGGTGGCGATGGTGGGGAACACCAGGGCGCCGCACAGGATCCGGGTCGCTGACACGTGGTCTGCTAGCGGGCTCGCCTCCGCCGGGATGCGGGGGACCGGGCAGCCAATCCCTGCAGAGACACACAACACGGTTTCATTTAGTGACAGGATGAGCTGATCGATTCTAACAGAACCCTCTCCTGCTGTTTTATGTTCATTTCAGAAAGTTGCACAGAGTTAGTGCGTACTACGATGATTCAAATCAATAAGCCGCAGTTGCTCATCACAAACAGTAGTGCAGAGTAACTAACACTGGATCCACTGTTTCACATCACAGCTGGTTGTAATAATAAAGCTTCTGACTCATTGTCTGGATCCATTTTCAAACTACCTCTGGCTTGAATGGATTTATGATATTATAAAACTGCTCTGCAGAGCAAGTATTTGTTTATGCTTTTGAATATCTGTCTTGTTCATTTGACAGCATTCTCCAGCTGTGCAGGCTGCTGCTTCTATTCACGTCGGCTCGCCATGAAAAGGAAAAACTGAGTAAGATCAACATTTAAAAAAGAAAGGACGGCATCATATGAACTGATTAATGTAACGTTTTAAAGGAAAGATGAGTGTGTGGGTGCTGGGTGTGTCCTGACCTGGGAAGATGCTGTTGAGGATCTGCAGTTTGTTGGAGTACTTCCTCCACAGGCGCAGCACGTAATCCTCCCAGCGGATCATCTTACCCAGGATCAGCATGACGGGGATGGTGGGCAGGCCGATGAGCAGGAACAGAGGGTCGGCCCGCTCCATGACGTCCAGGCCCTCCTTATGGCCCACCACCTGGAGAGCAGAGGGGGACTGTTAGGAGTCAGGCTGATTCACTTTTAGAACGAAGTAATGGAGGAGCACAAAAAACCTCTGAGACCTGCATGACGGTGACGGCTCCGTAGGTGACGGCGGTCCAGTAGATGGAGCCCACCATGATGCCGGCGGCGGCGAAGGGGCCCGCCTTAGAGATGAGCCGGTCTGCCAGGTCCAGCACGTAAACCACGGGCCCTGGAGGAGACAAACGCACACTGTTAGGAACACTGCTTCCTTCTTATTGGCTTGTTTTGATAGAATCTGGGCACAAAAACTTTCCGTTAAAACAACGCTGGAACCTGAACCTGAAGGTCTCATCGCTCTCTGGAGGAAGTCTCCATTCCTAGCATGTTCCACTGTTATGTAAAAAAGTGAAGCTGGCAGGTAAAGTGACTCAGGAATTTACCCGCAACACTGGACCTGTGACCGCGCCTTTTCCTTTAGTGGCTGCAGGCTGCTTACGATGAATCATGAGTGAGAGTGAAACAAGTGAAGACATAAGGAAGCTCAGGCGGAATAGACATCATGTGGTTAGGCAGTCCCTCCAGAGCACAAAGGAAAAATGACAACAATGCAGATGTGTGAAAATTAACTTCCTCCACACTAACTGTAAGAGCAGGTATGTTGGTGTAAACTGTAAGCAACACCAGGAGGGGACTACTTAAAAAAAAAAAGAAATCCACCAATAATAGGAAGATAATCATGTATTCTCAAGTGCTCCTGAAGTTTTGCGGCACCATCTTGAGTGTTCTTTTATTACATGAGTATTTTTTGGTAAGTTTATCCAGCAGTGTGGTGGAATGTCTTCTGAGATTTACTCGCCAAACGGGAAATGTACCCGCTTGATGGGTGTTAATTTCAGCGCCTGTATGCTTCACAGACAGGTTATACCCAGATTAAAAAGAACTGAGTCGAGGGCTCGTCAGTCATGTAATGAGGATTAATCTGGAGACCAAACTGGCCTTCCGAGCAGTTAAGTCCCTCTTTGACATCGGGAGTGGGGGACCTAAAAAATAAATTTAAAAAATAAATTTGAAAAAAAGTTTAAAAAAAATAATTCTATGCTCTGGAATTCCGGGCTGACTCGAGGGAAATCATGCAATATTTACAGGAAGGCAACCTGATTTCCTCACTCAGACAGAGCCATCCGCATCCTATTAATAACCCAGCAGTCAGTGGGAGGAGGAGAGTAGAGTGTGTGTGTGTGTGTGTGTGTGTGTGTGTGTGGGGGGGGGGACGCCACCACAGGGACTGAGCACAGAACACACCAGCGGGCCTCAGCATGCTGCAGTGGAACCAACTTCCAGACTCCCAGAAAGATCCACAGAGTCTGACTTCACTCTTTTTTTTTTTTACTGTAGTGGACACAAAATGTTCTGACAGAGGAGGAACAGTTATTTTATATGAAATATTTCTATAATTATTATTTTTGATGTAAATGTTCTCACTGGTTTGTAGTGGTTGGGGCATGGTTGGACAAGCTCATACCCACCAATCAGGAGTGTTAAATTCAAATGAAATAACTAACACAGTTTACCGAATTTTAACTTTAATTGTCGCTTATTTCTAATTTGCTTTTATTGGTATTGAATGTCACAAAAATACTATTGCCAAAGCACCAAGAGTCAATGAATGTCAATTAAACTAAATAACATTAAGAATAAATATATTTAATGTTATAGAGGAATACTTGCCACATTTTCTGGAGCTTTTTAACTGCAGTTAGAGCTGTTCAAACTCTTTTTCTTGATACATATGATCACGGTTTATCTGTCCACATATTTATAGAAGTGATTTAAAGGTCATCTGAGCCAGCTTTCTAAACGAATGCAACTCTCTGGAGATGAGTGACACGTTTTTAAAGCAGTGATTTTGACACATGTCCTGTCGAATTGAGAAAGGAGGCAGTGAAGTGGCGTTCAAAGTAGCTGAGTCATCGGTGGTTGTGAAAGCGGGACTTGGTTCAAGAACACTTTCCCCTCTGAGCGTGTCAGCAGCAGATTGATAAATATATTATCCTGTTCGTTTAGCGCTACGGGGGCCGCTGTCGAGTAGGAACCGCGTTGTCCTTGTGAGAGCATGCAGAGCTACCATTGCTTAAAAAAAAAAAAGAGGGTAAAGACACCTGCTGCAGGTGGAGGAGGAGGAGGAGGAGGGAGGATTACTGGCAGAACTGCAGATCCGTCTCCAAATCATCATTGAGGAAGTGGACGGATTTAAAACAAACGGACACACCTGAGTGCATTCGTTTTTAATGAGTCCTGCAGAGGAAACTGAGGCGGTGAAACCAAAATGGAACATCTTTAAATGGACGTTTTCATGAGCCTACACATCTCGTGTAAAAACAGAAGCAGCTTCCGAAAATAATTTAGAGGCTCGCTGGTTATTTCTGGGGGTTGTGGGTTTCTTACAGTTTTGGACATAAGACAGACTTTATTGAGCTGTTTGTACAGTCAGGCCACCGTGAGGCTGCTACACATAAGCACTTGCCACGAGTTAGTATACAATTCAGCCACTGTGAGCGGCTGAAGACATTTAGCAGTATACAAGCTCCCAGTTTAGACCGCACATCTAAAAAAAGGGTCTTTCTCTACGAGCCACTTGTTGAGGAAGAAACTCAGCAAGCAAGAAGCACTTCTTTTTTTTTTTTTTTTTAAACTACTTGACACACAACAGAAACATCACACTTCTTTCTCAAGTAGTTATAAACACGGTGGCTCCGTCTCGTCGGCTGCCAGCCTTTTTGAAGCTGCCCAGAGCTACGTTTTTACTGCACCTGCGTCTGCCGGCCCGATTGATCTCGGACCGCTCGAGTGCATTAATGTGGCATATTTTGATGACAGTGTTGGAATCTCTTCCGCTTTCTCCCTGCCTAAGCATTACACCATTGCGGGCCGGAGGGAACTGGGTCACCCCTTAATGGTCTGCTGGCAAGGATGGAGAGCTGAGCAATTCATTTCGGTGAGGGGAAGCAGATTCTGTAATTAAGATAATTAAAAAGGAGGGAGGTGAGGAGAAAGTAAAGGAGAGAGAGTGAGAGAGAAAGAGGGGGGAAAAGTGCAATTGCAGTTCCTCAGTGGTGGGCACGCATGCTGGCACGCTGCTCCAGCTGGCTTGTTTACTCTCTAGGCAAAGCGTCGGTGAAGGAGGAGCGGCAAGGACACGCCATCCTCGGGAGTTATATTGCCAGTCAAATTAGCATGATAGGCTGGCTTTGGCTCTGCAGCAGGTGCTGGAGGGAATACGGCCAGAGGAGCATCGGAAAAAAAGGAGAAAAAAAAAAAAGCTACCCTCCTTTTTGTGGGTTGCAGTCTCGCTAGCTTCCGTGCCAGAATTCAGTGAAAACAATCAAAACCTGGGTTAATAGCGACGGTGATCCGCGGCTCTAAATCGACCCCCAATCTGATCGGCGACATGTGGAGGTCCCCACCCACGAGCCGACCATGAGTAATGCCTGTCAAGCCTGCAGAAATTAACTGGCCTCAGCAGTAACCCTGAGAAATAACTACTGCGGCAGCGCTCCCCTCGTCTCTACCTGTCCACAGTTTAGCCTTTATCACCCAGACTGAAATCTAGTGTCACCGAGCAGTGAAATATTAGTCTGAGGGTGAATTAAAGCTGCTTTTAAATACCACAGCCTGTGCAACCAAGCCACCAAAAATTACACTAAAAAAGATGGAAGATATTATCTGTGTTTAAACTTCTTTTCTTTTTTTTAAAGTAAGGAATGCAGGGTTGGAATAACGGCAAAGACACACTGCAGCAATGATGCAGCAAAACAGACAATTCTCCTCTCCTCCTACTTTGAAGTGCACTATCGCCCAGCATATCCTGCAGCAGGGACTAGAACTCCTCTGATGGTAGAAAACTATACAACACAATATACCCTTTAAATTTAAGGCTGAAATAGTAGTAATACAGAATATAGAAGCTTACAAATACAAGTCTCTGCTCTACTAATAATTCATTTGACCCTGACAGAATAACTTGCATATGTGGTATTCTAAAAAGGAGATTAAATGCATTACCGACATGTTATTTGCAAATGTGAGAGTCCACGTCTGGTACATTCAGTGCCAGAAATTCAAAATTAGCAAATCAGCATGCAACGTCTGCATGCTGAGCTCTGCTGGGACGGATCGTGCCTGATGCACATCCTGCTCTGTATGGTCTAGAAACGTCACCGTCACCCGGCCGAGCTCTAATGATGTGTGAATGGGATGTTAAAAGTCATGAGGAAACACTGAAGGACAGCTGTGATTTCATGGATTCATCAGCAGAGCGGTGGCGTCACTCCGCTTTTCCCTTCTCTCCTATTTTTGCTGCTCTGTCGGTCTTTGATGGAGCTGCTCCGTCGGCTCGTTGCGTGACCCAATTTCACTCCTGCTCCCCTCTCTCTCTCTCTTTCTCTCTCTTCCAGACACATCCAGCATCTCTGCACGGCTCCCTCACCACCTCTGTCTGACACTCGCTAATGGGATTAGGAAAAGAAAAAAAGAAAGACACTTTTCCCTGTAGATGAGGATGAGCCTCTCAGGTAAACTCAACAGACTCTCTGCATATCCGCTTCCTGTTCAGACACATTCAGCTGCTGGATGGAAAGTGGATTCTTTTTTCAATTAAAAAAAATAGGATGAATCTCTGAATCATGGTTGATTAACAGACAAATCCTGCAACTACATGATATAATTTCCTCTATCCGTGACTGAAGTGATCACATGGCTTGATTAAGAGGTTTAAAGTCAACAATCAACCGAAGCTCCTGACAGTGCTCTCTCTGTCTAACAGGAACAGGAACATTAACAGGAAGTGGGAACAGGTGGCAATAAAGGTTAGCGCTCTCGCAGCTCCATCCTAATCTCCAAGTATTATATCCTACCTCCTCAGCTCACTACCCCCTCTTTAGGGCTTACTAAATAAATCCCTCTTTTTTTTTTTTTTTAAACACAAGATAGATATCCCACTGATTCCCAAAGGATCCTGCTGAACCTTACCAGGCCTCCTCTCACTTAGAAAAATGCTAAACTGACAACAGGCAGTCAGTCGTGATGTGCAGCATCCTCCCACACATCTCCTCAGGCTGTCGACTAAACTGAAGAGAAACTAAAGAAAGTTACACACATCTGAATCTGAGGTATCACAGGCCTCTATCTCTCTCTATATATATATATGTCTAAATAAAGGATGAGTGATGGTGTCAGAAAGCCTGCTGTATCATTCTCCGAGGGCACCATTACTCAGCAGATCAGCCGGAGTAAAGAGGAAGTTCCCCTTCAAAATAAACCACCGGCCCATCCATCACAGCGTTTTGTGCTGTTGGCGAAACCGCTGGAGCGTTGGAACAGTGAGTTTGGAGTGGGTGTGAGGAGCTGATGAGCTTTGGGGTAAACATTTTACCTTCTGAAGAAAAACTCCTCGCTGGCTGTTGTTAAAAAAAAAAAAAAAAAGAGGAATAGGGCTGCCTAGAATAACTAACCGCAAAAGAAAAGACATAACGATGTGCTGCACTGCAAGACAACACTGACACATTATGTCTACATGATGCATGACTTCAAAAGCTGCTATGAGTAACAGAGACTCGATTCATAATGTGTCTTAAAGCTGGAGCATGTGAGTGAGACGACAACATTAGATAACACAAACATAGTCGTGGAAAAAAATAAGTCAAATAAGTGTTCTTGAACTCTATTAGAATTGATCTGGATTAAAATTTGCTTGAGTTTCCATAATTATTTGGTCTTCAATTAACTGAATATACATTAAAATCAAATGAATCCCTTTTTTAAAACACAGTAATCTGTTTGGATTAATAAAACCACATGAGCAGGATGAATATGAAGTGTGGATTGTGAGAAAATTTGTTCCAATGTAGCATACAGTACTTCTTTTTACCATGTTGCTTGGCAACTGGTCAGGCATGGCTTCACCTCAATTTCATTGAACCACTCACGCTCCTTTGTGCTTCGGTATACATCGATTACATCCTACTGTGATTCTTTAGCTGCACATCAAACACTCGGTGTGCGTAAGCTGTGAATGCACAATTCTTCATATACTTGATGGACCACCTCATCGTGACCTTGACACAACCTTGTCAACTGTCCTCATTAGTTTAGATGCATCTTTCACTAATTACGTTGTTTCTCAGTTTGTGTTACTTTTAAATGAATCATGTATTATCGCTGAATATGTCATCATTTCAATGTGTTGTGGAGGCCTATGTGTCTGCTATAGAGGATTATTTATATCTGCCTTTGAGGATGAATAAAGCAGTGACTAACAGTCCTATTGGGAAGTGTGAGCCAATCAACACAAACTTTAATGTAAAAAAGGAAAGAGCATGACAGACACATATTAAGTGCCAATAATCACTCTCACAGGTAGATACACACATATGTTGAGTTATTGAATGAGGAGGAGGAAGTGCCTAAAGAAGCCATGCTGAACCTTCTGCTTATAGTGCCAACGTGAGTGACAGCACAGCCTTCGTCCCTATAAATATACATGAACCTGTTTACCAGCAGAGCCAGCCATCCTGCAGACTAACATTTTCTTAGGGCCAGCTACTGGCTCAAATTGCAACTTGTCTCTCTTTGAGGTTGAAATGGCCAGTGGCTGATGGGTAATCTGGAGACAGGTGTGCAGTATTCAACTTAATATGTGCAGGTTTTGACATTTGGCAGTGTGGATTTTATGAAGGAATAAAACCAACGTTATTGTCTGTGCTGTACCCAGAGTGCCTACCTACCAGGTTCTGGCCAAATAAGCCCTGTTGTTGTTCACTAGATGAGTCATAGCTGGTGTTTGGGAACAACTGAAGCCCTCGTCATTCTGACGTGTCGGGATAATTGCGGTAGCCGCTTCTGTAAACTGCTGCTGGTCAATCAGCCAGGAGCTGATCCATACAACAAGTGAGAACCCTTCTGTTCCTCATCAGGCTCAAGGAAATATTTACCCAGATCACCACAGAACCTATGCTGGCTCTGGAGTAAACAAACATGCACTCAGGCAAGACAAACTGACTAGCTCTCAGAGCTTAGAGTACAGTTACAGGCAGCCACTATTATGAGTGCCCTCAGAGGAGCTTCAGCAGTCTATTTACATAGAAAGCTGCTCCATAATGCTGCTTCATTGTTGACAAATGGTGGAAAATGAGAGTTGTCTGACATTTTGACAGTACAACTAATTAAATTCAGATTTATGAGTTGGAAACTTCTGGCAGTTTCTCAGTGCGTCTTAGTGCTTTACAACAACCAGCAGGAAGGCCATTTTTCACTCTTTTATAATACCAGATCTTAATTTTGCTAACTGTCACATAAAAAGACCAGTGTGAAAGATTATGGGGAACATATTAGCAGAAATGGAATATAATATTCATAAGTATATTTTAACTTCTGTATAATCACCTGAAACTAACAGTTGTTGTGTTTCCATTACCTTAGAATGAGCCCTTTATATCTACAGAGGGAGCTCTTCCACGGATGGAGCGGGTCCACTTCCAGACTGTCATGTTGCACCACCATGTTCTACAGTAGCCCAGAATGGACAAACCAAACACTGGCTCCAGAGAGAGCCTTTTGCACTTTTGCAAGTTTAGGTTCTCACACATGATTGAAAGGGGAGTGGAAGGGTATTCAGTTGGTTGCAATCTATAACCTCACCGCCAAATGCTACTAAATCCTACAAACTGCTCCTTTAATAAGCAGGAAAAACAATCTTAGTTCAAGAATCTAGCTAGGTATGAGCAGTCTCGGATTTACCTTGGAAATTCTCATTAAAAAGAATATCTGTCCCCTTCACATTTCCACCAGCACAGAAACCTTGCTCTGAAATATGCTGATCAGTAACTAGAAGCTGAGCTAGTCCCTCTTCAAGGTCATCTTGTTATTTCTAAGCCTCCGAGCTCATTTCGGCGGCTCTGCCCGTGTGATGTAACCCACCCAGTTTGGGAAAGACGATGAGGTATTCTGCGTTGCATTGTGGGCAGGCCACACGCGCCGTGCTGTTGCCCCGCTGCTTCTCGTCCACCCAGCGCTGCAGGCAGGCCTGGTGGACCCACTTGGTGGAGCCACGGCAGCGACACGGACGCACCCACTCTGCTGTGCGGTCGTCCTCGTCTGTGGCGAAGCACACCCAGCAGCTCCTAAAACAAACACACACACACACACACACACACAGGTAGGATGACGACAATAAAATAAACACACCCTGATAACTAGAAGAAAAATACCTAAATGAATGAATCTTTTTATAGTTATTAGATGAAAATGTGATGCTTTTGTGTTTTTGTGCTTGTTAGTCAAAGGTTTCAGCTTGGATCAGATTTATTTGGAGTTCTTGTTGAGCAAAGTGTTGGTGAGGCCATTTCTCACCTTTCGGGGATTCATAACGATAACACCAGTGATAAAACTCTGTCAGATACACACATGAATCATTGTGGACTCTGCATGAAATCGCCCAAGATCAATACATGCAGCCTATAGGCGAACGCGCTGTGATGCTGACTTGCTTGTCACGCATATCTGACGGCACCGCAGGAACGCCTCGATGCTGACTCTCGCTCAAACAAACAAGCCCTTCATCTTCCCATCTGGACACAAGGAAAGAATTTCACATCAAAACTGCAGACACCGCTTCTTCTTATCAAAACACAACACTTATGACTGATACATTCCAAATAATCACAACCTTTTTACTCTTGAACTCGTATTCTTGCTTTTTACCGAGTACGGCCGCTAGCTTTTCCTCTAGTTTGAGCTTCATTCTTCTGACAGTGACTTTCAGGGCTGATCACATCGCTGTGTGAGCTTAAATTCACCAGAGAAATCTTGTGAAGGTGAACAAAATATTCTGAAAAACCACAGTTTGGGTGTGCAGTGAAAGCAGGAAGGAGGAGGGGAGGAGGGTGCAGACAAACTGAGGAGACAGTCTCCCCTGTGTGTGACATCCAGACAAATGCTGCGTTCTGGCCTCAAGCCAAACCATATTTTAACACCCCCCCTCTTCCTCCTGCCCACAAGTATCCCAACACATCCTCCTCCTACATTGTATCCTTCCACACACACTGAAAGACCTTCAGAGTAAATACTTCCTCCCTTTAAAAAGGGGGGGGGGGGGGTATGAGTCCACCTCCTCAAACTTGTGCCTCCTTCACAAAAAATGGAGTCATTAGTATGTTTGGCCTGTCTGCTGCTACAGTCTTCCAATTAAATCGGCCCCTTCTTTTGTGAACAATACAACACCCTACCACCCTCTTGCTTTTCTTCTCTTCGTGTCTGTCCAACATCTGGGGGGTAATGTGATATCCGAGTTCCCTGACCTTACCACAGTACATCTCCAACTGTGACATTATATTGCTTTTCCATAATTAATCAGCAGTGTGCGGCTGGCTGGGAGGGTGGCTGCCCCCGTGTCTCTCTGCGTGTGGCCAACTTCAAGAATCTGGACCGGTGACATTCTTATTTAAGCAGTGAGCTGCCGGTGAAAGTAGTCGCAGGTTAGATCTGAATTATTGATTTGAAAAAGATCAGCGACACAGAGCCATCCTCCAAAACTATGACTCAGGGATTCTATCAGCGCTCATGAAACAAGTGCTTTTTTTTCTCCTTTTTTTTTTTTTTTTTTTTACAGCTTGTGTGATTATTGCTGAAATGAAGAAAAAGCCTCGTTCACATTCGGTTCACTCTGAGACTCGCCTGCTGCTGAGAGGATCCGCCGTCGACCCGTTTGCCGGCCTATCCCTCTGTGACATTTACGTTCTCATTTTCATAATTACACTGAAGCCTGAACAGTTGGCATTTTGCTGGATGAATGAAACAATGATTAGTGTGCACACACCTCCTATAAATCCCTGGCATAAATTCAGCGAGGAGAGGCGGACTGTAATAGACATGATTGTTTTCTTCTCGTGTTGCGATCATGTACACTTTGGGTGTTTGTCACATAAAGACGTGTGCTAATGATTTTTTTAAAAGCTGGCAGATAAATGTGAATTAAATCTAGAGAACAGTATGTATGCATAAATTATCACTTTTATGGTTTAAAACTGGACTCAAGACAGGTTGAGAGGTATTAAACAGGACAATCTCTTTTCAAGTTTTTATACTAAGTCTTAACTGCTAAGACATCTACACCGTTTCCTGCTGTTACAGACAGGTATGCCTGGAATGGAGGAAACCAGCAGCCTTTTTACTGTCTATAGGAAGTAGGAAATGTTTCATACCACATCACGAATGGCAGAAATATCCAACTGTGGTATCAGCTGTAGCCATTATTGCTACACCCATGCCCAGAATGAAGCCAGCACCCTTTGAATGCATCTGCAGTACGGTGGTCTGGTTCTTCACCTGTTTCACTCGCATGTTGATTTACTTTGAAATCTATAGAGACTGAGGACGATATGAACATGTATAGATACCTATGATATCATCCATTGTTTTTTTAAGGTGGTTCATTTTAGATGGTTTAAATCTAAAATGTATGTTGTACTGCTGTTCAACTCCAGGGCTCATTGTTGAGACATTATTCAGCCAAGGAGAGGAAACATGCCCATAAAAGGCTCTTCTTTTTTTTTTAAATGGAAGACTCATTTTTTGCTTTTTTGGAGAGGTTGGTGGCTTTCCTAAGTAGCACTTTCACATTGGCTTCAGCATTTATTCAGTAGTTGACTCAGTGAATCCCCATAGAGCTGCATGTATATTTCAACCTTCCTCCTCCTGCGGTTGAATAATGTATGTCAAATCTCTGGCTGCTCTGTCATCATCGTCCTGAGGTCAAGGTCCCCCCCCCCCCCCCCCCCTTCACCCCCAACACCCCGAGTCCCCCTCTGTGAAAGACTGTGGATGGCCGACTTGGATTATTTGCTCAGGTTGCTGCCTGTCCACCTGCGATGGATGATTTTCCAATACTCCCCCGGTGCTGAATAAAACATGACGATGCAGGAGAGGAGCCTTCGGGGTCGGGGTGCTCGGGTGACACGCGGATGGGCAACTTGGTGGTGAATCTGAGTGTGACAGGAAACATTAACCCCCTCCATTCACGCTCCTGTCTACTGTCCTCACAGGGTCCGCCCCATAACCTCCCACCTCCTCTGTGCGTCTGTCAGCTGTGTGAACCTGCAGCGTGCACAAAGCTGCTTGTGATCATTCAGTTATCACCATCTATTGCCCTGTGAACAGAGTGCAGATGAGTTTTGGCGCTTACACAAAAAAGCTGAAAAAAGGTCCCCGCGTCCTACGTTTGGGGGCTTTAAGACATTTGGGAGATTGATACTGAGGCAGTGTTAGAACATGAGGATGAAGAACAGTGGACAGACGTCTCTGCAGCATCACAACGGTGTAGAACAAAACCCGGCGCTCCCTTAGAGTCGCCGGGTCCTGTTCCTGTAACCCGGCCCCTCAGCATGACAGGACCTAATACAACACCGTCGAAACGCTATCCTCTGTGTGAAACCTTAATCTCCAACTCACTGTCGCCTCAACCCTGTTTAACACAACTCTTGTCCTAATAAGTCTACGCTGCTGCTGCAAAACGATTGCCTGCATAAAGAACTCTAGTTCAAATTGATTTGACTTGTAAACTCAAAATGAAAAACAGTCAAAACAATGGAAGTAATAAAACTATCTTCAATCATAAATCCAGATATAGTAACATATTCATGAAAGGTGCTACTCCAGCTGCCACCTCTACCCGTCACTGATTTAAACATCTGGAAGGTTTCCATGAAAATGCCCTTCAAGAAAATGAGATCTGAGCAGCGGTTATGGAAGGTGACCCGCCACCTCAAAAGCTTATTTTCACGTGGAACGGGCAAACCCGAGTGGGACTTTGCCGTTTCCACGGTGAGCTTTAATCCACCTAATGCTGACCGACTGCTTTGAAACTTCAAGGGCAGGTGAGCGGAGGTGTATTATCCTTTTTTTACTTCCTTCAAGCTACCGGGATCAAAAGAGCGGGCAGCGGTGAAGGACTGTGGGCCGACATCACGGATCCCACCTTGGCTGTGGATCTCATTTTAACAGTCAAAGAGTGCAGACAGGTTGGGTACTGGGTACTATTCACGTTAGAGGGATTGGAGCCAAATTTAGGTACCTTGAGAGCAGGTTTTTCTGATAAGATTACTTATGAGCATTTTGAAAAATAACTCCTAGTTTCCTGCTTATTGCTCGTGTCTCTCTCTCTCTCTCTCTCTCTCTCTCTGGGTGAGAGAGTACACGTTAAAAAAAGAGAGAGAGTGAGACTGTGTTACCGCTGCTCGAAACCTACATCTTTTTAAAGTCCAACACAGTTAGGGCGATGCCGAGCTGAAAACGGTCGCTTACACTTTTCCAAACTTGATGGCAGAGACGCTCGCTGCAATATTTGTGATGTGAAATGCAAAGTGAGCCAAGAGAAACATCTGGTTCACTGCTAAAGTAGTTTGTTTTATAGTGTAAGTAGTAAATACCTTTATTTGTTATTTAAATATTTTAACCTTGTCCATTGCTCATTTGTTTGTTTTAATCTAAATACCTAATTTTTTCCCAACCACACTAGTAAGTAACCTCGCTGCTACGACTCCCAGATGTTGGGAATGATATCACGTGTGCTTCCTCTGAGACACAGACGACAACGTTCTCACGCTGCGCTCTGTTGACTGTGACAGACTGGAGGTTGTAGCGATGGATTTGGCAGGGGTTTTTTTCTTCTTTTTTTTTCTGGTGATTTAATACAACAAAATGCTCTAAATAATTAACACTGCTGATATTGAGAAGTTTTTTTTTTTTTACACAACTGAAACGACATTTTCGTGTTTCATGTGAGTACCCAAAAAAAATCTGTGAGTTCCTGTACTGACTTTCAGGTTCCTGTACTGTATGTGTTCAATGTGAGCGGTTCCCGTTCTGCATCATAAAGACTCAGACAGAAAAAAGCAGGGTCTGGGTGTGGTGGGCTCTACAGGAATACAGGACGGTGCTATGATTGACACTTGTGTACAAAGATGAGTGTGACAGCGCCGCTTCTTTCACATCGTCTCACAAGTCAGGCTTCCCGTTCTTAAAGGAGCGCATAAGCCACCCCACAAAGGCTCCTTTCACTCCGCGGGGGTCACATGACTGTGGGAAAACTGGAGGTTCCTCGGCACAAAAGGCGGAGCACAAGAACACCAGATTCTGGCCTGCAAAGATCTGAAAGGAAGGTTAAGGCCTGAGGGGGCTTCTCCGTGTCGAACTGCTTCCACTTGATAACAAACTAGTCTTGTCCAAGTCAGTTAAACAACACCCCAGGGTGTTTGCCACCCTGGAGGAGTATCTTATCCAATTACCGGAGTGTAAGTCAGCGAGTGTCAGCCGCTGGTTAAATTGGTCTTTGGCAGATAAACTGGTGACTGTCAATTGCAAGACCGACTGACAGGGTGACATTTTTATAGTCTCGGGCATTTTTCCACGAGGTCGACAAAAATAACAGGGTGTCCTTACAATGTTATGCAATCGAATACAGAAACAGCAACTCCAAACTCAAAAATAACCAGATCTGAATAAACAACATTTTGGCAGTCTAAACAAAAACATTTCAGCCCTTATTTCATGTACAATGTATTTAAAAGATTATATAATAGTTTAAATTCTACTTTAAATTCAAGAAGCTGATTCAGGATGTGTTGATGCTGTTTATCAGTCATTAACAGGTAAGTAAAGTTTGTCCACAGTCAACTAACACAGGAGCCTCCAGCTTGTATTACACCTTCAGGGGAACCCAAAACAAATGTGTGTACTTGTCCAACCAGCAATATCAGCGCTGTGACCTTTGTGTCGCTTTAACACGAACACATCCAAGAAAAAGGCTTTTGTTTGTGCTCTGATTGGCCCACAAACGGCTGGCTTCAAAAGTGAAGAAGAATATGATGAGCGGTGGATAAAAGTGGACTGATTCAAAGCTTAATTTCTTATAGAAGTCACTAGATTCGGCTCACGTTTCATAGTTCACATGTTTGTGTTTATCTTAAGATTTCTATGTGCAGTTTGAAAACATGCACAAAGTGAAGAGTGTGAGGGGTCAGATGGCACTGAGTTTGACACTCACAAAATGAACAGGACGGCCTTCAGTTCGAGGAGCCCAGTGGGGTTATGTTTGTTTACAGTGTTTTTCACCAAAATACAAAAGCAGTTTCTTCTTATTCTGAAACGAGCCCCGAGGAACAGCGCCGGACTTTGAAACAATTTTACATATTGGCCAAACTGTGTAATTACAACATCATGTGACGCTGTTTTCCCCATACACTTAAAGTGTGAAAGAGACATCTGTAAATCAGCAGATACATTTTTCTGAGCATCATAAATCCCACAAAATTACTCGTTTTACTATCAGAATTCAATCCGTTTGATCTGACCCAGAAGAACCGAGCGTTTAGATCCGTTTTATCCTCTTTCAAGTTAGTTGGAGGGCTACACAGGAAGTAGGCGGCTCCGTCAGGTGAGGTCACTGGTGCACACTGTGCTGCAGGTTGTAAAGCAATGATAGGTGAACTCCTGACCGGCTATTGATTTACTTTGAGAATAAGTCCAATTACCTAAAATGATAGGTGGTAGATAAATGACTAAATCACACATCAGTCACTCAGTAAGAAGTGATAACCAATAACTTGCTGCATGTTGTTGTCTTCAAAAAAAAAATAAAACATTAAAACAGCTGAAAGTGACACACAGCTGAACTCTAAGCTCTAAATTATACATTTCATATTTAACAAGTAAATTAAAACTATAAATGTGGATTTGACATACCAAAACTTCAACAGATCATTACTACAGAGCTCAACCGTGACTTCTGACTTGTGTCAATCATTCAGCCCTTATGTTTACCCTCACAGCACATTTATAGACCTGCTCATACAGGCAGCGAGACGGTCAGCAATCTGGGCAACAAACAAGACAAGAGTAAAACGAAGAGGTAATGTGAGGGCCATTAAAAAGGGTCAGACGAGACTTACAAATGTGTCCCCCCTCACACATCTATCTGAAACGCTGCATTGCAGGGGCAGCTGGCTGCTTGTGGCGGGCCCAGATAAGAGCCTGTGGAGCCTCATGTTTGCCCACGATAGAGGCCGGGTGCACAACTGTCTAGGGGCGAGAGGACATGACATCTTCCTGCTATCGGCTCCTCAAACAGCGTCGGGGTTGTTGCCTCTGCCGTGCAGCACGCAGCCGAAGAACGTTTCACAAAGGCTCCCGTGCCCTTCCTTTTCTTTTCTGCTACTGGACCATGTTCTTGGGAAATTGTTTCAAAGTCCAAAGTTCAATATTGACACAAAGTGCTGTGTCAAATGCCTACAAACGCCTTTTAGTCCGCTCTGTAAAAAGCTATCGAATGCCAGGGACTATTTTGAGGGGAAACGGCACACCAACGTGCTTGAAACAAATGTTGAAGCATCTGCTCGCTGCCTCTCACACATGAGATGGAAAATTCTGGTCAGACGTGGAGCGTGATGATGCTCGGAAAGCAGACACCCTGGTTTTGTTCGACCTAGAAACAGCTAACGAATCTAAGAACATTTGGTATATTATAACTATACACAGAATAAAGCTGAGCAGAAATTAGCCTGAGGTTAAAGTACTGCTCCCTCTTTACTTGGAAGACACTTAAATTAGAGATGCTGAAAGCCCAAAAACACTAAACTTATTATTGACCACCTGCCGATCCGATCATAATGATTATCTTACTTCAATTACTCATCTCCACAATTTTAAGGAGAGTCAATGAGTTGTTTTGTAGAGTTTTGGACCACTACTAGTAACACTGTGGAGTGATATTTTATGTGTGTGTCCCTGTTTTGTTTGTGTCCTTGTGCACAAGACAAAATCCTTCATGCCAATGTCAATGCTAACAAGGGCAGGGAAAAAGAACACTGCTGGAGAGTAAACACGGATGTATTTTATAGGCCTGGGACAATCTACTTATCTCCCAGTTAGATACTATCATTCCTGGTTGCTGATTCAATTCAGAGTCGATTCTCGATTTAATGAATACAAAAAGGGGGCACATTTTCAGTTTGGTCTCATATTTAGTGTAGTTTGACCATCACATGAAGCTATCCACTTTTTTCTCCCGTACAAACCGAAGCTTAAACACAAAATCCTTCAGGACAGCAGACCAACCCCAACAATCAACAGTACTAAATCATTTTTGTCATACACAGTTATGAGCTGGCCTCAATAGTATGGCTGATCAGTGTGACAAGATATTACATGACATCACACACTGAAGCCTTTTGTTAAATTATTTTATTGGTTAGATTCTTAAATTGTGTTTTATCACTGTGAAAATGTGCATTCCTATTTCCTTATAGAGCAGCATGAACAAGAAGCTACATGACAAAGTGAAAAACAACAGTGGAAATGTTCACAGCTGAACTGATGAAGGAAGTCAAACACAAATGCACAATAATGCTGCTCAGAGTGTGAATTCAACAGGGATTACCTGCTGAGTATCACAAAGACTGAAAATGAGCAACCTTTCAGACATTCATCTCAGGCTGCAGTGTGCTGTCTGGACTTCACATCTAATGTGACCAACATGATCAACTACACTCAGATCAAGGTTCAGGACTGCTCACTGCCTCAGAGGAGCTGCAGAGCTTCTGACTGTGTGCTCTGACATCCATGAAACCTAATGAGGAGGATCATATGTGTTTTAGCCCTGCAACTATCCTGATAATCATATCATTGTTAAGTTTTTCTTTTAAGCAACAATGGGAAGAAATGCAACCTCCGGTTTCTCAGATGTGACGATTTTATGCTTTTTTTTGTCATAAAAGACAGAAAACACAGAATATCTTTGGGTTTTGAAGTGTTGTCCTTGGGCTGGAGGGGGATTATACAATTATACATTTTTCACTATTGTCTGACATTTCATAGATAATATGACTAATTGAGAAAATAATTGGCAGATTAAGTGATTACAGCCCTACATAGCTGATAAATTAGTTTAAAAAAAAATTCCCACCTGTCACAATTTATTCTCCCTCTAAATGACCATGAAAATGTTCAGTATGGCATGCTGCTTTCTGCCATGCAAAACTGTCCTGAGTGCTTTCCTACGTTTCAATGCATGACGCAAAGCTGAACACGTTTGATTAAATGTACATCACAAAAAGTTTTTTTAAAAAGACATTTGGGAGATTGATACTGAGGCTCTGTTAGAACATGAGGATGAAGAACAGTGGACAGACGTCTCCGCAGCATCACAACGGTGTAGAACAAAACCCAGCGCTCCCTTAGAGTCACCGGCTCCTGTTCTCTTTTACGTTGTTTCTAGATAAGCCATGTTTGTTGCCTTTGCACATTCTTCCTCCATGATGCTGGTTGCTTGCATGATAAATTTGTGCCCATCATGACGCTTTTTAAATCAAGTTTGAGGTGTCGGAAGCTAAAACACACATTTGAGAGAACAAATCACTCACAGCGCAAAATATTATGTTTAGTTTCTCTCATTATCGTCACGTTCTTAGCTCGTGACACATATGAAACTTGCTCATACTTCCTCTCATAACTTTTCCAAATATGTCAGCAACTTAAGATATTATTCAAATCTGTATACTAAATATAATTTTACCTCATGTACAAATCTGTGTAGTGCCACTAACTCTGTCCATACACCCAGTTCAGGCATCTTATCAACTAATTAAGGAATTACTTAAGTTTTGGCTATCCTCTGCACACCTGTGTTAAAATAGAAATTGTAGTCAGTCTCCTATGTAACAGAAGATGAGCAACAGTTCACTCTTTCTGTGCCATAATCATAGTTAACTATGAACGTGACAAGTTCAGAAATGTTACTGAATACAGCGTGTCTCCTGGTGTGAGGGTCAATATTTAACAGGCCTAATATTTGGAGGGAAAGTGGAAGTTGACACATATGACCTTTAGTTCGTTTTACGGGTAACAAGGTCAGTGTCACCTTAACTACATATTTAACATTAAACAGAATGATTTCAAAGTAAAATGCAAGCGTTAAAGTTACGTAACGCAGCAACTTGTTATAGCTTTTTAGTGACAACAGTAGCTAGGTGGAGGACGTCCTGTAGAAACACTGCAAGAATACACTGGTTAACATTAATGCAATCCAATGCAGAGTTTAAAAACACTAGTCGGCATAACATGTATTTAAGTTGACATGTTTCTGATATTTTTCACAAAAACGAAGCTAACTTTCCTTCATTTCTGTCAGCGGTCGTGATTTTACGTGAGGCTACGTAGCTGTAGCTGTCATTAGCATGTTAGCCATAAACTTGAACTCACCTGTCCAAATTCTGCTGCATGACCACCGCACCCTCTTCCGCCATTATCGTGGAGAAGCACAAAAAAACCACAAATGCTTTCACGTTAGGAGAGCAGACTGCTTGCTCTACAGATAAAACATTAAATACGGCGTGCCTTGTTAATTCGCTGCAGCTGCTGTTGGCTGTTTAATCACTTGCTAGCTAGCTGCTAGCTACGTAGGCCTTTTGTGATGATACGGCACGTTAGCTGCAAAGGAGCCAATGATTAAGCATACAACTATTCCTTCGCGGGCATGGCAGTCTAAATAATAGCTATCTATTCTAGTAAAAATCCTCTTTACATCGGCTACGGACTAGTCTGTCACTAATATTATAGCATCGCCGTGACCGCTTGACTCCATTGACTGGCTTGTCTCTGAGGTAACGCAAAATAGAACGGCTGTGCGTAGTTACGTCATCAAAACAAAGGGACATCACCGCAAAGGGACATGGGAAGTGTAGTTTCGTGAGCTTTCCCTCCCACATATGGTCAGAAATATCAATTTAATGTCCTGAATCCACTCACGACACATCTGCAAGGATAGGCTAAGGCTTGTTTTGGAGAGACAATCATCATGAAGATGCACATATGGCTGCAGAACACGTCTTCTCATTGTGGTAAACCCACACCGTCTATCAAAGTTGCTTTTCCATTATATAAATATAATGCTTTCTTGCAAAACTGATGTCAACAACTATTTCTATAACTTAATAATATCCATTGCCTTGCATGTTGGCATTGCGCGTGCGTGAGTGTGTGTACATGTGAATGTAAGGGGAAAAGGAAGGCAGAGAGATTCATGTCACTGTCAGTCATCACTATTTTTTAATTATTTTTTATTACTGCTATGAGTTGATTCGTCTTGTAACCTGACGTATTAGTCAGCCTCACCGCAGCAGTCAAGAAGGAGTATATGTGTTGACCAGCCGCTGCATAGTAAGGAACTACAACTCCCTACTGCCTCCCCGGCATCATCCATGCGCCGCAGTCAATCAGCTGTTGAGGCAACTGCTGACTATCTCGGCACAAGGGTAGCTCGTTTGTCATATCTAAACCCCAGACGAGGCATACAGAAATATCTTTATTTACAGAGTCCCAAAAAGGTGAACGATTAAGGTAATTCAAACTTCATGTTAATGCAGTGAAGCGACCACGCTGTGTGTGTTTGTGTGTGTGTGCATGCTTGTTTTTTGCTCGTTTGTGTGGAGAGGGGGGACACATATGGATTAAAGGGGGGGTTTCAAGGCAAAACAGCTTCATGAAATGTGTCGGATGCCTCGATCGGCGCGATAAAATTGGCAGTTGAGAGGTCAGGTTTTGGGCAGTGTGTTGAGAGGGGAAAAAGGGCCGGCGAGGTGAGCCACTGTGGGCTGCTGATTGTGCTGCTTTGATGACCTTGGAAGCGCAGCTCTTGGAGGAGAAAACACGGATTAACCGGTGGGGTGTGTGTGAGTGTGTCTATGTGTGCAATGCAGGATATTGCGATTACCTTGAAAGTCTAATTTGTACCACTGCCATCACACTGCTGAAATGATCTGTAGTGTTATTTAAGTATACTGACTTATTATTGAAAGGCCTCTGTGCTGAATGTAAGCTCTCCTGCAGCTGAGTTCCGACACTAATCTAGATGTAATGTTTTATGCGTTTCAATCGAGTTTAATATGAATCTTGGAAGATGTGTCACTTTGTCATTACCTGTGGTTGTACCTTGACAGTGCTCTTAAGTGAAAGAATATGCTTTATTGCTCAGTAGCCTTGTTAATCACGCATTGTTGTGGTCTATTGACATCATAGATAGTTTAGTAAACGCTCTTTGTTGAATGTAATCATGTTGTGTGACTGTGTGGCTTTCTGATCCAAATGAATGCAAAAGTGCCGTCACGATAATATTCCAGGGAGTGCTTGTGAATTAGTCTTTAGCCAAGGCGTTGTCTGTAAGAAAAAAGAAAAAAAAATGCAAAGAAGTCAAGGCTCGTTTTTGCATGAAAGATTCAAGTTTGAATAGGAGACACTATATGATAGAAGTTATTCTATTTGGATAATTACTTAAAGTACAATTTTACAGAGGCGCTGCTGCTGTCAGTGCCAACCATTGACTGTCAATGCGGACCTCTTTGCGCTATAATAAAATCCCTGACTAATAATCATGTATCATTCCTGCTGGGACTTTGTGTACAGTCATGACTTGTGTGTATATATGACATTATTTTCATTTTATACTTCATAAAATATCATAAGACTTGCATTTATCCTCATCACAAGGGATAGGTGTGTGAGAGATTTTTTCGCTATAATAAAGTGTTCCAGGTGCGTCACTTTCTGCATTAAAAAAAGGGGGCGAAGTGCGCCTTTTTTTCTGCTGGATTCATTTTCGTCTCCAAAAAAGCTCTGCGATCGTGAGTGTCGAAGTGCTTGGGTCAAGGTAGAGCTGTCTTTTAACCTTGTTGAAGGACAGCTGTATTTACTGACGTATGTAAATGAATATAGGGGAGGTCCTTGGGCAAAAAAAAAACACACACACACACTGAATCAGTTTCACATTGCAGCTCCGGAGTTCTTGCGTGGAAGGGAAAAACGATACGTGGCGAAAAATCTGGTGAATATCTACAGCCATATGCTCCGTGTAGGCTATAATTAGTGGGATTTATGAATCATTCTGATATAGTCTTGGGAAGTGCGTGTTTTCTCCTCTTCTTTCTTTTTTTCGGCTAAATGGGTGATCACGCATTCGCTTTGCAGTTGCCTGGTCCCTCTAACATCATATCCTTGTCGGAGTTGTCCCACTTCATCAGACACTACAACAGCAGCCCGGTGTATGATCTCCTGAATTGCAACAATAAGATTAATAATAATAATAACTCCTCGTCTCTGTTTCCCCTCGTTGCAGCTCAGCAAACCATGCAGGATGATTTACTGATGGACAAAAACAAAGCCCAGCCTCACCATCAGCAAGATCCGACGCAAGTAGACCCTCCTCCCTCCACCCCGACCCCGTCATCGGAGCCCACTTCTTCTTCATCGGAGTCGGAGAGCCCGTCAACCGGGAGCAATCAAGCGGCTTCAGCGCTGAACAGCAGCAGCAGCAGCAGCGGCAGCAGCAGCAGCAGCAGCAAGGACAAAGTGCCGATGGAGTCGCCGATCCTGCCCGGGTTGAGCTTCCACCACCAGCCACAGGAGACCGGCGGCTCTCTTTCCTCTCCTTCCTCCTCTTCGTTTGGGAGCACTTGGTCCACGGGAACCACAAACGCCGTGGACGATAGCTTTTTCCAGGGAATACCCTCGGTGAACGGGACGATGCTTTTCCAGAACTTCCCCCACCATGTCAACCCGGTGTTCGGGGGGAATTTCTCCCCTCAGATCGGTCTGGCTCCACAGTCCCAACAGCATCAACAGCAAGCCCAACAGCAGCAGCAACAGCAGCAACAGCAGCCCCAGCAAAGGAGATCTCCTGTCAGCCCCAGCCAAGGCCCCTTCCCCCAGAGAAACGCTTATCAGACCATCATGAATAACAGCAAGGGGTCGTCATCGTCATCTTCTGCCTCGTCGTCCGCTTGGAATAATCACCAAAACGCCGCTTGGAGCACAGCCTCCAACCCCTGGAGTGGCATGCAGGCAGGCAGGGACCCGCGCAGAGCTGTGGGCGTCGGGGTAGGGGTCGGGGTCGGTGTCGGCGTCGGGGTGCCTTCACCCCTGAACCCCATCTCCCCTATGAAAAAGCCCTATAGCAGCAATGTTATAGCACCCCCAAAATTCCCAAGACCTGGTCCCCTCACCCCCAAGCCCTGGATGGAGGACAGCGCCTTCAGGACTGACAACAGCAACAACATACTGCCTTTCCAGGTAAATACATTCCCCACTAACAGCAGGCCCGGGCCTAGCTTTATTGCTTCAGCCTGAGCTTTAAAAAAATATGATCACTTTGACATGTTGTCAGTTTAAACCTGCCGGCTCATCTCTTAAGCCTTAAGTCATTTTTAATGTGATCTGTACAAAATATCAGATAAAAAAACAACAATCTTTGAGATGGAAATAGGCTACAACAAAGTAGGCCAATCTATGATAAGGTCACCCTGAACTCATCAGCACCACCGATTTATTATAGATCCATAAGAATATTAGTGATTTATTGGTTATTTATGCCATTTTTTAAATTGAGAAACCATTTGAAATTACACAACATCAACATGTTTTTCTGGTAATATCTATGTTTTCCCACACAGTCATATATTAACATTATGAGGCGACCTTCAGAGAAATTCATTTATATTGATGGAGGTGATTCCTATAAGTATAAATGGCACCGCGGTTTTGACTTATGTGGCTTTAGTTGAATTTACAAATGAGCGTCGGGTTTTTGCCGGTTGCTGTCAACATTTTTATGCTGCCGGTTAGAGGTCAAATAAATGGATGAGTCCTCTATGCAGTTCTATGAAATCCTCGATCGTGGCTATTTTTACGCATTCAGAGGCAAACACACCGAGTCAGCCCTCTTAAAACAGTCGTTGTGCACGGTTTATTGCACTAAATGGTTCATTTTCTTCGCTCTGCCAGCTCACACTCCGTGGGGTTTAAAGGACACATGACGCATTCAGGTGCGCCTCGTAACATCCTCTATTCAGACTGAGAAGCCCGATACATGCTCACTTTATTCATCAGCAATTTACTCTAATGGTCAGGAAATGGTTCTTGTTTTGAGTCATTTCATAAAAACACATACCATTAAGTTGTCAAATAGAGTTAGCCACAGAAAATGTACTTCTTCAATTTATGTGGCCTATTTACTGAACGGTTTTGTGTAACCACATGACAACAACTGAGTTAATGCTTATTGCGTGTAAGCATAATACAAAGTAACTTAATTTAGCCGTTCACTAACTCTATTTGATAATATGTTGGTATGTCACATACAGTCTATGGTATGTCATGTGCGCTCACCTTGTAATAATACGATTTTCGACGGTACATGAAGTCAACATCAATACTCTTATATTATTGGCTTGGAGTAGGATGGTGGGCGGGGTATAACCTGTGATGGAAACGAGGCGCAGGTCCAACCTGAAAGGTAGATGAAGCGCTTTCGCTCTCACAATTTACAAAAACCAAGTAATCCCACTTTCCAATAAATCCAACTTTACATGTAAACTCTGACTGTGAGTTTTACTAAAATATTTAACATAATACATGTGCTGACATTGACATAATGTGTGTGTTTCTGCCAACATTTGTGAGCTATAACAACACGATACATGTAAACAGAAGAAAAGGGCAAGAGTGTCCTGTTAGTTGTTTGAGTAAAGATTAAAATATGAAGAATAAGTTATGACAGTTTCAGTCGGAAAAAGAAAATGTGCTCCACACTGATATTTGAGAGGGTTATACACAGTATGTAAACCTGACATTGGGCCATACATTGATAGAAATAGTTATCTGTTGTATTTATAATATTTTCATATTTTATATTCGAGTCTTCTATCTATCTATCTATCTATCTATCTATCTATCTATCTATCTATCTATCTATCTATCTATCTATCTATCTATCTATCTATCTATCTATCTATCTCACTCACACTATAACTGTGTCTGTTTCATGCTGGTTTAAATGTATTAAGGTGGGCCATGTCTCCCTGACTGACATGACTGATTAGAGTAACAGTGTCAATACTGTATGGCTTTTTCACATGGCCGATCATGTGTTTCCCCCGTGTTTATTTACACTGCTTGAAAAACAAGCCAGCATAAGAAAAAAAAAAAAAGTAAGTCAAACACGGAACACCCCCCCCCCCCCCCCCCCACCCCCCACCCACCCCCTGAAGTCAGTGGCTTACTTAAAAATGAGCACTTGTTCACTCGATCAAAGCGAGCACTCTGGAGAACGTAGCGAGAGCAAAAATGTTAACCTGTTACTGCAGAGAGGACAACATGCTCAGATGAAACACGGCCCGGCACGGGGTGAAATTCCAGCTGCCTTGAAATGTATAGTCTTTTGAAGAGATAATGATTGTGTGTGTGTGTGTGTGTGTGTGTGTGTGTGTGTGTGTGTGTGTGTGTTGTGTCAGTCAAGCCTTCTCAGGCATTTATTACCCGATTTCCTTCGCCGAGAGGCTCTGTCTCTTCCTCTCGACTTGGCCGGCTTACAGCTCGCAGCAGAGTTATCATCAAGACAAGGTCAAGGGGCCACACGTCATGCTGTATAGAGTGGCCTGTTTACTGAAGTGAAACTCAAGCAAATGGCAGAGATGAAGTACAAACACTTGTGTCTACTCTCACGGGGATAAGTGGTGTCAGATGAAAAACTAGGGTTAAAGTGGCTTATTGGTCCACTGATGTAGTATACATACCATTACTGTGCTTTATCTAATTATCAAATATCAGCTTCACATGTCATTGCTAATAATGTGTAGGTTTCTCTCTACAAAATGACTTCTCATTGCCACACAGAGATACTTTATTACATTACCATATTAAAGGAGAAAAGCTGACCTAATATAATTACATGTGCCTTGAGGCTAATAGGGATGCCATTGGTTTTGCAGGTATTTTGTCATAAACCAAATTACTGGACAAATTTACATTTTGTCCTTATGACACTTGATTTTTTTTAAAAAGCCACAAGATAAGTTAAGCCGTGGGGGGTGACATGAATGTATGTGCCAAATTTCACAAGGCATTTCACGCAAAACCACTTATGTCAATCTGCTGGTAGCGCCAGAGGAAAAATCAGCTCACCAAAGTCATTATGATTCATCCTTTGGGCACCATGAATGTCATCACGTAATATCATAGCAAGCCATCCAGTAGTTAAGATATTTCAGTGTGGACCAAAGTTGTGGACCAACACTGCCATTTCTAGAGCCAAAGAACGGTCAAAACAAGCTTAAATGCTAGAAACTACAATTCCCATAATGCAACCAATATCGTCTTTAATTTGAATCTCCTTGTCTGTTTAATGCCCTCATCTTTCAAGCAGAATATTTAATCTCTAACTCTTGAGTTGACCCTCATTACATCATCAGTGTTATCTACTCAGAATTTAGAAAACAGGTTATCCTAGGCTGAATAGACTCATCTTATTATGTGTAAATCTGGTAGAGTGCCTTCATTTATATAACAAAAAAGATCTTATTAGTGCCAGTAATTATTCTGTACATCTGCAGGCACCCTTAACCACTGAGCAGTATCTATTAGACAGAGAGGTTATTTTTAAAAGGCTGTGATGTGATCCCGGCCGTAGCTCACACCTAACTGCTTAACAATTACACCCATAATTGGAGAAGAGTTATCACCAAGATGCGAGGTCAGGGTGCCACATGTCAACCGGGGGCCTGTTTACTGAAGTGAAACTTGCTGAGGCGAGCGACAGCAGGCAGGGCACGCACACAAGCATCCACCCACCCATCCCGCACCGTCATATGGGACAGCTGGTGACAGGTGTACCACTTGTCATCCCGTAGATCAGTATTCTTCAGATGCCCCAGATGAAGAGCAGGGGTGAAACCGTCGAGTCCCCGCGCGCTTCCAATAATGCGCTCGTACTCGCCTGCTGTCGACCAGCCCCGGCTCAGAGGCAGAGGAATGTGTGGAATTCAACTTAACATGTCAGTGTGAGGCTTAAGACACAAAAGTCACATGAACGTCTCGGGGAGATACCCTGATTTGAAGAGATGGCAGCGGCGATGATTGTGCGGTCCTTTTTTTTTCGTCATCGTAATCACTTCACATCTCATCAAGAGGTTAGAAGTGTCAGCGGCGCGTGTGACGGTCATGCAGAACAACAGGAGCCTCAAGACGAGTTTGAGGCAGAAACCAGTGTCATTTAAATGGAGAACTTGATGTGCTTTAGTTGGTTTCTGGTAAGGAGACAAAGTGTTTGCTATATTTGTCTCCTTAACATGCCAAAGTATTTCTGTGGTCTTGGGCTTTCAGATAAATTTAGATAATTTAGATGAATATAGTACATATTATGGTTAGGATTGAAGCCCCAGCCAACTGCTCGGAGGTGTCAGTGAACAGAGGGCACGTTAGATCACGCCCTCTGAATGGGAACATTCACATTAGCGCCGAAAACAATCAAGCGGATGAATCACGCGGTCGACCGACAGAAAACGAACCGCCATCAAGTTTGATAATCATCATTTGGAAGTCATTTATCAAGCTGAAAAAGGGCCAAACATCTGCCTTTTCAAGCTTCTCTAAGGATTTGTAGAAACAGGATTTGATGTGTTTTGAATTCAGTCATTGAAAACCTTTTAAAATTGATGTTTTTTGACTCATTTGAGACTTATAGTAGACTTAACAATTATTCAGTGAATTGAAAAAATAAGCATCAGTCTAATTGAACTGATAAAACTAATAATTATTCATTTGCAGTGATTCTGCATCTTTTTGTTGTGGATTTTTGGATATAAACAGGCTTTAAATCCATAATTAAATAAACAGTTGGGCAGAGTCAATGCAATATGTTATATAAATATCAACTGCTGTTTTGCTTCAGGCCTTTTCCCATTGATTCATTGATTCATTGATCGTGTGGCTTTGAAGATCATATTAACTTAACCTCAGAAGAATTCATTGCTGCTTGTACTTTTTACAGCTTTATAAAGATAAAAAAATCAAAAACAATAGACGATTCACCATCTGCCTCTGAATCTGGCAGCACTTACGGCGCAGACTTTATTGATTAAAAGCAGGTATTCATGCATATCTTAAACTAGTCTGTTTCTAATAAGGGTCTCGCTCATAAACGCCCTCCTGTATCGTGTTAATGCTTCATGAGGAAAGATGAGCTGCATTAAAGGCAACAGTGGAGACAGGAACTACTTCAGCCTGCATTCCACACTCTGGGCATCTTTACTGTATGTGATGTTCTGTATTAAAGCAACAGAAAAAAAAAAATCTGTTTGGGACTTTTGTGTATATTATCTCTTTAGGTCATTGGACTACAGTGAGCTCTCCGACCCCCTCCTACCTCCCTCCCTCCCCTCCCTCCCACCGTCCCACGCTGTGTTCATCCACATGTGTCAGAGAGGAGGGGAGGGGAAGGAAACTAAAAGCTCAGCGTTTTAAGTGTTTACCGTTTGTACCAAGTGGGCAGATTTTTATCTACGTGGCGCTGTCGGGTCCAGAGTGGGGGGAATAACACATTTGAATGCTCAGCCGAATGGGCAACAATAGCTCTGGTGTGCAAACAACGCGACCCCGGCTCGGCCAGCGGACACAGGACACAGCTGCCAAGCCCGTAGCCTCCAGCTAGGCGCACTCTCAGGCCTCACCTTTGGCACACATGTCGTTCTCATAAATTCATTCACAAAGAACGGACTTCTGAGCGTTTCATCAGCAGCAGCAGCAGCGAGCGGTTGGTTTGACCTCGAGGCGTTTGATGTAGTATTGACCGGTCCAGTCCAAGTGAACCAATCTTGCTTCACAAGATCAGGAAATGAGTTAGGAAAGGTTTTGTAAATCAACAGATCAAAAAATACGGAACGAATGATAGTCAGCTGTACCTGCTGCAGCCAATCATGAAGCCACATCACCCAGTTTCCAAAGCAGCTGTATCAGGTAGAACTGGGTCAGATGGATTTTGTGCTTTTTGGGGATGGCAAGTTCCCCACTCAACCTAGATCAACTATGCATTGTTTAAAAGCACAAAGCCTCAGGATTTTACTTGTAGGTCATTGTAAATACCAGCACCAGTATGACAGCAGTTATCTCTATTGTAATAGAAGGGCATACACAACAGACCAGTAAAAGATCCTTTTCCCCACCATTTGTACCTTTTGTAAATGTGGTTCACTTGGACTTTTTTTAAAGGTAAACTTCAAAGAGCTGCCCTTTAAATGAGACCACGATCATGGCTGTAATTGAAGATTTGAGAACAGTAACCTTTTTTATTTTGGATATGTCATTTCTGGCCTTTTTGCACAAAAAATGGGAAGCTTGTTAAGGGGCTAAGGGACCATACCACAATATGTGAATGTAGAAGTGAAGGTATTCTTCACAGATCCTCTTTGTTTGTGTGAAAGTGATATTTGTCAAAATGATTGAAACCCCCAAATGGATATTGTAGAAACTAGGTCTCACGAACCTCCAAGGTGTCACCAACAAAATGAGGAATACTTCAAAAATGAAAGCTTATCATAGCTGTCCACCTACAGAGTTGACAGTTAACCTCCAAAATTATATAAATCCATGCAGATGGGGTTCCTCAGGGCAGAAACTTGTCTGTACTTTCACTGTAGCTGTTTGATATAAAAAGGCTTTAAGAGCCTCTGACCAAGATCCATATCTACTTTTCAATATCAGCCGCCTTTTCCATCATCCCCGAGGCTGACACATACCTTCAACCTTTTCTCTCTCTTTTTATTTTTTACCTGTAATATCTAGTCCGTGGCTCCCTAATTTATTTTAGTCCAGATTAGCTAAGAATGCATCCCGACCTGTCTTGCTGTTGTAAGAAAGGCGCTGCCGGCACATGCAGGTTGTTACTAGTGATCTGCCCTTGTGCAAGATAACCAACCAGAATTTCAACAGCGAGGCGTTTTTTAAGGTGGTGTTATGGATCATCTACTTTCATACAGTTATTTTTGTAGCAGTTTCCCAAATCTGCTGGTAAATCAGGAACTACATGTTATTGACGTTTTTGTTTGAAAGTAAAATTAATTCAGAATTACATGCTTGGCCTCCTAACTGTCAGCAGCTCCAACTGAAGCTGTCATGATAACATAAAAATCCGTCCTTCCCTGTGTTTGTTTTGTATATCACAGACTGCTGAATCTAATCTGTACCCTCTTCCTGTTTTGCTGTGTTTTGCAGGACCGGAATCGGCCCTTTGATGCTTTTAGCTTGCACTCTTTGGAGAGTTCCTTAATGGATATGATAAGGACTGACCATGACAAAGGTAAACCACACCCTGCCGGTGGCCCACCAATGACTATCGCTGATATTATATGGAGGAATCATTTTGCAGGTTAGGAATATTCATACGTCCATGCTTATTTGGGTTGTTTGTTTTTTTTTGTTTTTTTTGCTTCATGGGCTTAAATCATCTATGGGTACTTTTTATTTTTATTTTGCAATATTTACCAATCAATCCAGTATGGATCATCATGCTCTTATTTTGAAATTTAAATGAATAATTATCTTTATAAGCCTTACCTGCAAAATCTTGCACATTTTTTGTTTGTGTGTGTTTGTATATGTGTGTGTGTGTGTGGTGGACCACATGTGCAACAATGTGCACTAATGTGGTCTTTCTTTTGAATTGTATTTTCCTTTGCCGTGTCTTCTTCTTTCTGCTGATCGCAATCACTGAATGCTGAGACAATGTCACATGACTTGTGCTTTTTTTTTTTGACTAAATATATTGTGACTATGAATGTTGAGTGATTGCGTTTGTTTAATGACAAGTTACTGTTATTCTTCCTCAACGGCAGGATTTACGATCCACATGTGCCAGATCACCCTAAAGCAGAATTCCGAGATCATCCTTTGACTTTTGTGTTTTTTGTGTTTGTGTGGCTTAGACATGTCATCACCGAGTCACAGCCAGAAGATCCAATCAGTGTTTCCAAGAGACCTCGATACACAGATGCAGCTTTTCAAAACAGTGAAATGAAAAACAAATCGCATCACACAGGTTTTATGTGTGGAAAAAAGGATGGCGGACTTGTGAAATCTTTCTTCGTTCTTTTTAAGGCCGTTCGATGTATGTCAGGCCCTTCTAAGCCAATATTTTTGTAGCCGAAATCACGTGTCCATTGTAAAAACTTTGGATCCCAGATGGGGCCCTGTCAGGTTGGGTGAAGGGGTTTTTATGCTCCCCCATCCTCCCATCTTAACAATGGAAAGATTGGTGGGAGGGGTATATAATGAGTAGAGCATGTCGCTTTCTCATGCGTGGAGTCTGTTTTCCCAATCTTGTGCTGAGAGAGCATTGTTACAGCAAAGCGGCCCAACTTCACTGCAAAGGTGTCATAATGTCCTCCGGGGACTTCCCTCATCATTGTTTATCAATGCAAAACAGAGACAGTGGAGATTACAGGGAAAGACCATAATGGTGGTACACGGACACGGCTGTGCATTCCTTCCTCCTCTTTGCTTGTTTACCCCCGTTCGTCATCATGTAGACGGCATGGGGCTGCAGTAAGCTACCATGCCAACCACAGAGCGGCTCCACCCTGCTAACATATGTACTCACTGTCTGAGAAGGACCATATGCTTCAGTCCTCCGTCTGCTTTATGATCGACAACAAAAGGCTTAGTTCCTGATGTCTTCAAATCCAGTCAAGTCTGCGCTCAAATGCTTCAGCAGCCTCGGTTAGCTAAATCGAGTGGTATGTTCCGAAGTCACTTCCTGTTTTGAACGTAAATTTGGGCTCCGTTTCTTCCAGTGTGGTCACGTTGCAAAAGAATAGCTTTAATTGTGAAAGCGACAAAGACGTACATGGAAAATCAGTGTTATATTTTGACAGACTTGACCTTTCTTTTATTAGCATTGGTTGCTAACTTGATGAATCACTTATCTAGGTCAGTATTCCTCAACTGAAGCCCACTATAAAGAGATTAGACGATTAGACAAGAAAACTTTCTTTTTAAATCTCTGGTAACTTCTCCTAAGATGGCTACTGTCTTTGTATGTCTGGCATCCCACTTTTAGGATACAAGCCACCAGATGAGAACCACCACCAGTCAAAGCTAATTAATCCAGTAGGCCCGGCTTTTGCATTCGCAACTGAATGGAACCCACCCACATCCATCCCATCACAGACATTTCTCGCATACTTCTCATTGTGACTGGAATAGTTGTTTTTCGTTCAGCGTTTTATGAGTCCCTGCACATGTGTGAGTGTGTGTTTTATTTAAAGAAAGAGAAGCAGTCGTACTGTGATGCGAATGAGAATCGGCGGGTCTTCTAAAGAGAGTGTGAGGTGACCCACGCCCACGCCACTCTTTCTCTTCGTCAAGACAAGGGAAGAGGGCGAGGTCGTCTCGATTCGACCAGTTTTCCTCAGAAACGCTCATTCGGGAAAAGAGTCAGCTTCAAAGGTTGTGTGTGTGTTTGTGTGTGTGTGTGGTTGTCTGTGAGAGAGACTCTTCATTCTTTCGATCCTCTCAAACTTTGTAAAAGCTCTTCTCTCCCGTGTGAGGGGAACAGGGCCACAGGGACGTCTGAACAAACGGGTCCTTTCTGCAGCCCCCCACACACATACACACACTGGACTGGATGTAGTTCCTGAACTGGGTCAGCTGAGCTAGGTGCCCCCACATAAACAACACACAGACCAGAGATTCTCCCCTTGGCCTGGAAAAACACCACCAATTTGACAACAGCCACCGCCAGCGTCACATGAACTCACACATACACACACACACACACACACACACACACACACACACACACACACACACACACTCACACACACAGGATACACACAAGCAAATTGTTTCTGACATGTAAATCAACTGTGACATTCCAGGCAAAGCGCACCTCACACACACTTCCAGGCTGCCGCTCATCCTTGTCTTTGGCTAAGACGACTCGATAGACATGATACTGTTTCTTCAGCACTCAGCCACTCCCCATGTGCACACAGACAGGCTCCATGTTGTCACTTACCACTCGAGACACTCAAAAACATTAATGAGTCCCCTAAGTCCCCATGGATCTGTGAAACCCACCCCACCCACATGGTCTCTCTCTCTCTGAACACAAACACACACACACAAACACACACACACATACGGTCTCAGCTGGTCTGACTCACATGATCTTACTCAAGCGTCAGTTACGATTTGCATTGTCTCTTTGTGCGTGTGAGTGCAGCTTTTACAAGGTTGAACTCCATTGGCTTAAGTGCAGATTTAAGCAGAGCTGCAACTTGTGATTAAGCCAGACAACATATAGGCCATATATAAGTTCAGGCATATACCCGTGTGCACAGTCTGTCTTATCTGTCCTTTTGTCCCAACCCTGATTCTAATTTATTGATCTGTTTGTTTGAACATTGTTTTATAAGTCTAAGCAGGGATGGGCTGTAAATTTTCTTCAGCGAGACGCCCTAAGTGCCTTACTTATTTGTATGTTTATCTGTATGGTCCCTGTTGAATAAATACATATATATATATACATGATTACTTTTTCCAATTAGTCATTTAAAGGAATGTTTGAATGATTTGGAAACAGGGAAACAGCTAGCTTGGCTCTCTCCAAACGTAACAATCTGGCAAACAAATGGCTCACTAATCAAAAATGTTCCATTGTATTCCATCCATACAAAAACCGACCTGTAAAAACGCCAACTTGCCTCTTTACATGGTTAAGGGGCTTATGTGATGGACTTTTCTTTGCTGGGACCAGTTGCCAGGCAACCAGCAGAGCCAAATTACTGGCCCCATCGAGCTATTTCTTTAGCATTGTCGTTGACTATTTGCCGAGATGATTTGTTAGGTGTTTTAATTGATTTTTACCGTCTGTTTTACCGTCTGTCACCTGTCATGTGTTGGTCACGGTCTGTATAAAGTATAGTGTTGTGGTAAAAGATAGTAGTTGCCAGTAGCTATAATTGTAGTTGAGATAAAGCAAACACGGGTGCTGTTTGACTTTGTGTGCTTGTTGACAAGAACATCGGTCAATGGATAAGAGCTGACACACAGGCTTGTATCAGTAGCAAAACAAGAGTTGCAAGCACAGTCCAGGTCAGATGAGATACAGTATGATTAGGCAAAGTGCGTCAATTATAGGAAAAGGTGGGTGCTTTTCTTAAAACAACAAACATAGAGCTCAGCTGTTGGTCTTCAGTAAGATTTAAGATAAGAGTAAAAGTTAAGTTTTTGGTTAAATATTCAGCTTTGACAAAGAAAAGAAGCTATCTTCCTGTCCTAAGCTGCCCCTTAACATATCACATTTGTTAGGAAGAGGAAGTCGATGGGGGCTCTTGTCTTTGTACAGGATCAGAGAGGGGTCACACCGACTTAACCTGAGGTGAAAGGTCAATATTTTGACCACATGGTTGGAAAAGGCTTTTACTGACAAGCTGGACTTGACCTCTTAACTTTATCAACTCACATAGCTGACATCTCCTGGAATGATCTCACTCACAGAGGGATGCCCCCCTGTACTTTAAACATCCTGTAATGACTGTTCAGAGATAAGATTATGTGTTTGTTGGATGTGTTAAAGGTTAAATCGCACCTTGCCTCCAATAAACTACGCTGTCAGAGTGCTATGTTTTGTTATGGTGGAAAATTCATGACTCCTGAAAGCATGACTGAGCTAATCCAGTCCAGGCAACACAACAAGTCTGGGCTTGTTTTGTCTATTAAAATCATGGTCTGTCCAGATCTCACAAACCATGAAATACTATTCAATGCATGACTATCACTGCCAAGTGGTGCATCAGGCTTTACTGGATTCTTGAAATCCTCTATTATTGTGGGATATAAAGGCATTAAATCGTTTTATGATTATTACTTTTACGAAACATTGAATGACTGGTTGAAGCAACTTTGGCCTATTTTGGGGTATTACTTTAGAAATGTGCTTCTTGTGTGCCCATTTGTGTTTTATATAGTTCTCTATTGTTTTACGATATTGTTTGTTATGGCTTGATAGTTGAAGGAACTTTGCCCTTTCTTTTCTTAAATATCTTGTCGAGGGTTAGTGGGTTCAGCCTGAGCTGGTATGAAGGAGAAGAAGTAGGCCAACACACCAAATAATTATCTCAGCAAGTTTCCTTTCTCAATTTTTCCAGTTATCTGTCAGGTGTGTGAAAATCACATGCCCCTCAGCGGGTACCGTCATCTTTTTGTACCCCCTTTTCTGCTAGTGTTGTGTTGATAATTGAAAGTTACTTTGCAGATAGTCAGCAGGAGTGCAGCTTTGGGGCACCCTGCTGTAGAGGTGTTTTTTTTTTCACCAGGGCTAACATTTCCACACCTTGCTGTTGGCACACCCACTCTGCTTTCATAACTTCTGCTGGCGCTTTCACCTAGAGCTGTTATTGGGGGCTTCACTGTGTGCTATAATGCGGTACAGAGGGAACAAAACATGGTTGAAGTAGTTGAGAAGAGCTCCAGGTGGGACACAGCTGGCGGTGATCCGTCGCACGGAACTTGAAGCACAGTATTTATGTTGATATAGTCAGTCCCAATCCTCTTTTTTCCCCCCTCCATGCACCTTAGGCACATGCTGCGTCAAACACAATGATATACTGTTTCTGTGATGATGGACAGGGTTGTTGATCATCCAGTGACTCAGCAATTACTTCAAAAGAGGATGACATTTGTGGTTGTCAAAACTCATTTCTCTGCCCAAACTGTAATTACCTGTGCTCTCGTGTGTTCTTAAAAATTGAGGATGATGGCACTGTGAGTATTTGTGTCCTCTAGCCTACAAAGCGTATTAGAAATCATTGTTACCAACCATTGAACTATAGAACCTGCCACTTCACTCGAAGTCTGTAGAATATCTAATTCAGCGGACCAAATTCTCAGTTATTGACAGATGTAGACAAGAGACCTAAATTTGTTGCTTTTAACCTCATTTGTCCTCTGGTGTCTTGCAGTCTTTAATCTGACTGCTTTTCTTAAATCTCTTCGAGAGCTCAGTACCCCCTTCACACTGAGAACTTCGGAGCACCCCCATTGGGGCACCAGATCCCAAATTGATGGCTAGTGGCTATGTCCAGCTAATCCATCCCTTACTCTTTATCCCATTTCTACCAAAGCGGTCACGGCGAGGTCACTGTCCAGTCTGCAGATTGTCAGAAGGGGAGGTGCTGTTGGATCTGTTCCTAAGGAAGTGGATGGCTTCTCTCCAGAGTGGCCGAGCTGCTGCTCAGACATCACGGGGAGGTTGAGAATAGCTCAGGCTCTCGGTGAGGAAATGTCACCAGAACAGCAGCAACTCAGGGGCCCCTCAGGCTCTGCCACTCAACTCCTGGGGGAAGCAGATGGCACATGCCCAGAGCTATTTTAAGGGCTTCAGGAGGGCAACTGTCCCCCTCTGTCACCCAAAATGATTAATGTAGACAGAAAGGCAATTGCAGACTACAGTGTTTGTTGTGACTTTTGCCCTCCTATCAGCAAAGTCACATCTTTGAGGATGTGTTCAATACAGCGTCCTAGTCTCTTGGGTGGAATGTAGTACTTTACTGATTCTTTCCTCTTTTGCTCAACCAAACTCAGTGGTACTGGGTCAAAGTGCACGGACTGTTATGAAGAACCAGCTCTCTTGCTGAAACGGATGCTCTCTCAAGGACACTTTAGCCAGTCAGACATTTGAGTTTAAACCCTGTAATTTGGTTGGAGGACTAACAAATAGACCACCCACACATTTACCAATACACAGGATTTCATGCAGTTATCCCTTGGGACTGTTGAACTTGGATGAAAGCCTGGCTTGACCATCAGATGCAAGAATGTCGAGATCGAAAAAGCATCGTTCAATTGGAGAATTTTCAGGAGGGTTGAAAACGCCTTACAACACTGGAGGTTCCTGCAGTGTGTCAAGTCTTTGCCAACAAAATGTTCATTTTCCACATGATAATTGGTAACAGCAAAGATAATTGTTATGCTAGGACACATAACCATGCATTTGTTACACATATCCACTTGTTAATACAAACATGTTTGTGGATGTATGGGCTTGTCATACTCCATTTGCCCCCAAGCTCTAGTGTTGCCTGGATTTTGACTGGTTGCCCCCATGTCCTCCCCCTAACCTGCCTCTCTGGTTTTCAACCAGGTCTAACTGCTAGTTCCACCCTTGTTTGCGAGCCAGGAAGAGGCCCCCTCTCTGTCCCACTATCTGCCTTCTGTGGCCAAATTTTGAAACTTCTGACATGTCATCTTGTTTGCACCACACAAACTTGCAACATGCAGCTGGTCTGTCTCTCAAAGTCCATGTTACATATGGGGAAACCTACACTAGCGGTTAAAGCAAGGTATCCGTTGCAGTTAACCCCTGTAACCCTTTATCCCCACAGCTGCCCCAGTGATAATGTTGAAGTGACGGCCTCTACACAAGAGGATGGGCAGGCTTACAAAGGCAGCACCTCATTAAATCCAAAGGTTACTTTCCAAATATCGATGTGCAATGTATCCCAGTGTAAATGTTGCTTCACCTCCTGTCTTTCTCTAATGACTCTGGGTAGGCTGCTAAAAAGCCGGTGTAGGCGGATTTTGACAGAGGGCCCTAATTTTAAGTGGTTAGGGATAAAGGGTGTGCCTCTGTGGGTGCCTCTGTAAATGATGTCGACAGTGAGGCGGCAGTATTTTGTCCAGGTATGCTATTTTTGCCTCGGCTTATTTGTGTTTTTGTTGTTATCGGATGTACCGGTCGGATGACTGAGATGGAGATAACCAGGAAGACTTCCATTTAGGCGTCCCACATCACCCCTCTCCCCATGATGAAAGCACTGACAGATGGGCCCTTGTAACATGCAGACATTGTCACCATAGCAGAATGCACGCTCTGTTGAATTCCTAGCCTTATAGTTGCCTTTGTTAGCGTCTGTGTGTGTGTGTGTGTGTGTGTGCGCGCATATGAGATATGTGCCAACAAAGGAATGCGTGTTTCTACCTCGTTTTTCACATCTGTTTTCTGCTGTCGTCTTTTCTACCATTGTATCACGTTGGGCAAATGTGTTGTTTATTCATTTCATGTTAAACATTTCATCACGGCTGACATTTCCCCACTGCCGTAGAGTGGGGAAATGTGGGAGATTAAAATGAATGTCTGTCAAAAGGGTGGCTTTTATCAGATATGTCCATGTTTTCCCTCCTTTGTAAAATCTTTTCTTTTTTTCCCCCCTTCACAGGACGTATGGGCATCAACTTTCATCATCCTGGAGCAGACCACATAATGCCATTGAATAGTAAGTCATATTTCATTGTAGTTCCCATCATCTTCTTGGATTTAATCAGAATTGTTTGATTTGTTTTTTTCCAGATAAAAGTTTTTTCTGCTGCTTTTTGTCTTGTGTTTTTTGGAAGAAAAAAAAAGAAAGAATGAAAAGTATTTCGTGGCTTCTTCCCATGAAACACATATGCTTTAGCTACAGGGGCCCATGCCAGTTTTCACTGGGCACACCTGCCTACCCTTTGCTAAGGCCTGGATTCCCTGACACCATAAACCTAGGGCAGACCTCTTTGCACAGTTGAACTGTGAATAGCACTCCCAAAAATACCCCAACATGTAAGACTAGATTCCCCTCAGTGTCCCACCAACTGGCAGATGATCAACAGTGAACGGAGAGAGATATTGGGTCTTATGCTGCTGCATGGATGCCACAAAGTTTTCTAAGCGGGCCCTACCCTTCCAAATGGTCTGTTATTTGTTCTAAATGGGGTCAGGGACATGATTTCTTTGGGTTAAGGCATTCTGTTTCCCTTCTTGGGTACTTCTTTTTGTCCAAACCTATGAAAAGTATTGGACTGACTTGTGATCAAACGAAATCTGTGAAGTGCTATGTTGTGTGCCCGTGTTCAGTAGGCCTACAGGGTATAGAAATGAGGAAAAGCAGGATGTCTAACATAGAAAAACTTTCTTGGTGAGGCAGTTTCTTCTGTCACATCTTGACAACAATAGTGCCCCTTCCTCATTTTGTTCTTTTCATCCTTCATATCCTCGGAGAACGTGTCTCGGATTGATGTTAAACTGTTGTGTCATGGGATTACGCTCAGGCAAGCACAGATCTGTCCAGATCTTCCAAGTCTGTCAGAACTGACTCTCTCGGCTGTAGCCTGTGATGTGTGCAGACAGGGAAGCTTTGGTTTCGACTCAGAAGTGTTTTACTCGGTGTTTCTCCTTCATTTCGTCCCATTAGCTTTGAGGCTTCACACTGTGAGAACCTGAAGGCTCTACGGATGGTGTTAGCAGTTGAAGTGAGGAAGAAAGGGGGGAGAGTGGTAAGCGTAGGTCAACTATCTAGATTTATTGGTGTTGTTCACTTGACAGCTTAGTAGAAGTGTCTGAGGCTTTCTCTTTGCTGTGACTTTGAAGCTAAGCAGAGCAGGAAATATCAAACTCCTCGTGCCCAGAGGAATCACCCAGCTTCCTTTTAAACACTTTCTTTCTCCCGGACTCCACACAGTTAGAAGTTAGTACTTATGTTTAACCCCTCACTTTTCTCTTTCCTCCTCTCCCTTGTGGGTTTTATTCTTCCTTAGTAAGGCATCTGACAGTTTCCCAGCGCAACGTTTTCTTCATTTTGCCCTGGTTGCTAGGTGACTTTGTTTCTGCCAAGGCTAGACGGTGAGAGGGCAAAGCTGCTGAGAGACTGCCCAGGTTTTTTGGATTGGAGAAGCAGATCTTTTTAATGAAAACATAGCAAAGGAGAAGAGGCTCAGAGACAATATATTCACAGAGAGAAGCCGGAGGGGCAAGTCACACAATGGGACCCTCACAATGCGAAGGCCCATATTGGTTTTTGAAGCGACGAGTCTGCTTTGTGACCGATGAGTTTTAGAGGAGGCAGAGGATCTGTTTTAGTCCCGTGTTACCCCCTCCTGCTGTTTACTGAAATTTGCAAAGTCTTAAGCCACATTTTGCTTCTGCTTTGATTTGCATTTGCAGCCCAGCGAGATTCAAATTGAGCTTGTTTGTTGGAACATGACAGAGTCTAGGGAAACACTGGAATTCAACACACAAAACATGAGCATGAGTTCATTATTAACCTCAGAAACAATAACAACAAAAAAAATCTTAATTCAGTGGATACTTTATAGCTTTTCATTAAGCTTTCAACCATATATCAGTCTTCCTAAGCTGGTGGAGATAGCATGACCTTAGCGTTGAACTTTGGTAATACAATTGGTCGTATATAATGGGAAGATGGTTGAAAGCTCTGGAACTGCTACTAAGTGAACCGTGACTAGCTGGAAATAATGCTATGGAATAGCAATGCGAATAATGAAGCACTTAACTACTTTTTCTTTCAACCAAATTTCCTGGTCTTCCTCAGCAGACGGACTTTGCTCAGTTGTAATGGAGATGGCTCAGGTGTCATCATGTAACCCGAGTGTGAGCATTTTATCAAGTATTAACAGGTGGTTGTATATTGGAGGACGACTGTGAGACGTGGTTGATAGTTCTGGAAAAAGCTACGAAGTAGACCTCGACAATCGTCCAACTAGCTTTTTCGAGAGCTTTCTTCTAGGCAGATGAAAAAATGGCTAAGTTGACAAAATGTCACCTACAATAAGTATTGAACACTGGTCATGTGAGAACAGTTGCTCATTCACTATATGAGGGAGAAGACACTTTATTTGGCTAACTCAAACTACTGAAACATCATATTCAAGGACTGCTTTTACATATATCCTGAATTATGAAGGGTATCTCTTAATGGCCAGATGAACAGTAGGAATGATTAAAGCAAGCAAAACCTGTTTCGATGTACATATGGGCACCTGATTGTTGTTTTAAGGCACACTAGCTCTAGCTCTTTCAATCAAATTTCCTGGTCTTCTATAGTTGGTTGTGAATGGGAGAAGACTGTGTAGTAGTTGAAAGCTCTGGAAAAAGCTAGTGAGTGGATCTTGAGTTCAGATTTTTGTTAAAATAAGCTACATTGTTTCCTGTTAATCAAAAAATGAAATCCTGAGTCTTTGCAGTGAAATGAGCCCTACACATGTGAAAAAGATAAGGTGGCACATGATGAACAGCTGATTAGATAGAAGTGAGATTTAGATCAGTTCAGCCATGACACCATAGCTACCCCTCCACCCTCCCCCCACCCTTCCTCCTCTCTGCACATTACCCTTCCCTCTCCGAGCCCCGAGGCTGTCAGCCACCTCCAAACCCTCTCCTTATCCTGTGGGAAGTTTCCACTTGCACCTGGCCTGCCATGCCTGACCTGAGAGCAACTTTCAATATTTCACCAAGGCCATGATAATGACTAACCCGCTGTACCTTTAGTCCTGCGTGAGCTCTGCTTTATGGCCTCATTTGTGAATATTCTCAGAAGATTAGCACGAACGCGAGCCATTGCGGGTTCATTAAACTGAGATTACAATCTCCGGCGATGGCGTGTCGCATTATGCTGCTGAATATCTCGGCCATTTCCGTGAGTAAACCTCACCTATCCCCCTTTCCCCCCCTCCTCCGTGCAGCATCTGCATGAGTCCGTTGCCAAGGCAGGTGCAGCACGTTTACTGTGGGCCGGTGCCAGGCTGTAATAATCATCCTCCTCCTGTTGCCGAAGCTTAGGTGTGGCCATCTGTGGTTTCACTGTTGCCTTAGAGATGTTCCTGGTTTGGTTTTATTTCCACAAAACCCATGTCTCTGTATCTCTTTCCTACCCTTGTTCCTGCCCCAACCCACCCTCTGTCTCTCCCTCTGTCTCCCTCTCTCCTTCCCCCACTGTGCTGACAAGCAGCCCGGAGCTATGGCCGCAGAAGAGGTAACGTGTGGCATTTTCTCTGGGGGTTCTGCTTGCCATGCCGGCCATGTCTCTCAGAGGCTGAGGGGGGTCTTAGTGTGGTGTCACTCTCTGCTTTTCATCTGTGCTGTGATTGGAATGAAATCATATTAATTTCGACACATTATTTTCCCACATTGTTCATTTAATCAGGACGGGGCAAGGATCCACCAAATCTGTCAATATGAACTTTTGTTTTGCTTGATGGTGAAAGGGAAAAAAATCTGTTTGCCAATTTAATTTTCTCTCTATTCTGAGTCAGTGTTCTACCTGTAATGTTTATAATATGCACAATAATGCAAATTATGGATGTTGCTGTGTTGCCTATGCATCCCATTTTAAGAGAAAAAACCCAAATCCACCTGATGCGATATATTTCCCGAATTTAACAACATGGATGCACTTGTTTGCTCCAGAGATAGCGTGATGTTGCCACAAAATCACACTCAACCTTTTCAGATGTTTTGGCATGTTTGGTTGGAGTGCTTCCCAAAAAATGAATCTCGAGGGTTCCACTGACTCAGAAGTGAATCATCATCTGAATGGCAAAGATGGGTGCTTCGAATATGAATCATCTCTGTTTTGATGTGCTTTTTAAAAAACTAATCCTGTCTTTCTTCAGCAAGGAGGAACACCGCTGTGTGACATTAGTAAGGTCACTCAGTTCTAATGTTTTAGCGACAGCGGGGGTGAAGTTGATTAAGTGGAGTTAATAATGAACAGAATGAAAACACACCGCAGTGTTCATGGGGGGGCTTTCATGAACACACATAGGAAGAAACGCAACAACATAATACAACATAATAGATACACTGAAATATTGTTAAGACTAGTGGAGGCCTCCCAATGGGAGCTAGTTTCGACTTCCATGGAAAAGGTGTGTCTGCTAGGAAAGAATGATCATGATTATGCATATTACTGGATGATCAACAGTCATTCTCATTATGCGCTGCAGCTCAGCATGTAATGAAAATAAGGACAGCCAGTCACCAGCCATTTACACAATATTATGATATCATCCTTATAAGGTTAGAAACAGTACATATCCGAAAGTATGTGGACACCTAATTATTACACTTGTATGTGATTGTTTAACTCATTCTAAGAATCATGGGAATTAATATATTTAACCTGGGAATCATTGTATGTGCGTAGGTGTTCACATACTTTTGTACTTTTTGTAAATCATGTTGTATATTTGATTTTTTTCCTTATCTTTTGCATTCATAATCTATTAAATGATATTGGAAGATTTTCATTTATAATCCAGCCCTCGTGGTAGCAGGCTTTACATAACATCCTTCCAAAATAAAAGAATTGGACTGCATGTGTTAAGAGGTTGAAGAAAGGCCCAGATATCCAAACTGCTCCTGCGGCTATAATGGGTTCCAGATGTGATTAATTCAGTCTGTCTCTCGTACCCTCCCTCCCTCCCCTTTTTTTTTTTTTTTTTTTACTTCACACTCTTTTACCTCTCTGTCCTCCCCTGTTTACCCTGTCTGTCTTCCTGGTATTCCTCTCTTTTCCTCTCTGCCCAGGTCGTTCCTGTCTTTTTCCCTTTGAAGATGGTTTCCTCGACGATGGCCACGGTGACCCCTCCTTGACCCCCGGCCTGAACTCCCCAACCCGCTGTCAGAATGGAGAGAGGATGGAGCGCTACTCCAGGAAGGTCTTTGTCGGAGGCCTTCCCCCTGATATAGATGAAGGTAAATAAAAAAACGTTTTTACGTTTATTCAGAGAAGGGTTTTCACTCACCATCTGTCTCTTTTTCCGCCACGCCCTGCTTTTACTGATACATATTGTACAATACATGTACAGCCGCTTCTCTTTGGCTGCTTGCCACTAACAGTTACACTAAACTATTTGAGCATTGCTTAAAGGCACCTTAACATATACTTATTTTACACTCATTTTAGACACTGTAAACTTCTATTGCTAAAATAAATCACTAGGCTTGAGGTACAGTTTGATACTTTTTCAGTGACAATTCTTACTCAAAAACATTTTTTCCCCTACTATATAATTATAAAGCAGGGGAAGGGGTCATGCTAGTAGCATCTTTATGTCAATGAGCCACCATTTCAGGCCCTCCCAACAAATCCTGAACACATAAACTGGAGAAAACACACTAACTCTACAATTCATTACTACATAGTTAACAGTCTTTTCACATTTTCAGCTATTATGTAGACATGTAACATGTTTAATGTGTTAAACAGGAAATCGCTGATTTTCCTTTACAGGGAATTTAAAATAAGCATATTCCAAGTCTTGAGTGTAATGTCTGGGACTACCAGTCATGTCATGGACCTGCAATTGTTTCCACAAACTCAGGAGTTTGCCAAGGAGATTAACTTTAATATGGAATATTTACTTTCATGTGTCTACAGAGTTGAACAAGCATATGTCAAGTTGATGGACAATACGTGCCCTTAGCTGTTTGAAAAATTAATGAGTTTCCACCACACGAGTCAGCCCAGCGGAGACTGGATGTGCCCGGCCCCTGTTCCTGTTTAATGCGGTGGCTACCTCTGCAGCAGCAATACGGCAAAAAATAGAAAGTGTGCCTCTCTCAGCACTAAGTGTGGCTCTGTGTGGTGTCCTTCAAATGCACCCGTCAACAACCATGAATGTTATCACTTCATAAACATGACATTAAGTCTTCTTTCTTCTCCTCTTTTCTTCATTTTCATAGATGAAATCACCAACAGTTTCCGTCGCTATGGACACCTGGTGGTAGACTGGCCCCACAAAGCTGAGAGCAAATCCTACTTCCCACCTAAAGGTAACAGCTGTTTCTCGGTGCATAATCTAGTGTTTTCCCATCAGACATCAAAATCTACACCAATAAATATCACCTCAGGTGTTTCTCGCTGTCTTAAGTTTTGTAATGGATCATATTACTGAGAATTCGTGGCTCAAGCTGGGCGAGAATGGAGGTGTCTGTTTATCTGAGCAACCTCCTGTAGTCTCTCACTCTAAGAAACACACTGTATATAATGACTCCATCACAGGGCACCGAGTTCTGACCGAAGAACTGTTTGCTTGAATGAGTACCCGAGGAGTGTGAAAGTTTTCCTCTTTTGCTGTGCATCCTCTCAGATGTCACTTTGGGGCAGGTGATCAGAGTAGCACCACCCTCCTCCCGGCCTCTACATCACTCCCTCTGGCCAGGGAGCTGCTGTGTGTCATATTAGGGAAGCTATTAAAGACACTGGAAATAACTGACATTCCATAGGCAGATGGTAATATGCTGCATCTGGAGGACCTGCGGAAATATCCGCCAGTTTCTCCCCCACTCTCATTTTTCAACATCCCCCCCCTTTTTTTTTTTTAGCTTGGGAGGATTATTTTGAATAGGCTTGGCTCTACTAATGTCCAAAGCCAGCAGGAAAAATGCAGCATCCTTTTAGGGGAATGAATGAGCTTACGGCGGCTGGAGGATGCCGCCATGTAAGGGGAGGAGACATGTGGGACTAGTGTTCTGTCACTCTAATTTAAAAACCCCACTCCATTCTCTTAAAAAAGCTCCAAGGGAAACTGCTAAAATATCCTGTTTATATCACACTCTCCATATTAACTGGCAAGGGAGCTTGGGACAGATGCCTGGTGACAGAGTTCTTAGCACTAATAGCTTCAGGGTTGAGAGCAAATGCACATCTGCATGTGTGTGTAAGTGTGTCCTGCTGTCGCGTGGACTGTGTAAGGGCTGATTTATAAATGTGGGATACGCATCAGGAGGTCATCGGCCTCTCCTCGTCCTTCCAAGCTTGACAGAATGGAAGATAGTTGTCACTTTCCGTCCTGCTTCGCATTAAACTGCTGGCGGTGTGTGTCTGTACAGTTATGAAAGTGTTTTGGTTGAGGGATGACTCATATTGAAGCTCAGCCTGATTTCTAAGGGCAGGGGAAGACTTATTTGGGGCTGGGAGAAGACTGGCAACTACCAGAGGAAGTACGAACAGGCACCAGCGCTCTTTGCTCATACTTTTTCACCACTCAAATTTTCAACAGTTTTTCCCATTTTATAACAATACCTTAAAGTACATTACCATACTCTCCATACTTTTTTGTCTGTTACAATGGAGAAATAAGTTGTTGTGTTGCTGTGTTTTGCAGTTGCTGTGGTCTTAAAACTGCTTACATATTACCACAGTTTGTTGCAGATCTGACCTTTCATAAACCAACCAATTCCACATCACCACAGTTTAAAGATTAACTTCACAGAAGAGCCAGCAGGAATGTTACTTTCACTTTGAGCCATGTTTGCCGCTGCTGTATAAAGTCAGGGCGTAAATACGTGCACATTTGGCCTTATCATGAATGTCCTGTAAAGCTATTAAAGCTGCATTATTCAGTATGGTCTCAATTAACAATGGACCAAGACAAAGAGGTCACTCATAGTGATAAACCCACAGAGAATTAAACGCCAATTTTGGTGTTCCCCACAACTCAACAGAGCTTTTCAGCATCTTCCAGCTCTTTGTTTTGGTTTTATAGCCCGCAGCTTTACAGTTTTGGTCACTGCTCCATTCGACCCTGTTTCTAGTTACAGCAGGCAGCTATTTTCAGCTACAAGACTAGGTCAAAACTTAGTATATGGTTGGACCACATATGAAACACTTGAGGGGGTTTTAATTTGTATGTCACCTGTTTACCATCATGGACATTGCAGCATTTTCAGTTTATTTATTTGTATAGCACTTAGTCATACAGTAATTCTAACTCAAGGTGCTGTATACATAAGAAAGTCATTAAAATACTTAGAAGACATTGCAGCAGATTTTGGGTGTAGAATATGTGCTTCTGTTGTAAGAAGGGTTGGATTCAGATGTAGTTTTAACATGTTTTATATATTACTTCACTTACCCACAACCCTGGAAAATAGATTTCATGCAGTAATTATCAAGTTAATCATTTATACTAAGTTTTAATAAGTGTATGTGTTTCACTTGTGTAAAGTTTGCATTTGTAAATGTCTTTTTATATTGCTTTTATTTTATTTTTAACACAATATTTTAAAGAAGCCAGGTGTTAAACAGGTGTTATTTGGATAAACTGACCACACATTGAGAATGTAAATGGTTACTTTCTCACCTGGAAAAAATGTTAAAGCTTAATAAAGTTACCCTACCATTGGTAGCACCAAATCCATTCTGGGATATTATACTTTGGCAGACTTTGGTTGACTAATGGTGTAACTTCATCACGCAGTCAGTTATTCAATCACAGTTATAATGCGGTTGGTTCTGTTTGCTAACAAACAAGAGAAAAATGTCTAAAAGCTGCAGTGTGGTGGGATGCAGTACCAACAGGGAAAAGAACCCAGAAATAAGTTTTTATAAGCAGCAAAACCGAAAAACTGAGCCTCAAAGAAGACACAAGTGGATAACGTTACAGGGCTCAGAAACCTCTGTAAACATGGCACATATACATAGACATATTGTTAGTCACAGAGAACACACAAAGTAAAAACAGAACAAATGTTTAAGTGAAATATAGTATGCTGTGTTTGTAACAAACATTTAAATCACAGAATAGCTCATCCACATTCAGCTGAAATGCTAACCGTATAAAGAGTCTGACTTGGAAATGATTGCATGTTTGTGCCTGTAATTTCCCCCCCCTTCTATCTTTACAAACTGTAGTCACCATATCAGCTGTGAGATGTGTCATGCAGCCTGTTATGTGGTTGAGTTTGCTATACAGTGGTGCTATTTTTACTGCAGACGTGATGTCAGCCTTTGTACTCATGTATTGCACGTTAGCATATACAATGTAACAGGTTTCAGTATATGCTATAAACTACATTTTCCTCTTAGGTAGACATAAGGCACTAATATAATCCTTTGACATGCTGAAATCTTACATTTTTAGCTAGCTACAGGCTTTACGTTAGCGCTCTTTTTTTGCTAACGTGACTACTTCATGAGGTGAAAATATCTACCTGTTCTGCCAACAAAATATTGAATGCTGCTTTAAATTAAACCTGTAATATAATTTACAATTAATACAGTTAATACTTAAAAAAAAAAAAAAGTGTGTTCTTACTTTTAAAAAAGAAAAAAAAAGTGTTGAGTTTGCTGCGGTTGCCTGTCGCACCAATGAGCTCTGGTTGCCATGGTGCTGTCGTTCACGTCCTCCCATCTCACACAGCGCTGGCGTCACCAATGTTGGAAATAAGCTGGAAATGTTAGGGAGCTATTTCTGTCCGTGATTGGGGATAGAAGGGCGGGGGAGGAGGCGATGCTGTCAGCCCGAACGCTGGGAGCTATAAACTGCTACAAATGCTAACGCTCACATCACGCCGCAATAACAGTGTGTCACACTTGTTTGAAGGCATCAAAAGGTTACAAATAAAGTTTTGCTGTACACTGCAGCCAGTCATTATCAGCTTTTTTACAATGTCGTGAGGAGAAATTATACATTCTAAACAGAAGTCCATATTTACTGTCTTGCCTGTGTGATATACGAGTGCAGCAAGGCCTAAATAATGGCAGCAGCAGTCACAGTATTACACTCCGCCGCCTTTCTCAGGCCTCAATTTATCTTTTCACCCTTGTGGTGGGATTATATCCACTGAGTGACTTCCTCAAATTGAAATGATTAGCGACGCTTAATTTCACCACTCCTCTGCTCTATCACTGACTTCTCTCCAATAGCTTCAAAGCCTCAGGGCCTGTATTTGTTTTTAGGAAAGCAGATGTTACTGTCTCCTTCTATCCACCCTGCCAAGCCCTCTTCTTCTTCTTTTCTTCCTCTTCACCTTCTCTCCCCTCATCGTGTTAAATCGCTGTCAGCAGTCTGTTTACATTTTGTGGTAGAGTTACAGCCCACTGTAGATTTCTTTTTCCTCTCTCTCTGCTCATTGGATATATGGTATACATGGAGGTTTGGCTTCATTTATGCTTTCATGGAAAAGTGCCTCAAGACGTTTGGAGTAGGCCTAAACATGTGTGTATGTGTTTTTGCAGCTAGGATGACATTATTTTTGAAGGTTTGTTCTCTTGTCTGTTGCCGAGTTTCGGCGATAGGGAGTGGCTGATTTATTCTTTGGTCGTTCTTGTCATTGGCCCTATTCCAGTCAGCGTTCTTGCCTATGGGGAATAAATCTGCAGACGTGTTAGTTTGCTCGGTATGAGAAAATGAGACTGGAAGTAGATGTCATAATTAAAACCAGAGAGATGCACATTGTGACTATGCTCATGTAGTTTATCTTGTCATCGCAGATTGGATTTCAGCAGAGTCAACATGGCTTTCAGTTGATGAGGTAATGGAGGCAATAGGGTTGCAATGCGGGTCTTTCATATAGCGCTCGAGAGGCGTTGTGTACTACTTAGTGACTGACCGTGCAGTATCAGTTCCAAGCTGAAGTATCAGCTAGCACCAACTGCAAATGCAACACTTTCACTCTAAAGTGTATTTTTAGACCATTAATCTGGAAAAGTGAGTGTGAGTTAAGCATTATCTGGGAGTTCCTTTGTCTTGAACTCAGGGTTCTTGAAATTGCTTATATTGTGTGAGTATTCTGCATTAGAATGTCTAAAAATGGCTTTACTTATGTCATATATTTTGTTCAGTTGTGTTCTAACATTACTCAAATGTTTCTGAATATTTTCACACAGAGAGAAATCTGTAATTTTAATCAAGCTAACGGTCTGTTTAATTTGGTCGCCATGCTGTCATGCCCCTCAACCAAAGAGTATACACGTCGGCCCCCAGAGTAAAAGACTTCTGTGGATAATTCGGCTTAAGGTAAAAACCTCCTGAACGATAAAGTTATTCTAACCGGAATAAGCCAGTTGTTTAAAAATGAAGACAACAACTCCCATGATCCCACGCTACTTCTTAACGTCATCAAACTCCATCTTTTAGTTATTGTTTTGATTCAGAGACACCTAGCGGCAGAAATTACATATTGTGCGTTTAACGGAATATTCTGACATTTGGGGAAACTTTTTTTAGTCTTGCCAAGAGTCACATGAGTAGATTGATATCAGTTTTGTGTCTCCATGGTAACTATAAAGCCACAGGAGCTGCTTAGCTAAGTCCAAATACCAGAAATGGGGAAAACAGCTAGTCTGGCTACCATGCTACCATAATTAACATACATTATATCTTGACAAAAAGTGTAAAAATGACAACATGTGGTTTTATGGGTTACACCATGCAGTTTCTTGGCCGATTATAGTGATACAGTGATAGCCTAATATCATTTTTAGGTGGCAGTTTTTTGGGTAGGCAGTTGCAGGTTGTCAGTTAAAGCCTTTGTTTTTATGGTAATTTGAGTAACTGTCGTCAGGCTGCTTGTTGAGGTAACCGTTTCTTTGCTCCATGAGTCAAACCGCTGGCCTCCAGTACAGGAAAGACTCTGTCCTGAATGAGGTTATTGGTTTGACTGCGTAACCTGCGAGGCATTCTGCTTATCGTTTGTCTGTAAACAGCAACTCTTTAGGGTGGAAAATGCTGCTGGGTGTACGTATTCCCTTCCTCCCTGGACAGTGCTGGGAGCTCAACACAGCAAAGCCCTATAAATCTCAGGCACGAGCCACTGCAGATCTGCGCTCTCCTCCCATGGCGTAAGCCTCTGCACTGCGCAAAGCTGATGGAAAAAGAGACGGCTCCTCGGCACCTTTCAGGACAAAATATCAGAGCATTAAAGTGGCATGAACAGAATATGGCACAGTCTGCTTTCATTGGAGGTCTTAGGTGGAATGCCTCGCCATACTCTTTCTAACACGTACATGCTGACTGAATGGAGCATCCATATTGTTCGGTATATCAATCACCATGACAAACTGTGTCTTAATGGAACCTCTTATGCCAGAAAGCCTTTCTTTTACAATTTGATACAAGTGATGCATCATTATTTTAGGCTCTTATGCCAATGATCAAATCAGAATCAGACTAAATTATGGCTGTTAAAAGTGTTCAGGATTGTAATAGACAGGTGCCGTCATGGTAACCTTCTTATAGGGTTGAAAAAGTGTGAATTTTCTTCAACTTTAAATTGAATTCTATTGGTAACACTCTGAGCTCTACTGAAGACATGAAGTGCACCTGGAATTTGGTTTATCCACTTGTGAATTTTATAATAGAGGTTAACTTTGGGGTTTTTACAGCATTTGCAGTGAGCCATGGAGTGTAGCACAAATGGAAATGGCTGTGTGTCTGGGTTTCAAGGCCTCTTGCAGTTTTGTAACTTTCTAACAGGGTCCATTAAAGTACCTGTCTCTACAGGCTTTATATCCCCCTCTGCTGCTCCTGTTCCTCATCCTCTCATGAGCATTTTAAAACCTTGTTTGTATGGCAGTCATTCTTGCCTCTTCTCTCCTTCTCTCCCTACCTTTTCTCACTTCCCCCCCTCTCTTTCCATCTGACTCACTCCTCTCTCTCTCTCTCTCCCCCCCTTCTTTCTTTTCTCTCTCTTTCTCTCTGTCTCTCTCCTGCCCTGGGTCATGGAACACGTTGTTCCCTCCTTCAGACTGTATGAGCTGCTGGCTAGCTCTGCCTTTTCATGCCGCTTTTTTGTGTGTGTTTGTGTGTGTGTGTGTGTGTGCGCAAGACTGCAGTTGTTTTTTCACTGAAGGGGATGTCAGCGCTTAACCACATGATTTCCCCCAATGACAAACCCTCTTTATGTAACCCGGCAACACAGGCAAGACAGGGGTCTTATGTCGGGTGATGACGAGGCTCGTGGGGAAAGATGACGGTGCAGAAATATCCTCTTCTTAGGTCCCGTCTAATTGATTATTTCTTGAGGCCAGTACAGAGAGGAGTCGGCTCTGTGTCGACCAATTACAGAAAGGCAGAGATTAGCTGGTCACTTAAAGCAGCTGATTACAATTAGTTTTGCATTGTGAATGTGTTGTTGTGCCCGCGATGTTGCAGCTTGTTATTAGAGAAAACATTATAGCCCCACTGAGGTTATTACCCTGTTCTATGAATCTTCATAACTACAACCGCTAAATAAAAACTTTTAATTAGTAAGAGCCTCTGTGGTTACTCTGAATAATACTGGATGCATTGTGTCTGCTAATGTGTTAGCATGGAGCAATATTGATCCAGAAGAGACACATGGATAATTATGGTGTTTGTGTTTGTGTAGTGATTGTATCAATCCTCATAAAGACCCCGCTGCTCCTTTCTTCTGTTACACAATTGTTATCATTATAAAATGATGCTTGTCTGTTGATGGTTTATTTCTTTTCAATGGGCTTCTTATGAGGTACTTGACAGCACATTGATTAAGATTATTATGGAGAGCACTATTTTATTGATTACCATTAAGACTTTAAGGATGCCTGTTGTTACCAAATTTCTATTACAGCAACTGCTAATGGTTCTTTAGGGCTGCAGCTAACAATATTTTTATTATCAGTTATCCATCTGACCACCATTCCAGAACTCAAAGATATTAATTCTATTTTTATATGCAACAAGAAAAGCATTACATCTTCAAATGTTGCTTGAAAGATAACTGTAATTATTAGAAAAATAGTTTATATTCCGACAATCAACTACGCTTTGTGTTTTATGGATACAGTAAAAATGGTGTTTTTGGTTAACATTTGTCCACTTGCCTGTGTTTTATAAGTCTTGTATTATTTCTACCTGGTTTTTCCTTTGCTTCAGAGTAATCAGATTGGAATGCTGAAGCTTCATAAACCGCGTGGTCATCTACATAAATGTCAGCTTACTCACAGACTAATGTCAGATAGATGCAACTGTCATCACCGCTCTGGGCACGATGCTGTCACTGTCAGACGCATCAGGACACACGTCACACATATATAGTCTCACACACACACACACACACACACACACACAGACAAAAGCCATCTCTCAGGGCAGCAGCTGTGTGAGTGCTCGTGAGGACACACACACATACACACACGCCTGCTGACACACCTGCTTTTCCACTTCACCTTTTGATACTCACTGCTCACTTTTCTCTCCCCTTCATCCCTCCCCCTGCCCTGACACACACTCAGACGTATCCACATATTACAGTTGACTGGGTCTGCCGAGTCAGACTTTTTTTTTTTTTTCTCCTTTCCCCTCATCTGCAGCAACTCCGCTCAGGAATGCTAAAAGTGAAACATGACAGTTGCACATTCCTCTTTGCTGTTTTCACTCATGCATTTTTCTGCGTAAGTGCACGTGGCTAATTTTGTGTGTGTGTGTGTGTGAGAGAGAGAAAGTGAGGGTGATCCTGAGTGTCTAAAATCAGGCCTCTCAAGAGACACTGTGGCTTTTGTAGTAGTCTCAAGAGACTCTACAAAAGAAGGGATTGGAAGTTGCAGACAGAGTGTACTCCAGTAGAAACCATCCTAAGGGTGTGTGTGTGTGTGTGTGTGTGTGTGTGTGTGTGTGTGTGTGTGTGTGTGTGTGTGTGTGTGTGTGTGTGTGTGTGTGTGTGTGTGTGTGTGTGTGTGTGTGTGTGTGTGTGTGTGTGTGTGTGCCATCTCGCTTGCTACACTCAGACGGTAGCTCATATTTCCCTGACTCATGGGGGCTACAGGTGGTGCTGGGCTTCTGCTAACATAATCAGAGTGATACACCAATAATTCATCGTCCCTTCAGAGATAACTACGTGCACCAGTATCTGCTGCTTTTTGGATTTACAATGTCTCGTATCATGTATTTATTATTTGGCTGTCAAGAAGTGAGTTCTGTGTTCTTTCTCGGTAAGCTGCCTTCGTTTTACTTGGCCTATAAATCAGAGCCCCGCTCCTCACTGGCCCCTGTAGCATTGTGTGATGGATGTAGCCTATTGAGTTAGCTTTCTGTCCCTCCCGAAATGGCTTAATAGCTCTGACCTTGGATAAGGTCTGTGCTCTCAGTGCTCAATAATTCAGTAGTACAGAGTGACTGTCTGAATTGCGCTTTTCTTTCTGCCTCGCGAAGACATTATCAAACTACTCCAACTGACTCAACTTTCAAGGAAGATCCGCAGTGTGTGTTTTGGGCTTGATCCATTTTGCATGGTTCCTTTAGGAGTAGGAGTCATTTAATCAAAGGCGGCGCAAGGCAGCGAGGTGCTGGGTCTTATGGAAGGAGGGAGGACAAAAGAACAGGCCACAAGGTTATATGCCTGTGTGGAGACAAACTCATCTGATCCCGTGAATAATTACATGGAAAAAAGTATGGGGCATAGTCATGGGATTGTGACTTGTACAATGTAGACACTGTCGAAAATACTCTAATATCTATGAATCCTTGCCTACAGGACAGACCTTAAAGCGTCATGATCACGAGGTTGTGACTATTAACTGCAACAGATGTAGTGTCTGTTAGAGATTGTTTGCTAAAATCCCCTTTCACCTCCCTCCAGGCTACGCCTTCCTGCTGTTCCAGGAAGAGACCTCTGTTCAAGCCCTGATCGACGCCTGCATCGAAGAGGACGGAAAGCTCTACCTGTGTGTGTCCAGTCCCACCATCAAAGACAAACCGGTAAGTGGACAGGCATTTATGAAGCAAACAAGAATGTAGATGTATGTCGTCATAATCATTTCAATTGTACACAGTAAATATACTTTAAGCGGGCAAGGTGAAATACAGCAAATGATTGTTTTTTTCGACTTTTGTACGCAGGTCCAGATCCGTCCCTGGAATCTGAGTGATAGTGACTTTGTCATGGATGGCTCCCAGCCTCTAGACCCCCGCAAGACCATCTTCGTAGGGGGGGTGCCTCGGCCCCTGCGTGCAGGTAAGTCGACTAATATAAATAGAATCTTTTTTTTCTTGCGAGGCCCCCAAAAGCCTCTAAATGGGCTTCATAATGTTGACTGGCATGGAGTGCAGAGGCCGGAGGGCTATAATGAAAGTTCTCCCTGTGAGAGAGAGCAATCCTCTACTTGGGTTTCCAGGAAGCTGGCCAAGTGGTCGTCATGTTAAGTATTCATGGTGTAATGGAAGGCTCAAGTCTTTCTGTTCTTGGGATAAACATCACTGGCTTGTCTGCAATGTGACCCCTACTAATTATACCAGCAGTTTGAGACTGCTGCCCTGATGAATAGTGGAGTAGGACAGATTTTTACATTAGTTAATAACAGCATCAATCACAAACGTCCAAGTTCAACCTTTTCTCTTGGGTTTTTTAAGAGAGGCTGAAGGCTCCTAAATCCAGAACAAAAGGTCATTAACTGGCATAAACTCTCAAGAGGACTGGCTGTTAACACTAATCATCTCTTTCGCCCGTCTCTCTTTGCAGTGGAGCTGGCTATGATCATGGATCGGCTGTATGGAGGTGTTTGCTACGCTGGCATCGACACCGACCCAGAGCTCAAATACCCAAAGGGAGCCGGTCGTGTGGCCTTCTCCAATCAGCAGAGCTACATTGCTGCCATCAGCGCTCGCTTCGTTCAGCTGCAGCACAATGACATCGACAAAAGGGTGAGCGAGTTCATGCGTTTCATTCACAATATCCGTCCTTTGAGAGAAAGCAGCGTCTCGACCACAGCTGAGGTTTTTGCAGTCATTCCTATGGCATGCTGCAGAGCTGAACTCTGCTTGAGCCCTCTCCCATGTATGAGAGCTTTCATTATAGAGGGGTTTTCAGCCAACTGCTCAGCACAGCCTACAATAACCGAAGGCCTGCCCTGACTGTGTAATCACCGTAGCCTTTTGCTGCCGGAGTCCCGACAGATGTTTCAAGTTGCAGACACATAGGGTTGGTTTAATTATAGTAGTTCCCTGTACATGTATATCCACTCGGGCTGTGCTGCAGCCTGGTTATTTTAGGCACGTCGGCCAATTGCAGTGGGACAGGCTGCGACCGAGAGAGACTGGTTGTCAGCCAGGAAGCCAAGCCTCTGTAGGGCGGGGCTGTCCACCCCACCTCAGCTATCACAATCTATCTTCAGTGAGGGTTTAGGATGTCCTTATTGTGACTGGAACTCAGTTGAATACAAATAATGTTTGAGAGAAATGATAGGAAATAACACTTAGTAGAGCCGCAAAGAACATAGACTTATTAAAAAATTTGATGTAATAAAAAAACAGCCTTTTGAACTAGTAAATTAACATCTAGGAATATTTATATTAATGTAAATATCTATCTGCAACAGAAATGATTCAGGGTGACGGAATAAACACTTCTGTATCCATTGCAGAGAGTAAGGGCACATCCTTAAGAATGAAAAGTTAACTTTAGTTTAAAGTTGAGGTGTCTGTTGTTGCCACTTTCCTTTCTAATTTTCTCTTTTCTCGCCTTCAGCGGCCACAATTCCATTAACTGTAAATGGTTCTTGATGATAGGACACAGAAGCTCATTACCCTTGGTCAGCTCCATGTCCGCTCAGTTGGTATTGGTATTTAATAGCGTGCCGGCGTTCCTCTCATTTGTTGTGCTGAAGGTTGTTGCTCACAGCGGTGGATATTGCATTGTAGCCGCTGTAGCTGAGAAGGACCGCCTCATACTGTTTAGGGATTTGATAACCTTCCATTTTGTGGCCACGCTATAACAAGGGTAGCATCCACCCATCCTACTCGTGCACTGAGGCGTCTCCATGGCGACTGAGCACTCATTTCTTGTCTCCTGGCTAGTGGTCAAACTCATTTCACTGGTGGACGGGAGGATACCTGCTTCAATCTAGCGTTGTTTTATTTGAGATTGGCTTGCGTTTGTTGGTAATGGCTTGAAGAATAGAACACACCTGGACCGACACAGCTGGATATAAACACATTTACACACCATAGAAGTTGGTTTTGCAGATTGGACATAGATGGATCAGAAGATGATATCAGTGTGGTGATATTTGTTTTTAAAGTGGGAGCATGAAATTAAAATGGATGATATCTAATCTAACCAAACACCTCCCGATCTACTTTTTCCCAGGTGGAGGTGAAGCCGTACGTCCTGGATGACCAGATGTGTGATGAGTGCCAGGGGGCACGCTGCGGGGGGAAGTTCGCCCCCTTCTTCTGTGCCAACGTCACCTGCCTGCAGTACTACTGCGAGTACTGCTGGGCCAGCATCCACTCGCGAGCTGGCCGAGAGTTTCACAAGCCACTGGTGAAGGAGGGGGGCGACCGCCCTCGACACGTGTCCTTCCGCTGGAGCTGAGGGGGGGCTCACGAGTCAGCCCTGCCCCGGTGAAACCCACGCCTGACCCCCACCAACCCCCTCCCCTAAAAAAAAAAAAAATCCTGCACCCCCCTGCTACACCTACAGTCCGGGACAGTGCTGCAACACCCCCCAGCCCCCCCCCTCTCCTCCCTCCTCCGGCCCCACGTACTCCACCCTGCTCCCCACAAACACCTCATGAAAAAAGCAAAAAGGATATCATCAGACACAGTACACGGGACTTTCTTCATACCACACGGCTCTGAACTCATTGTCTAGTGTTCCCCTCTGATGAAGCATTGCGGGGAAATGAAATGCGGAAAGTCTATCAGCTTAGAATTTGCACTTTGGCACAAAATCTCACTAAACACACACTCTCTCACACACACAGGATGGTATGCTAGACACCTGGATACTTTCAGTTCCCCGTTCTGTTGACTGGGTGGTGTGGTACGTCCTGTCAGGACCCTCCCCCCCTTACTGAGGCAGAGGTGGGACCATACAAATATTTTAAAAAAGTATATATTTTTTGTTTTGTACCTATCTATACATATATAGATAATTTAAATTTAATGTAAAAGGAGCATGCACTTATTTTCAAAAGCTGTAGTTATATTGCCCCTAGTAAAAAAATAATAATAATAATAATTACCAAAGGCAAATGAAATTAATGCATACAGAAAAGCAAATTAGGTGGCATAAGATGTAGCAAGATTTAACAACTATCAAGTAGTGTGGGCCTGTAACGCCCAGAGTAAAAATAACACGGCTATATTTGCTCTCAATTCTGACTCTGAAAATATTAATACCTCATATGCGCAATCAGATTAGTTTGCTTTTCGATATCTAGGTCTTTATTTTTATAATAACATTATTTTTTAGTGTTATGTAAATGTAATGCTGCAATAGCTTTGCTGCTAAATCCATGGTATAAACGGATACCATAAGTACTTTATTCAGGCTAGGGTGTAAAATAATAAACAACTGAAGCACCTGGTGTTTTAGGATGACGAGCTATCATAGGGGGGAGGGGGGCGCCCCTAGACAAACGATGGCTACCTTTTGTGGGGGGTTCGGGGTGGGTGGCCCCTTAACTGCATGTTTATTTCAATCAGGTTGCTGCATGCAATAGACTTTTTCAGTATCATGTCTACTATTCGATTCTGCCCATGTTTGCACAACACACTATAGACGTACGTTCGACTCGCACAAAACTGGACAGACACAGGGAAGACTGGTCAAAGGAATCATGGCGGCGGGTCGCTGACAGAGCAGTCGGTTCCTGCAGAAACGGGCAGAGAACACATCGAGACGATGAGGGGGGAAAAAAATAAAAACAACCTTAATAATCACAAATCAAATTAAATGTAGGATTACCATTTAAAGCTGTCTATAATAGGTGAAGTACTTTTTTGCAGTGATTGTTGATATAATTGTGCAATTTTTTATACCGTATGTAGTTAGGTCTGAGTATGCCTAGAACTGTGATTCGCTTTAACTGTCGTTAATGTCCGACATAGAAGTCCTGTGAAACTTCATAACTAGTGTATGCACACGTATATATGTTCTCTTGTACACACACTTGCACCAGTATACACAGAAGCCTCTCGACACACATGAACACACACATACAGACACACACACAGACATACAGATACACAAACACACACACACACACACGGACGGCTGTCTTTCTTACGCACACTTAACAGGCCTACAAACACTGAGTCTGATCGGAAGAGAAGACGCAATAATGTGAGCTTAAACTGAGAACTGAGGGTTTTTTTTAGTTGTTTTTTTTTTTAAAGAGAATTTGTTCCACCGTTGTTGACAAAAGCGCACGTTTACGTCCCAGAACGCAACCAAAGAGCTCACGTGTTCGACTTTTGACACACCACCTATATAACACACAGAGCAAACAGCCACCCGCGGAGGAGGCTGCGCTGCTCCTGCGGCCTCCTTGCAGAGGAGCTGGTGGTGCAGCGGTGCAGTCGATTTTTAGATGAGGAAAAAAGAGGGTAGTTGCGAAGAGGAATGTGGGAGGGGGGGAGGGAGTAATAAATTGACACATTGAAGCTACTGGAGACTTGAGGTTGATAAACTGAGCTCTGCACGTGCTCTCTACATGGCTGGCGTGGGTGGATGGGTGGGTGAGGGTGGGGGGGTGGGTTGGGGGGAACAATATTGCCAGAACATGCAAATGTGCAAGCTGTGGGGGGCGGGGTGGGGAGGGAGGGTTACCATATTTATCCAGATTTTTTTTTTCCTGCAAAGCTTGAAGTAATGGACCTGCTAAAAAAAGGTGGACTTTTTTTTTTTTTTTTTAATCAAAAAAGGTTATGGTGCGCAATTCAAACAGGCTCGGGTGGGTGGGGAAGGGGAGACAGAGAGGGGGGCTCTAGAAACTGTACGTACCGGCTGCTGAAGACAGGGCGGCTCTGGTTTTGGGGGTAAGGGTGTGGGGAGGTCGGGCGTGGGGGGCCAAGTTACACTGGTTTTAGCAGTTTTGTGGACAATCCGGACGGGAATCCTACATCACTGCAAGTTAATGTGTGTCGTCGTCGTCCCCCCCCCCCCTTTTTCTTTTTGTTCGGCCGCGAGTTGTGATTGTCCCGTGCTGGCACCCCGCAGTCCCTCTCCTCTTTCTCGTGTTAGTCGCAAACTGTTTTTTTTTTTTGCTTTAGGATAGATGTTTTTTTTTTTTTTTTCTTGTCCATGAAAAAAATGAATTGAAACTAAGCAGAAGATACTTTTTTACTGACTTAAAAAAAACAACACGAGGCTAACCATGAGTAATAATAAGTATCCCTATGAAAGTGAATTCTGGGTGTTTTTGTGACATTTCTTTCCCCACCCAGACAGGTTTTCTATGTTTGTTCCTTCTCTATGATAGATATTTGTTATGCACTACTCTTTGTATCTGAACAGTTTTCGACAGTCAGCAGTTCTTTTTGTTAAAAGAAAAAAAAAGACGACAAAGCGTGCTTTCTGACTGACAAGATCTTTTGCAATACCTCAATTTTGAAATATATTAGGAGAGAAACTGATATTTTCTAAGTAAGTTTATTCAGATGAAAAAATATATATTAATTTAATTCTTCAAGAGAAATGATTTAACAGATGGTTGATTTTTTTATTTTTTATCATGCTTATTTGCTTTTATTTTAAGAATTTATTTTTTTGAAAAAAGACAACAACTGAAGGAGCTAGAGCTTTATAACTAATATAATGATGTAGTTAGTGTGAGAGTACAGTCTACTTTATTACAGTGGAGGTTAGAGTCAGAGTGTCCCACTGGTGAAATTGGTTGAAACATCACCGAGAAGAGCTCTTTAGGAAAAAACAAAATATCAGGTGCTCAGAGAGAAAACTGAACATATTTCCCACGTTTTGTATATTTATAATCAATCATTTACTATGCTGACCAGAGTTGTGAAAGAGATCTTCTGTTCATTATTTTTTTAAGAGAAGTTTTTTATGTTTCCTAAAAGTATGTGCTCCCTTTTGTTTTTGTAAAAAAGCAACGTGACCCTGATTTGTTAGCCTGACTTCGCCCGGAGAAAAACTGAAAGAGACTTGTGAGAGTCACTGAACAGCTGGAGGTAGAGAGAAAAGAATGTTATTTTTAACACAAAACAGACACAAGTGTTTTCACCTGTAACTTGATCGAAAGCCCCCAAGGTGCATCAATTGACTGGTGGCCTTCTATTCACGCAAGACTTGAATTAGTCCCATTTTTTAAGGCTAAGAACCTTGATTATTTGTTGTAATGTGCAATACTGTTTGTACTGTTTGTAGAAAAGAAGAAAACAAAAAAAAGAGGCATAAATCTTTATTGCAGAATTATTTTCATTGCAAGCATTGTGATTCACTAAAATCATTTTCTACTGTGTATTTACCTACTCTACCTGCTAGTACCTTCCAGTAGTAATGTAGCCTTTGTACTGAGAAATTTTCATTATTTTTAGAAAGTTTTGCTAAAAAAGAAAAGAATTTAAACATATTTACATATTTTCATTTTTATTTCGTATTTTTTCTTTACAAACTTATTTCTCAACCATTAATAGTTATTTCTGGGGGAGACTTTCATATCTGGTCAATGTCATTAATATTATTTTGTATTTTTACTTGGAATAAATTAATTTTATGATGCTAATTCTTTAAAAGTTTATTTTTTCGTTTGTTCACTTTTTTTTCATTGTTTTGAAGCTGAAAAAAAAAACAACAACTTTGTAATATTGTTACTAAAGTGTCTCGATTCTTGAAAATGCTAAGCTTTATGTGTTAACTCGCTGATGTTGCTTTACATTAGTGTGAAAATGATCTACGGAGAAAAAAAAAACTCACAAACAACGAGATTGGTGGTTGGTGATGTTTAAGTGATTCGCAGTGTAAACAAATGAATGGGCAATACAATAAAATGGCGGAATGGAGCATACACGTAGTACGTTGTGATGTAATTGTGGAAGATGGACAACACCACTGACCATTTACATTGCTTCTGCTACTCCAATACTACTACTACTACTACTATTACTATTACCACTGATTACAATAACTCATCCTCACTTTGTGCAGTGGAGAGCAACACTTCCTCACATGTGAAATATTCAACAGCTCCTCCTAAAGGATCATATATGTCACATGGCCGCCTCTTTCTAGGTGGCTCGACCTCTTCAGAGTGTGCACCAGTGTGATTGTATTTAAGTATGAATGTAAATGTTGAGATGCACTGTATAGAGTTTGGGTACAACATGTATGAATTGTAGTATCTTAATTATCCAGAGGAGGCAATGGGCTAAACTGTTTGTTTTTTTTCTTCCCCTGGGTTTAGCGTGTTTCTGTATATTTTCCCCCCAACGTTTTACATTTCCCCTACTTATCTTCTGCCATAAAAGAATAGATAAAAATTTGGTAAATATGCTTATTTGTTTCTTACCAAGACACAGATGAGAAGATTGACACAATTCTAATGTTTGTACTCTTAATATGAAGTTACAATCTGGAGTTTAGCTTAACTTTGTATTAGCACCCGGCCAAAGAATAGCCTAGCAACCCTCCCCCCCTTGAAACGTTTAACTATAGCTTGTTGCTTTATGCTTCAGGTTTTACAGGTTAAGCAAAACATATAAAACACGTTAGTTAGCTTACAAGGTGCTTGTAGTTGGCTTTTCTTAACTTTGTAAACAGCCATGCTAGCTATTTCCCTCTGTTTCCAGTCTTTAAATTAAGCTAATCTAGTTTAGCTCAAATAAATTAAGCTAATCTGCTGCTGGCTGCATAAGAGGGTGTTATCCATCCTCTACCGCTTTTTTGCTGAAAGGACTATTTCTTGGCCAGGAGCAGTGACTTACTGAAGTGTCATCATTACCTTGAGTTTAATTTCATACAAAACCCGAACTTAATGTTTTTACATTTTGTTTTTAATACAAGATTTAACGTGGCAATTGTGAGGTTTAGAGGTGCTGGTAGGCAAAAACTTTCGGACAAGCTAGGTTAGCTGTTTCTACCTGTTTCCAGTCTCTATACAAAGCCATGCTAACCAGCTGTTGGTTTCAACTTCATATAATATATCTCAGTTGTTTTATCCATTAAAAAAAGTGTGAAATAGTGTTTAAGGGTTTATGGCTGTAGCTATATTTTGAACAAATATGCGAGTGGTATTAATATTCTTGTCAAGTTCATAAGAAGAAATAAGCATACTTACCAAAACTAATTTCTAAAGTCAGGCTGAAGCTCCATCTTGAAATGTGTTGGCTGTCCCTTCCTCTGCTGTCTTCATCCAAAAAACTCTGATGCTCATGTGAGAATGTTATTTCTAGCTGGCTTTTTCTACCAGTTTATACAGCCGACGCTCATGTCAAGTCCCATGTTATTCTCTCTCTCCCATGGGTCAGTATTATTCACCACCATACCACCAAGTATTTATTCATCTTCAGGCCTTCTTCAGTTTCTTCACTTAGCAAAACAATTTATACCTGAACTATAAAATACTGTGTATGTGCAAATGAAAAAGATCATGATTTGGATGATGGAAACCATTTTATATATTCCTCTATATAGATATACGTATGTATTTCCTGTAACTAGACTTGGATAGTATACTGTATATTCACTTCTGCTTCATGGGCGTTCTCTGGGTAGGTAAACACTGTAGGTCTCGTCATGTTGTGATCTCAAAATAGATGAAAAAAAAAGATTGGTAATGTGCTTTTTTTCACAAACATCCCACTAATTTTGAAATGTACATTGTTTTCTCTTTTTACTACGGCATCTGTGTTTTTATTTTCAAAAAGTTCTTATTTCCTGACTTAAAAACACTGGTTCTAATCTTGGCAAGGCTTTTCGGATTTTTGGCTTGGACCTATGGTTGTCTAATCTTTTGCAGTTTAACTGTGATTTGAAAACATGGAGCTCAATGCTGCTAATGCTTACTACTGCTTCAGAGTTTGTAGTTCCCACCTTAATTTTTCCTTTTTCTGTACTAATAAGCAAATCTTATTAAACGTAGTTGTATGACGCTGTGAAACCTTGTGGTCTTTTGCATGGCATCCTCTCTGTCCCCTGTTCTGCACCAGAACTGACCAATACTAACTTGCATTATGCACTTTGGCAACTCACTGTTCTTATTCATATACCTGTCCTCAATCTTTAAGCCAACATGGATGAGAATGCTGTAAAGTGCTCAGGAAAAAAATGACTATTGTGACCCTATTTCAGGCCTAAACAGTAGTATTTTTTCAGGATGGACAATCACACCATCTACTGGCCATCACCAGTAACATGCAAGGAGAGAAAAGATCATATGTAGTTCAAAGGTTTTGTAGAATTTATTACAATTCCACGATCATAAACAAAAAGCAGCAATTACAGAAATATGTACAAGCCTATTTTTCTTTTTAAAATACTTGTGACAAGTTTCAGGTACCAGTTTCAGCTTGGCCCCAAAGTTCAGTCTCTGTAATGCTGCTTCAAGTGCAGTGCTGTCACAGATCATTTTACACCACATTTGGAGAAGCTGGACACAACACATCTATCATTCCTTCACCCCCCCTCTCCTTGGGGGGGGCAAGTATAAACTAGCGCCATCTGGAGGCTGGGGAGTCATCTTTGTCTTAGCACAAACAGTTCCTGAGCTCGGCCCAGCAGTCGCTGACGTGCTATAAAAAGCTGGTACACTGTGATGACATCCTGTGGTTTCTCCAATGCGAGCTCGTCACTCTCGCTCTGTTTCCCTTTGTCTTACAAAAACATGTTTGTATCCCATCAGTCAGAGAGGTGATGACACGTTTGGCTGGGTATAGCAGTGCTTTTAAGACTCTGTGATGAGTAGGGGTGTGGGGGTGGGGTGGGGTGGGGTAGACACTCTAGGGAGGTGCAACTGGGTGATGGTGTCTGAAGCAGTCAACACTGTATACTCTGGGGATGCAATGGAGGGAGGTGGGCAGCAGGCTGCAAAAGTAGCACCTGCTGCTATAACTATAAAGAAACTACATTTAAGATATACTGTATGCTTGAGAGGGTACAGCAGCATCACTGCACACAGTGGTGGAGCTGCTGTTAACTATGGAGATGGTGTAAAAACAACACTGGAGATATTTGTCACGGATGGTATATCATCATCATACCATTATATTCTGTTAGCCGTTTAGTAAATGACTAGTTGAAAACCTGTGCGGTTTGGCTCTCAAGCAATTATGGGATGTCTAACAATGTTAAGAAATTCTGTAAATATCAGAGGAAAATGCTCTAATGTGGCTTACATGTCAATTAGAGAGCGTCCTCATTCTGGCTGTGTTTTAGTTATTGCTTTGGGACATTTGCTGTCACTATTTTTAAAATCAGTGACATGTTTAGGGGTGTGATGGTGGAATTTGGTAAAGGGGCAGATAATGGCAGCAGCAGGATTCTCCTCGGGCTCTGACCAGGTCCTGCTTGGCCAGCAGCAGACGGGATGACGGATGGAGGATACGTGGCGTCATACGGTACTACTGCAGGGAGTGCATGAAGCTGTCCAGGTTGTACTCTGTGTCGTACTGCTGCTGGTCCCATAACTCTCCCAGGCCGTCCAGCACAGACTTCATAGAGGACTTTCCTGAGGTTGACTGAGACTGCTCACCCCGCTCGCCTTTATCACCCTAAAGAAACAAAACAGAAAACACGCATGATAAATGTTCAGCTTGACATGCTTTAAGTTCAACATGTACACTAGTACAACACATACTTTTGGACATGTCTATGTCAGGATTAGTGGGGAATGTGAGAAAACAGGCTTTGCTCATATATGTTTTTCTAATCAGGACTTGGGTGTAGAAATAAGAAAAACAATCTGTCAGATCAAAACAGTACAAACACTGCCAGTGTTCTACTCAGGAAAGGAGGTGTGACGGATTAGTGTCATCTGCTGAGCTCAATCAAACAAATCCTGATGCTTTTTATTTCCTGAACATTTACATCAGTCGCTAGGTGATGGTCTAAACAACAGCCTTACTTACTGAACATGCAGCCTTTATTGTATTGTATAGCCTCTTTGAAATGAACACATAACATTTAAGTTCAAGGCAAAAGATCAGTCAACTGTCATAATATCTTCTAATGTCAGCAGTGGCAGTATTTGTTTCCGGCAAGGCGCCTTTTGTTACAATATGCTGTGGAAAACCCTGACTACTACTGTCTATACACAAGTCATTAAAAAAGCCAGTGACACGCCTTTGGTTTCCCACATTGCATCATTTAGTGTGAGAGAAACCTCTCTGCTTTTGGCAAATGACTGAAGATTTCAATTGGTTTGTTTAATGTGGCCACATTAATAAAAAAACAAAACAGGTTTAAGATACTTCAGTATCCCTGAAGTAATAACCAGTATACACAAGAACAGGAAATACGCTCAATGTTAAGATCCATTTAAAGTTTTTTGAATGTTGGGTGCTGTACACTTTCATTATAGTTAAAATGCAGCCATTGTTGTTTTTATATCTATTGTATTGTATTTTATTAGTGTGTGCAACTACTTGTTGGATAAGGAGCATGGAAGTGCTTTTATTTTGTACATTTACATACTGCATGAATGCATTCAAGTTTGAAGTATTAACAAATTTCAGTAGTAAACACCTGACCCAAATCAAGTTACAGCAGATATTGTGGAGCTTTAACTGGTGTGTGTGTGTGTGTGTGTGTGTGTGTGTGTGTGTGTGTGTGTGTGTGTGTGTGTGTGTGTGTGTGTGTGTGTGTGTGTGTGTGTGTGTGTGTGTGTGTGTGTGTGTGTGTGTGTGTGTGTGAGAAAGATTTGGAGGCCTCACCTTGTCCAGAGTGAAGAGGTTGAGGAGCTGGTCCGTGCCCATGCTCTGCAGGCTGGCGTTGTCTTGGCTGATGATGGTGTTGGCGATGCTCATCTTGAACTTCTGCAGACCCATGATCTTCTCCTCCAGAGTGCCTCGAGTGATGAGCCTGTACACGTTCACCACCCGTTTCTGCACAATACAAAAAACAATGAGACACATTAGGAGGAGGTTTGAAATGAGGAAAACATGTCTCCACCCTGCCAATTTAATTTGACTTGGGTCATATTGCATGAATGGTTTCAGACAAGAGCAGCAGTGTCATAGGATCCAAAGGCTTATCAGAGCAAAGGACATATTTAATAATGCATCAGAGAAACACGTTCAAGTTATATCCAAATGTGGGAGCCAGGAGCATCTTGAATTCATTATCAATTGTCAATTGGAATTTATTAAAGGAAGTAATGCTCCACATGTGATTGTGTTTGGATGTGTGTGTCCTGTATTCTGCTGTATGTGTGTCCAACATCAGTACCTGTCCTATCCTATGGGCTCGATCCATAGCCTGCAGGTCTCTCATGGGGTTCCAGTCATGTTCCACAAACACCACGGTGTCTGCACCAGTCAGGTTCAGACCCAGACCACCAACATGTGTGGTCAGCAGCAACACGTCAATAGATGGGTCATTGTTAAACCTGAAACAGAGGACAAACAGTATCAGTTTCAGAAAAGTATCAGAAAGTGTTTGGTTTTCTAGTTAGAACTATATATCAATATATGGACTTCAGTAGCTGCTCACATTTAAAATAATGAATCTGGGATCACTTTGCTCCACTTTTGATTAAATAACCACATGAAAACTCAACCCACTGACCTGGAGACGATGGAGTGGCGCAGGCCGGCCGGCACGCTGCCGTCCAGCCTCAGGTAGGTTACACTGGGCAATTTGGGTTTCAGCAGGTCGTGCTCCACAATATCCAGCATACTCTTTAGTTGACAGAAAATGAGCACACGATGCTGGGCCACCACTGCTTCAGTGCCTCCCTCTGATCCTCCACCACCACCAAGACCACAGTCCAACAGCAACTATAGACAAAAACACACAAGCAGCACAGTATGAGACAGTGTAAAGGTTGACAGTACAGTTCTGTTTTTGCACTGAAAAAAAAAAAAAAAAAAAATGTAATATTTAATTCACTTTCATAGAAAACACTACTGTACTCTTCACCAAGGAAACTTAAAACTACATTCTTATTATATACACACAACTATAATACTTTCATTAAAACTTCCTATTATTAAATCCTCATTATCATGGATTATGTGTTATATATTCCTAACTTTGGCTCACCGAGCAGAAATGATGGAAAGCTGACACTGTGGCAGGTTACCTGTTTGAGAGCAGAGAGTTTGGGTGCGTGCTGAATGTCCCGCAGGTTGGAGTTTTGACATGACAGCTGCTCAGTGATGCGTTTGTACTCTGGATGCTGCGCCGTCAAGACCAAGCTCGGGTGGTTACACAGCTTCCGCAGGTACTGCAGGGCCTGAGAGAAAGTAGACATGGAGGTATACATTACTGCATGGAAGGAGAAGATCTATGGTTACATAATAGCTGAACTATTTTTAGAACAGCAACAGATAAATGTCGGGAAAAGTTTAATGTGTACCTGGAAGACATGGCCTGTAGCCTTCAGTTTAGGTTTTTCCTCCTCTTCTGTAGAGGCCACAGAGATGCTGTCCTCCACACTAGCCTTGGCTCGAGACTTTGCAAAGTCTTCATACAGCTGAACCTGCAGGCAGAGAGAAGAGAGAAAGTTTTTAACTGAAATTCTGCCATTATCCATTTGCACTATCAACAGAAAATGGACACATCACTTCAACCTAAAATTATGTCAGCATATAAGGAAGGCATTTAGCTTTTTCCTATAATCTTTCTGGATGCTTTTAGTAAACACTAAAGAAGACCCTTGAACATCCCAGATCACTCTAATTACAACTAATGGCAACAAAAATGATGACTGAGAGATAAGGCACTCAGACATGTGGTAAAATATTCATAAGGTTGTTGTTAAGGCCTGAAGTACCTGTAGAGGACTCAGGTTGCAGTAATAATCCTGAATTATTTTAGGAGGAAGGTCTTGGAGGACATCCTCCTTCATCCTCCTCAGGAGGAAAGGTAGCACCTGTCGATGTAGGGCCTCCATCGCGAGGACACCTAGAGGGAAAGACCTTGGTTTGTATTCTAATCTTAAAAGTCTTTGACATAAACGGAATACAAGAATTATTTAAAAAAACAGAGAGAGGGAGCCAACAAACCTGCTTCCTGTTCCCTTGAGGAACTTTTGGCATCACGGCTGGCCAGGATTGGTTTGCCATAACGAGCAGCAAACTGACGCTCTGTTCCAAGGAAGCCCGGCATGAGGAAGTCAAAGAGCGACCAGAGCTCCAGGACGTTGTTCTGTGGAAGGAGAGCAACAAAATTCATGTTCCGAGTCATAAACATACAAAAGAAACTGAATTTCACAGATCAACAAACAAAGACAGGCCCTCACCTGAATGGGGGTTCCTGATAAAATGAGTCGGAAGTTGGCAGCCAACTGCTTGATGGCTTTGGAAAGTTTAGTTTTCCCGTTCTTGATGACATGACCCTCATCAAGGATACAGTAATTGAATTTTATATTTCTGCAAAAGAAGAAAAAGAGAAATCCGGATCACAAAAAGGTACATCTACCTCCAAAACACACACACTGATTTATAATTTGAACAGTACTCACCTAAAAAAGTCGATGTCGTTTCGTACAACATCATAAGAGGCTACTACAAGATTGTGTTTTTTCACTTGGTGTTGCAACCTGGAAACAAAGATGTTTATCAGCTTCATAATATTTTTTCATGATTCTTAAAAATGTTTCTATTAATAAACAAAAAAACTGATTGAACCATAAAATATGTAGTCATAGTTATTTTGCTTATTCTTTATAGGTAGTTTTGAAAGTCTACAAATTTAGGACAAGGCCATTAATCATCCTCTCCTTACCGCATTCGTTCTGTAGGGGGCCCAGTGTAGTGCAGTGGGTTGAGGTACTCTTTGGAGCAGAACTTGCCCACCTCATCCACCCAGTGGCCAGTCAACGTGGGGGGACACACCACCAGAGAGGGCATGGGGCTGCAGTCTGCCGCCTTTGTCTTGGCATAATCCTGTGCTCTGAATAAGAATCACACAATGCAGAAAGGGCTGAGTCAAGAGCACTTATACACTTAAATATAACAAAAAAATAATGATCAAGATGAGATCAGAAACTGGGATACATCACTTGAATGAAGAGTTCTTAGCAGGTTTTACAGGTGTAAAGCTCTAGTGCTAACAGCTGTACGAGTCATGGTGCAGTACATCTTGTCAACAGCAGGCGACTCCATGTACAGACACTGTACAGTTGAAAGCGAAACACAATAATAGCAGTAATGTTGTTGCTCAGGCTTTGTACCTGAGGTAGTGATCTCCTGCCAGAATGCAGATGGACTGCAGCGTCTTGCCAAGGCCCATGTCGTCACAAAGGATCCCGTGCAGCTTGTATTTGTTCAGGAAGGACAGCCAGTTCACTCCATCCTGCAAGAGGAAACAAAGGCATCAGAAAAACCTGATCGGCCAGATCTGTGGTCATCATGTCACCTTAACGTGGGTGATAAATAGTGCTAAAGTCTTGACAAACAGACATTCCCTGTAATTGCAGTTGGTTTTACAGCCAGACATTTTGAGTGAGTTACGGTTGAGAGGCTGGAGATCCGTGAGCAGTTTGTTGACTAATAGAAACGACAATGATAGCAGCGTTTGAGCTGGATGGCTGCTCCGCTCCATTTAAGAGTTAGATGACTTGTCTCAGCAGGACTGCCAACTACCAACATTTCTAAAAAGGAACCAGCACTTAGTCGCCATCTCCATTCCACTGCTATAAATTGCCTGTCAGGAAAGCTATTTGCTGTCAGCATCTCTGTTTTCTACATCATCGGCCTGCAACGTTTAAAAGCAAAACTTCATTCCTAAGATCTGGCAAAAAACGATGGGCCTCTAGGTGAAGAGATGGCTGAGACACAGAGCGCTGAAGTGTTCCTAGAGTTGTTAAAAAGGTGTTAAAACACAGGCTGGGCATCTTTCATCTGATGCTTGAGGAGCTACTGAATAGAAGTGGTGGACTCTGAAAAACCATCACACACACCTGCTGATACTTTCGGAGCTCAGCCTTAATGGGCACAGGGATCTTGTAGTTCTCTAACTTTCTGCCATCGAGCAGTTGCTCCAGGAAGTGGCGTTCTCTGGCCTTCTGTTGGATGAGGTCAGCGGACATGGCTGGAGGGTCTGGTATACCTGCCTGGTAATCAAAAGAAGCAAACAAAGCACTATATTATTATAATATCAGTGGATTATCAAGTGATTTCATTTTTGCCATTTGTGTGGTTCTACCTCTAGTGGCAGCAGGCGGATGAGTGTAGCAAAGCACTGTGTGGCCATGAAACGGATGCTGTCGCTGGGATCGCTCATACGGCCCAACACTGGTACTACCAGCAGCACAATGTAGGGTACGATGTCCACTTCCAGCTGCTCCATGACACCTGGATACATGTTGGTCAAGGACAATCGACTCCAGATATAACACAGAGCACACAATCCTTCATAAATGTAGGTCTCATACACACATACATCCCCATATGTTTGTCACATAGAAAGACTACTCCAACTACTACATAAGTGTTATAAATGCATTGTGCCATTACATTTCCACCCTACAGATATTTGAAGATGCCAGTGTGTGAAGGATACAGGCCAAAGACTCGATGGCGCCTTCCTGTTTGGTGCAGTCCTCGATAGCTGCTAACCAGGGTAGCACGGACTCAAGAAAACTGTTCATGGTCTCCAGCGTTGCTATCTTACTGAGCACGCCCACGCACCGCGCCGTCATGTGACGCACCGCTGTGTACGGATGCTGCAGGCAGGTGAACAGATGAGGGAGGTGCTCCAGAAGCTGAAGTACAAAACGAACAGAAGAGAGACATTCAATTGTTACATTTCAATTGCTGTTTTGATTAATTGATTTTCTGGTACTGACATTTACACATTTACATTAACAGTGTAGACAAGATGCTATTTTCATATAACGTGATCACAGCACTAGAATTTCAACCAGGTGACTTTACTAAAAGTGGTGTAATAGTATAATAAATCATACCAAAGGTTTGAGTTCATGAGCCATGGCTCCAGCCATGACTTCCAGCACTTGTAGAGAGTTGACCAGTTCCTGAGCTGCAGCGTCTCCCCTCTCCAGCTGGACCTGCCTGTCTAGAACACACAGAGACACACAGAGCAATTCAGTGGAACAGTTTCTAAGAGTCCTAGAAGATACCGAGTCGATAATATTGGTTAAAATAAAGTTAACTGCATTGATGTACACAGATTGGGACTGAACATCGATACTTGACTTTCTTTCAGTAAGTTTTAATGAAACCCTGAGAAAACTGAATTCTGAGCCTATGAGTCAACACGTTTGCACCTTGAAAAACAGCCAATAAACTACACTTGCTCATCAACTCTAAGGAGTGTTGATCTGGGTGGCTGTGTTGGCACAAATGTAACTGACAGGTGTGGAGCTGTGCTGTTATCAGTGTCAGAGACTGTAAATGGGTCAGCAGCTGGCAGACAAAGTAAATCGACATACCGATGCGTTGATTTTCATTCACCACCGTCCTCAATGGTCCCACTGTGTTCTCCCAAAGGTATGGCAGAGACTTGGTGAGGTCTGAACCAAAGTGCCTGGCAACAGTTGTTAGGGAGTACTCGGCTCCTCTCCTCTGAATTAGAAATGGCTTCTTGCTCTAAAAAAAGCCAAGTTAAGAAAAAACCGGGGTAAACACAACCTGTTTGTCCATATGAGGACGATCACGATGACGTAAATGCGAGCCCTGCATTGTCTCATAGCGTCTGTACCTCATCGTTATCTGTGCTGATGGTGCTGCCAGGAGGAAGCTCTGTGGTGGGGGTCTTGGGAGCTTTCGGAGCTGGGCCCCTCTTACTGGTGATTGCGAACGCTGCCCTTTGGTGACGGTACAGAGTGATGATGCCTCGAGTTTTGTTTACCATGTGATGCATGCCTTCTTTCTCCAAACCACTGCCTAATGACATCAGAAATAAGGAAAGGAAAAAAAGGGTGAGTGCCAAAGAAATGTGTACACCGAACATTGTTTATGATGCAGAGATGGAGAGAGGGGAATATTTTCAGGTTGTGATATCTTTCAGGATCAGCAGAATGCTTAAAATGTCAATGAAGGGCTACTGGCAGCTTGCATGGTGATAAGAATATATACATTTAAACTGTTACCTTTAGCAGGTTCCTGTGCGGGGGTTACAGGACAAGCAGATGAGGGGGTAACTGAGGAGTCCACGCAGGATGAGGCACATAGGTTTTTAATAATCTTGGGGTTGGGGCACGGGGAGCGTCCAGCACACTGCTGCAGCAGCTTGGCTATGAAAGAAGCAGCGTAACCCTGAATCAGGGTGTTCTCTTCCCGCTTGATGGCCTCCATCAGAGGCCTGACCAGAGGGTTGAGCTTGTCAGGAAGCACCTGAAGGTTAATCACTGCACAGGCGACGAACATGTGGACGCGGAGATGCAGCTGCTGCCATTCGGTGTTGGTCTCCATCACTGTTGCTTGAGCCTGCTGTCGTTTACTGTCCAGCCCCTGCCACTCATTCGACTTCACGTTCAGACCCGCAGTGGCCTCTGTGAAGATGGTGGTTACCTAGGGAACAAGCAGGAAGGAGAATGTGAGTGACTGGAATGGCAGCGGTCTGTTACATAGTGCAGTACCCATTAACCTCTGGAAATGACAGTCAGCTGGATACCAAAACCATTACCCAAACTGTCAGTTCAGGAAGTGAAGACCTGGACAGGAAACAAATTATAGTTGGACGATGATAATGGAAGCCAGATACCTTTAAAAGGTGTAATGTGATGATAGTGAAGTGCCAAACTAAATTTGTTTTTTTAATTTAAATAGAATAGTAGTATTATTGGTGGCCTGCCCAGCAAAATTTGTTCTAGCTAGAGGTGTAATTGGATGCAAATTTCACTGCTCAGTACAAAGTGCAGCTCTAAAGGTCACATTTCTGTATTTTGTCAGTACAGTGTGGAAGAGAAATTAAAATTTTCTACAATTTATTTTATAAAATATCAGCAAGGCTCAACACCCATATGAAGATGAATCTTTGCAAATGATGAAATCGCCTTTTTCACATCCCATTAGTGCACCCACTGGAAGAACAGTGTGTTACACAGGGTCACTCATTATAATATGTAGTTTATTTTTGTTCACTCGTCTGTTTCTAAATCATGTTTGGTTTGGTTCAGGGATCATCTCGCCCTCTTTTCTTCTACTACATCTTATTCATTTAGCAAGTGGCGAATATGTTTCTGCTTCATCTAATCAAGTCAAAGATTTTTTTGTGTGTACCTGGACTTACCAGTTCATTGGCTTGATCAATAGTGAATACACTACAATTGAGGCGGTCTTGAAGGTCTATTTGGGCGTCAGCTAGCAAGGCGATGAGCTGCTTGCACTCGTTCTGCATGCGTGTGAAGGGGATCGCGATCTCATCATAGTATAGCTGCTCTGACAGAATGGCCAGAAGACGAGGCTGCACCATGGATGACACCACCTGGCAATCCTGATACGGGAAAGATTGGAAAAGTAAGAAGAGGTATTTCGATTTAAATGCCTGACATTGGTATGCAATTTTTAATTATTCCACAAAAAACAAAGCAAAACATAAATAAAACCCTTAAAGCCCTAACTATCATTCACCTTCTGCAACGCAGCCCACTCACACAGCACCAGTGCCACAGCTATGCGCTGCAGGGCAGACTTTGAGTTGAGATGGAATAGCAACAGCTGGCCCAGAGACTCAGCTGGTCGGATCTCCTGAGATGCAGCGTTGAGCTGAGGGTCACAGATACACCTACACAGAGCCCCTAGCAATCTGGATGGCAGCCAAAAAAGAGAAAAGAAAACAGTCAAGACTTTAGAATTTTGAAAGCAAACTGCAATTCAAGTTTCCTTTGGAATAAAAAGAGAAATTGATGATTGATCTGATATAAACAGTCACAAGTTGACTACAAGATGCTTCTCAGTCATCATCAGCAGAGCAACATACAAAGGACACTTGAATGTATATAACTGATGGGCTACAACCACAGCTTGAAATTGAAGCCAATGCAAAAGTTCCTTAAAGTGCAATACCACTGACGGCCACAAGGTGCTGGCTCCTTTAAATCCCTGGCTCCAATAGACTACCTTTTAACTTCATTTAAAGTACTAAGTCAATACATTTTCTTCAGCGAGTCATTATGATCTCAATCTCTAAATTCAGGTCCTCTAATAAGTGTGATGGTGGTCATTTAAAAAGTTATTCCTCCATGAATAAGATATAAAGATAAAAATTAGTGTGGGCATTGACTGACAGCTGTGATTGACAGTTTCAAACCCCGGCTCCCGGACTCACACTACTTCAGACTATTGTCGCAATATTTTGGCCAGTTTAATGTTACTTAATAACTATACCCGCCATGTTAGTTAGTTAACATTAGTACAAGTGTGCACCACTCTGTGTTCCCGGTTAGTTACCGTTAGCATGAAAGGAAATACGTCATGGATCCAAATGGATCCATGACGTATTTCCGTATTGGGCTTCAAACTGGCATTGGAGCCAGTTTGAAGCCCAATGGGTCATGTCACGCTACTACCGTCTTTAAATACAGTCAATGTATATAACGCACCCCTTGGTTATGTGTGTTCAGTACTAGCACAATGATTTCTTCCATTTTTGTAGCACAAACATAACTTACCTGGCAGCCATGAGGCGAGCACGGACCACAACATAGTCTCTCGTCACAGGGTCATCTGTCACCGTCTCGGCACCTGCTATATACTCCTGGACAGTTTCCTTCACCTGATTGGTCCCTAGGCGAGCCTTTGCACCAGTCTTATCCTGTTGCATCAACACAACACTAATCAATAATGCTGAATCGTGCATCTCTTTTTCAATGAATAAAAAAAAAAGTTTGTAAACTGTCCAAATCATTCAGTGCAGCAGTTTCATTGTTGGCATCTAGTTCTAGTTTTTCCGAATGAATTGTGAATATTTGTTACAGTTAAATTAACTCAACAAATGGAGCACCGAGTTGACTTCTTGTGGTGTAATAAATGTCACTCCGGGCAGCAAAGTAACACACAGCCTGTTGTCATCACTAAATTAAACCTCTCACTCTGTGCCTCAAATCCACTCACCCACAGCAATAAAGACATCATTATTTGATTAAAAGGCTGTGTTGAATTAAAATTGGTGCCACACCTGAGTGAACACACTGAAGTGAGTGTTTTGTTGAGCTGAACACAGCGTTGCTTCTCTGCTGGGGTTGCTGAAACCCCTCTGGCTCAAACACACACAGACTGCGGCTGGGGGAATTGTGCGTTACCTTCAAGCTATATGTCTTGCGCAAGTCAGCTAGACTGTCGCCTAGCAACCTTGACAAGGTGCATTTGTTTTGTGTAATGTCTTCACTCTCTTGCAAAATATATCTATCCATTTCAGTTGATAAAACTGCACCAACTAGCAGTTATTATTAGGTTTTATTTTAACCATTTTACTGTCATTTTTTAATTTTTAGTTTTACATTTTGATATAGAAATGCACAAACCTTGGAACGGGCCTTCACTTCCAGCAGCATGTTCAGGTCTATGGGAATGTGTGAGGCCTGCATCATGAGACAGAGCCAGGCACCCATCCACGGACAGCTGGCCGCTACTACGTACTGATGGGGGGCTTGAGACAACAGCTCCATCCACACCTGCACACAGGTCAACACATTAACAAATACAAGCCAACATGGGGAACTATACGTATCCAATAAAACAATAAAGCTAATGATGGGAAAAGCTAAGATTTCAGTATCTTTTCACTTGTTTGCAATATAAAAACTTGACATGTCATCTTAGTAGTTTTACCCTTCAGATAGCACAGCAGTGTGGGTCACAAACCTTTTGAACCAGTTCAAGGATTTCCTCATTGCTCTCCAATATGCATGACTGGAAGATATGCCGGAGCATATCTTGTAGGATGGGGTTGATCCACATTGCACAGCTCTAAAAAACAAAACACACAAACCACCATCATTGTCAGATACTCAAACACTAGCCTGCAGTCTTATGAATAAAAATAAGGCAACTGACTACTTTTCTAATACTTTGGCAAATACTTGTTCTACTGGATTTAACACATAGGTTACATGAATATCTAAATATTATCCAGTTGTACCTCTTCAGCTTTAGACAGCAGTGTAAAAAGGGTTTCCAGAGCTGCCCGCCTTACGGATGATATAGTGTGTCTCAAAAACGGCCAAACCCGAGGGACCAGGACTGTTAATGACTGCTGCATGCTGGAGTGGACAACAAAAGTGTGTCAAAACAAAACAGGCAAATACAATAAAGTAATGCCTCTCTACAACATAACTTCTGCCTGATTGCATAGGGTCAGTGCTCATCTAATTATGCATTTGTAGCAACTTAGCTCAGTGGTGGGCATGTGTAGTCTCATTGTTTTTAAAAAATCTAAATTAAGTTCAAGTGAAGTTCAGCCAACGTCCTGGCCCAGTGCTCCACTTTACACGCAAACCACAGAAAACAGAGGAGACAGTTTGCCTACTTTCAGCTAAATGACAGAACAGATGAGCCAATAGACATTAGTGAGCTTCTTGTAACGTTAAAAAGAACCAAGCGATCATCATTTCAGTAAGCAGCTGTTATTGTGAGACTGACCTGCACTGCCGGACCTGCGGGTATGTTAGCAGCGAGGACAGCAGCGTCATGATGCTGTTGGTGGAAGCGGTGAGGTCGTCCAGGTCCAATAGAGAATCCCACAGTGTGTTCACTATGAAAGGGACCTGAGACAAACACAAAAACACACAATTTTCACTACTAAATTATGGCAATGAAGAGAGGCTTCCAACACAGACTGATACTTGATGAGGATATTATGTTAAACGGACTAGTATTGCCTCTCTGACCTTATTGGGCAGTAGTTGCACCAAGCCTTTCACCACAGGAATGAGGGATGCAGCTCCCACGGCCCTGACATCATCATCAAGGTCCTGTAAGCCCACAGTGATGGCAGGGAGCACCCGTGGCAGTAACACAGAGATCAGGTCCTGAGACACGGAAGAACAGACAGATGAAGATTAATACAGATGTAAAGCCCTGAGTTGAGAGAGAATTGTGTCCGAAGTGACATCGCCCTACAAGGACAACATATGCTTCCAGACCAAAATAAAACCCCCCACCTCCCCCAACACAATTTATATTCATGACCATATGGCGGTTAAATCAAATACACTGTAGAACCCTGCTGTGCTTATTTCACAGCTCATCATATACACACACATACGCACACACGCAAAGAACAGGTGGTACCTGCCGGACAGCCAGTGCGTACTTGATCCCCAGCAGGCCTCCGTGCCGGACCTCCCACTGGTCTTCCTTGAGCAGCTTCAGCAGGACGTCTACTGTCATGGAAACACCGGTTTCATTCATGTGGCGAAGGGCCACGCCGAGCGTCTGGGCACACGTCTCCCTGACAGGAGCCACCACCTGGCAGAAAGAAAGAGAGAAAGATATAATAAATGCATAAAATAAAATAAAAACCTGAGTTAAATGGCTAATTGAGTGGTTATGTACACACACACAGCAGTTTACCAATGTGTGGCTAATATTGACCTATTAAGCTAGTCAGGCTCCATTAACGTCAGTTGTGATGCAGTTTATTTGATCTGTAGGTGGAGATTTATAATAGTGTCACAGTATCTTGAGTCTCAGTAGCAAATTGTGTACTACCTCCAGTAGACATACAGTGTAGCAGTATAGGAGGCTGTCATTAAACAGCCTTTTAAACCAATAAAAACAAAACAAGTCCATTAACAGATAACCTCCAATATGAAATACAAGGCCTCTAAATCTACTTAACTCTCCCTTAGTGGTTGTATGGTAATGTAACTCCCCTCTATATTCAGTTTTGAGGCAGTAATTTGTGTTTTTTCACATTATACTATGAGAGGTTCGTGTCACCATTAAACTGGCGAACATGAAATGTAAAACACGCCACAGTTATGAGAGTAAACTGCTTCCCTCTGCTTTATCTTGCTATATAAAAACTGTTTCACTTCCTTAACACTTAACTCACTGCTATCTAGCACTGTTGCCATAGTGATGAGAAGGAAGAGAAAAAAAACTGCTTTATCCAGAACAGTCAAGCTGTGTAAGACGTAATTGCAACGTGTGCGAGAGATTGAGTGTCAATGTGAAAAATCATTGCTCTCAATGGAAAGAAAAGAAAAGAAACACCTCTCACACAATCAGACGTTATGAGTCACTGACAATCTACCTACAGATATGAACAAATCTGACAAGCAAACAGTGAAGATATTACAAGGCCAAATACATATTTCGCTGTATGATAAGACTGCAATAAATAGACAATCTAGTCTCCCGTGTTTCATGCCCACACCTCGTCAGATACAAAATCTCCAAAGCGGTCCAGAGCGAAGACGCAGAGCAGCCGTATGATCAGGTCCTCGATCCACTCTTGATGCTGTCGTAACATCTAACCCGAACCAAAAGTCACAGTTAGTGTCACGTTGGAACTTTCACAGAAACAATAAAAATCCAAAAAAGATATGATATACCTGTTCAGCAGTGCTTCCCACGAGCTTCCCACCTCCAGCACCCTGAGACTTCAGGATTTCTCTGAGGCCTGTGCCTGCGCCATGACGGATCTGTAAACAAACAATACAATTTTGAATTAATTTTACACTGATTATAATATAGTTGTACTATATGTGTACAAACAGCTAAAATTAAATGCTTTGTTTTTACCTCCCATGAAGGATTAAAGAGGTCATTGCAGAGCTCCTCACAGAAGCTCTCCAGAGGCCACTCGTTTATCTGAAGACAAAATAATGAGACATCAGCACACGACTCAAGAATTTACAGTTTCAGTTGAGCAATTACAGCGTTCAAGACGTGACACAGAGTTACTAACTAGCCGTTTTGATTCCTTACCTCCTCTAAAAGACTGGAGTTATCTGGAACGTTGTCAATTAAGACTTTGTGGTCTGTAGCCGGTTGGTCAATAACTATATTGGTGGTTTTCCTTCGCTTCTCTTCAGGTTCACCTTCAAAACTGTCATTACTGAATTTTAAAAAAAAGGAGAGATCATAAAGTCAATTATTCCAATAAATTATTAAACATTCTTATTTTAAACATGGACCATATGCAAGCATACACAATAGTCAAAACTCAAACTTGTTAAAGAAATAACCCACATCCCTCACAGACAATTAGTTACATTGACGCAAAGGAATACACAACTGAATATATATGAAGGAATGAATGTCTATAAGGTTTAATATGTTCAATATTCTTTAACTTAAAGATATACTATGCAGGATTTGTAGATTAGTGTAAGGTGTTGGCGCCTCTTCCCTGGCTTGACACCAGAGCAAGTGAACAAGAGCAGCGGTGGTTGAGTGAGCTATAGAGTGAATGACGACAGTGAGCAGCGCTGGAGAGAACAAAGCCTTGAATCAGATAAACGTTAGTTTAGATTGTTTCCCGGCGGTTATGCTCTAAAGCTCAAATAAAAACACACCCACACCTCCACACTACCCTGCAGGAAAAGTGCCAGATTGCCAGATTTTGTGTGAATGCAGAGCTTCATCCTGTCCGCTGTGGCCTCTCTGCTCTGTGTTTATACATCCATGAAACAAAGATAAAGAGCAGAGGAGAGAAACGGAGACAGCGATGTAACCTGGTCGCTAAGCTTTGAGTCCTGACCTCACACCCTGTGTGCTGTTATTGGCTGGAGGCTAGACACCCACTGCCCAAAGTCTTTGTAGATACAAGACCAAACACTTCTAGTGGGCTATAAATGATGATTGAGAGGGATTATGTTTGCATGAGTCTAAACATAGTTTGAGGTTTTTGTCTTTCAGGAAAATCTTGCATAGTATACCTTTAAAGATTGATTACGATTCCTTCTATTTGGATCTGTCTTTTGAGAGGTTGAGATGACACATAAAAAAATGTCTCCGGGCCTAAACAGACAGGGGATGTTGCAGTTATATCATATGCGTATTCTTACCTCTTCTCATTTGGATCCATGTCTCTGGATCTTTGTTTTGCCACTAGCTTGGCCATCCTCTTGGCCTTATTCTTCTGACGATTGCTCATGCCTGGCCGGAACTCTGAGTCGATCAACTCGGCAGCTTGAATGGGCTGAAAACAATTGGTCATTAATTGTAAGTTTAACTGCACACACAGATCATTAGACATTACAATTGAGAGCAAATTATGCCGGGTGAAAATTCTTGAATCATTTAACAAATTAATTCTCGAGCTCAAATCACAAATCTCCAAGTGGTGCATACTTCTTGAAGTAAAAAACAGCTCTTCTAGACCAACTGCCCTCACACACACACACTCTGCAGGCACAAGTTGTCAGTAGCATTGTAACTACAGATGCCAGACAAACCTTAATAGGTTTGTATGATTTATGGCACATTTCACACTTTGCATACCCATGAGACAGAAATATAACAATGCATTATGTAAGTGTAATACCACAATGACAGTACTGAGAGATAATTAAAATGCACAGACAGATAAGGCAGACAGGACACTGACTGCATGACACACAAATGTTCATGTTTGACTCACATACAAAAAAGGAAGAGAAAAGAATAGTACACCAAGAGAGGCAGGGAAAAAAAACAAAAAAAACAAACAGTGTCAAGCCAAAAAGTAGATGATTTGGGTTGAATTTAATACATTTTTCTGAACAGATATCCTGTCCAGACAAGCCTTCCTGCTCCAACTCACAGGGTATACTATAAGATAACATGATGTCACTGACTCGTGTGAATAGGCACTGCAGAGATCCTCGGCAACAGCCCCTTTCATTATGAGACAAGTTAGGGCCTGCCTTCTTTCTTTTGACTAAAGCACGGGTACACGCTATGCGATTCTGGGCTGTCTGAGACGAAAGATGACCAACGTGAAATACGTGTGATGATATCTTGGGCTGTTGTTTCAAAACGGTGGCCCCATGTCAGACTGTGAGAGGACGTCAGACTATTGCGACCAAAGATAGAATGGGACAAATTCTGACAGTGTCAGAAATTTGAGATAACCATCTCACAATGCCACTGCTGCTATGACTAATGTCTACTAACTAATCACTACGAATGCAGCGTGAAATAATGCACTGATCAACATGACACTACTAAAAAATACTTAACATTACCCACAAGTTCTCTTTGCAAAATTGGCATCGAAGTTGGCCTCTTTTCACACAGCCACAACTGGATCCACATTCACTTTCGATTTTTTTTCCATATACTTAAATATCACTATTGCATGGCCTTGCTACCTGTTAACCACTGTAGCACTGCAGATGGATGACATTTACTTCTACATTGACTTGTGTTGTAGCCTACGATATAGTAGGTGTGATCACTGTACTGTGTATATACACACACATCAAACTTGATGTCGTACCAAAGTTTATTAGGTCCATGTCGCACGGTGTGGCTGATGAATTTATAAGATTGCTGAAAACTCTGTAGGCACCATAATCTAGTTTGACTTAGCCCAGTCATTCAGGTTATGTCCTCAGGTCACAGTACAGCACTGAGTCATTCAGAGTCTGACTACAGAGGAACATTCAACTGCTTTAAGAAGCAGCAACAACAGATCCCCAATAAACAGCAATAAAGCCCTCAATTTGTCTGACATATTTAAAGTGTCAGTAAACCAAACACAAAGTTCTGATGAATGGTGAATCAAAGCTTGGAAGTTAAAATAAGACCCACCACGTGGTTGCGGGAGCTGGATCCAGCTGTAGTCTTGCTGCCATGGGCTCTAGGCCCACTTGGTTGGCAATAGTCTAGGTCTTCATCGTTGAATAGCTCCTCTGTGTCCATGCCGATAGCAGCACCCATGTCCAGACCCAACTTCTTCTGAAGAAGCTTCCTCTGGCGGGCCAGACGTTCCTTAGGGTCCATCTCACCTGAGAACAAATAACTGGAGGTCAGGTGGAAAACTTGACTAGATGGCGCAGAGAAATAGAGGAAGACTATACTGTGGTTGTGTGAGGAATAATGGGTATGTGAGCTAAATGCTACTAGAAGGCAAAAAGGACTGGTGTTAAAGCCATGAATAAATACAGTGACAATACCATGAGTAACTCAAAGTCACCAAGAACTTGCTAAATTTAGTTAACTTCAACAATACAGGGGACCTTGAATAAGAAGTGAAATCAGGTCACAGGGCAGTGAGGACTGGTATAACAACAGGATGCAGAGTTACAAATAGACGGGAAGTTCAGATTCAAATGACCATCAGAAGGTAAGAACGAGACGCTTTCCCTATTCAAATTGCATTCAAATTGATGACTTAGTAGCCTAGCTGGTTCTATGGTAAAGGTTAATGGATAAATAGACTGCATTTCTAATCATCCAACCACTCAAAGAGCTTTTACAATACAAGCTAAGCACACACGCAAACTCAAAATCTCTTTCAAAACACTACCTAAGATCACTGTACTCTTATATTGATCACTCAAATGACTCCAAATTTCCTTTCCACAAATCTGTAAAAAAAATAAAGCCTGAAAATGTATCAGTGTAAAGGTTACTGCAGGTGATAAACAGAAAACAAAACAAAACTTCTGAATCACTACAAACCAGTTTTGTCATCCTGCAGCTCAAACTCAGCTCCGGCAGATCCCAGCAGAGACGCCCCGTGTTTGAGTAGGCGGGAAATGTCAAAGTGGTAGAAACTCAGTCGGTCACAGGAGGAATCCTCTGGCGATAAGTCTTCAGAAGACTCTACAGGAAACAAAACAGAGTCTTGTAAATGTGCATTTGTCATTCTAACTATTTAATGGATCTGAGGTAATGTCTGCACTAATGACGAGGCATCTTTTGCCTCCGGTTTGACCTTCCATCTTAGACTCTTGTGTGTGTGCTTTCCACTCAAGGAAACAGAGCTTTTCTAGAGCAAAGACATATGCCTGATGATATACAAATGTCAATGAGCTAACTTTTTGTGGCTTACACTAAATCTGTGAGCACTTGCTTTGTATGTAAATACAGATAATCACACAACAGAGGTGCTTGTGGCGTAACAGAACATGGTTAATCCCTGATACTAACAGATTGCACCCCCACAGTTCACATGACTCATGTGAACCAAGGACTATTTTAAAAATGTAATGTCTCATTACAGACTAAGTAAACTAACTGCTGTAGTTGCAAGTCATGGACATACAGCGTGTTGCTAACAGAGATTTTAAAAAGCAACGACCAAACAAGCATGTAATGAGTCTAAAGTGACATTAGCAGGTATGTTTAGGTGCAGTTTAATGTGCTGCAGCTGATTAGCTATCTAACTGCTAACTGACATTAGCGGTCCACCTTCTCAGTGAATGTTTGTTTTGGTGGCTCGTTCAACAAGCTGCAGGACAAGACATATTCAAGTTTTGATGATATGGACACAGGTTAGCTTTCCATTCCCTACCATATTTAAGAAGGAAAAGGGTATTAAGCCTCAAATTGCACTTTAACAACTGAGTATTTAATCATTCATATATGTTAAGTTCCTTGTTTTAAGTGTTTTACAAAATGAAAATATACTGGAGTTTAACAGTTGGCATTTATGAACCTCAATTAAACTGCTGAAAATCTCATAAAAACATGTTTCACTAGAATTGTGTGTTTGGTTACACACAAAAACACAGTGCAACTGATTATTGAGAGAGCATCAGAACAGCTTTAACCTGCTGAGACCAAGTGGAGTATTTTGGGTTATTGCAACAACAAATGTGTATCCTTTCAACCAAAGTCTTTACCTGATGACGAATATAATGCAAAATTGAATTATTTTGTTTTAAGCATTTTTCTTCTAATGTTGTTTGTGTGTACATGTTTAATTTTTACAGCATGGTCTGAAACTACAGGTGTGAATGGAACCATGTCAGACAAAACGCAGCACTGGCAGATTACTTTTCCCGTAGTGTGCACATAGCCCAAGGGTCACCATATCATGTACTAAAAAGGACCTACTGTAGATATAATATATTACTATTCCATAACTAACAGTCTGCATTATGTGTTTGAACAGCGAGTCCTGCGTGTTATCGGTTCATCTCCTAGCAAAACTGTTGCTGATCTTTCAAATATATTTTATGCTACTAAAAAGAGATGCTTCCTACTATCTCTTTATCACATCATTGACATTACATGTATTTTACCTAAACCTAAAGTAAACATTAGACATCTGAACCTTTGCTTGAACAAATATACTAAATAAAGCTGCAGAGTATTTCACAGAATATCTTACTGCAAATCCACTGTTGAATAGTTTGTGCATAGCTGATGTGACAAAGTGTAAGTATTTAATTGAACCAGCCTAAGAGCTCACCTTCTTTAGGCTTAGGGGCCGGGTCCCACTCAGGAATATTCTTCACGATGGCCTCTACAGCTTGGCCTGCTGCTATACGAGTGTCCCAGTTGGGACTCCTTAGGTAGGTTAAGACCTTGTAATTGAGAGAAAATAGAGCCAATTTACTGCATGTGTATTCTCAATTGAAAGTGTCTGACATATAGAGAGCAGGAAAGAGATAAATTAAACACTCAGCACAAATTACAATCTGTGCCCTTGATTTCCCCCCTCTCTGTCAATTAAGGTCATCATGATACACAAAAATTAAATCCAGGTACTAATATATATTACAGCTAACTCAATGACAGTGAGTGTTACACTGTTATGTATTTTCATTATCTTATGTCTGACCGGAAGGACAGCCCAATGTGCCCAAGTTGATGTGGTTATTCAGGGTTTAAAGCAAGAAAGCCTGAGCCTGAGAAGTCATCCAGGAGGAAATGTGTACAATGTATTGAATAAAGTATTTAAAACTGCTCTGAGAACTGAGAACTTTAACCCCTGAGTTATCTTTTTTTAAGGAGATTTGTGTTAACACAGGACTACCAAACTCACCTTTGTCAGGAGGTTATTGAGTTCATGTGGGTGGAGTTTGACCACTTCTCCAAGCTGCTGGGCTGCTGCTTTCCTGGTCACTGGCGTTGTTCCGGTGTCAAGCAGGATAAACAAACGATCAAGTCTACAGACAGAGGTAATAAAATAAAATATAATGTGGTAACCTGACACACTGCAGATCATGAACATTGCACAGCAGACATTACACTGGTTCCTGATTTCAACTGCTATTCAAAGACCACTTCTAAGCGTCTAACCTCATCAGAGGGACAGCATATAGCAGCTAAATGTTAAGGTTGTGTACTTGACTTTTTTTTTTTCCACATTAAAATTTTTCAAAAATATTACAACTTTACACAATAGTAAATGGCAACAAGACAACATGCGGACCTTGTTGACAAGGATAAAACCATTACAGGTTATAAATGGTTTGGCTTTGCACCAAGGTAACCTGCCTAACCATCAGGGTGTTTCACTTAGGTCACTGGCGATCTATTAATAAAGCGAAGTGGATTAGGGATGTACGGGGCGTGACATTAGGTCCCGCTAATACTTAAAGCTGAACTACAGATTGGTGTACTTTGCTATGCAAAAGCAGACCATTAAAAACACCACGTGGCATTATCATAACAATCACAACGGAAAAGCACGAGTCAATCCTTTAAATGCAGATCAAAGCAGCATTAGTAGTCGATGACACAATCAAAAGTGACGTTAAGGAAATAGTTTGTTTGACAAGTTGGTGTCCTCCCATGTGAATACATTGTGTCACATTCACGACTGAAGGGTTTTTCCGTCTTCATTATTTTCTGTATGTCTTTTATCCTATAAATACTGCAGCCCTTCGAGTTTCACTGTGAATTTAAAGTTCGGAAGTTGCAAATTCAATGTATTATATCTTACTATTAATACAACCCTTGAAACATGCAGTTTGTGTTACTTAACGTTTCTCATGTTCGCCAATTGGATTTCCTGACAACTTCACAATTAGAGTGAACCTGTGCTCAGCAGAAGACTGCGAAACACGAACATAATTAATATTATTTAAGTCCAAACTTGAGTTATGAGCCTATTTGGTGACGGGCCCTGCAGTAGTGACTAATTTAACACCATAACGTTATCATGTGTTAGCTGACTGGCTCATGTTAGGGCGGACGTCGCCATTCTTTGCCAAATGTAAAGCTAGTTAGGAATGAGTAGGTTAAAAGCTCCACTCAAGAGTAAGCCAGTCTCACCTTGATACAGCCATGGTCCGATGTCGTACGGCCTCTCACGTCCCACATTCAACAGGCACCCAGTAATTGGAGAGTTTTGCCGTTTAACGTTTCCAATGCGGCGGATAACAGTGGCTGAAGTCATGGGCTAGTTAGCATCTGCCGCTAACTCGCCGAGGCCCGCGCTGTCGACCAAAGACACCGACTTCACCACCGATTCATGGCTTCAAAGTTGTCCCTCTTGTCTCCTCGGTATCTTCTCCCACGAAATATCGCCAAGTACCGTACGCATACCAATCTATAGCTTAAGTTACCCTTCAGAAGTCTTTGCGGACAAATATTTCAACCTAATAAGGTGTAAAGAGTTATTTTGTTGCACGTTGAGGGCGACCCAGAAGACTGTTTTTATATGAGGAGCCATCTTGCATTTATTCCTTCCTCCATAGCAGGCGGAGGCTGATTGGCTACAAGCGTCCGAGGAGAGCCAATCAAAACGCACGTTAAAAGAGGATACGAATAGAAAGGGGGAAAAAAAAGGAAAAGGAACAGTTTACATTTTCCTCATTTATGTCTGATGATACATTGTTGCACTTAACGTGGCCCTGGAATGTCTAAAAACTTTTTTTTAATTATTATTATTTTTAAAATAACGTAATTAATTTGCTTATGTGTGCATGCGTTTATTCTATATACCCAAGCCATATATAATTTAACCACATCATTAAGAATTTAACACTGGAGCTCTCTCTATCTATCTCTTTTTTTTTTTTTACATTAAAGACCCCCTCCAGACTTATGTTAAGACATAAAAAATACTGTGCTTGAAACAATAATACAATAATGCATGTCTGACATGTTTTTCCACATTAAAAGTAGAATTACCATTTAAAAATCCTTAAAATTACACATTCTTCTTCTCACTCCTTAAAAGAAATGTCACAAATTTCATGTCAGAACTTGTGGACACTACTTCACTGTAAAGTCCATTGTCAGTGTTTGCACACCCGGACGCTTCAAGTTTCACACTTGTGTAAATTGAATATGTGCACCAGGATTAGCTTACACTGTATTTCTGATGTCACAAGTCATGCTTGTAGCTACATGCCTTAAAATCTGATTTTCAGTAAGCACAGAGAAACCTTCTCACTTCAGCAGATGAATGTAAAAACAGCCTTCTGGTGTCAAATTCTGCACATACACCATCCTACACAGTGAAGCTCAATCATCCAACTGAAGGATCAAGAAGAAACACATATTTTGAGTGAAGGGGGACTTCAACAATTTACACCTTTGTTCTGATGTTTTATGCATACTAACTACTTTTTGTTTCCGTTAGTTTCCGCTGCTTTCAATTCAATTTGCAGAGCTGACCATGGTCCTGAAAAGCCAATGGATAACCTTCATCATGTGAAAATAATCGTAGGTTAATAATTGACATCGATGTTGTTTTAACAAACACTAATAGTGGCATTCAGCTAAAATAATCATGCTCAACGTCCCAGATTACTACAGTTCAGATGGTGTTAAGTAGGATTAACCGGCTGGGCAAATATGCAGACATTTTAGTGGACAACAGTTGTATTGCTGACATCCAAAAGTTATTTGCAAAATGCAAATGAAATATGCAGATTGTGTCTTATTATAGAAATTATCTAACTATTAGCACTATGACTATGGAGCTGCTAAGTAACCTCATAACTGTATTTCAGATCATATTTGCATTAATTTTACATATATGAATCACCTCAGACTTTTTCCTTTTAGAATGGATCACTGCAAAGGTCAGCATATGAGGTCAGCACATGGTTACAGAGGGTATAATCAACACACTCATTATTCAGATCATGTAACAGAACAAACTAAAACTCATAATAAAAAATGCTGTCATAATAAGCCTCAATGAAAGTTGTGCTCCTGATTTCGTGACTAAGTCATCACATGTGTCATACTTCCTCATTGTGATATATACAGTATTCTTCACACACTGAAGGGCTTTTGAGCATGCAGTGTTTCCAGAGTAGCTGATTTTTTTTAGCATTCAGCGAGACAGACAAGGAAAAGAAGCCGTGACGTTATGGGTGCCCTTTCTCAGTCCGTCCTCATAATATTTCATGGTCTTTTAAATTGGAAGACTTTCACATCATCGCCTTTATTTCTTTCTCAGAAGTTTAAGTATCCCGAAGGTGGAGTTCTATTTTTTCTGACATAAATCTGATGATTGAATATCTCAAGTGCAGTGTGACCGCTATAATTTGAAGGTTTATTCTTCCCCTTCCTGGAAAGTTAATTTCAAAGCTTAAGTTTCTTCACACCAAACACTGCTGGGGATTTTTTGTAGCGTTTTCATATGAACCAGGTTTTCATTGAATACACAGGCTGAGGTTGAGAGTAGCATTTTAAAATAATATTCCTTATTATAAAGGGAATTCAAACAAAACCACACAGGAAAAAAAAATCTGAAGCTGACATATTGAGGAAGAAGCATTGCGTGCATGTGATCAACCCCACATGAACCACAAACAAGAAGCATGACCCTTAGAAGGAGGCAAGTTTGGATATGACAGGGTTGCATCTAATATCTTGTGCATCAATGCAGAGAGCTGCTGCATAGAATTTGAAATTGAAATGTTATCACATAATGAGCATCCTGTCTGTTTGCAGTATTTTGGTTATGAAACATTGTTATGCAATATCTAAAATAAGCACAGTGTCTTTCAGTTTGGAGTACTATGTGTGCTCACATTCATATCACAGCAAATCCCTGAGGCTATGCATAGTATAGAATCTAAATAGATTATTGTGGAAGTAATCGTGACTGTAGTATTATTAAATAATCTGCTCGGTAGGTTGTGTATGTGTTGGTTTTATCTATTTCATTGGTTTTATGTAAAAACAGCAAGAGAAGTGAAAGTGTAAGGAGTATGTCGGGGTACTTTAAAGGGAGACTTGCTATAAGGTAGTTGTTTGATACTTAAATTTCATTCCACCTATTTTCCAAGTTCACAAGTGATCCAGATGCAAAGGCTTGATTTGAACATACAGAGGTTATTGTTGCCTACCACCCTCGTTTCAACATCATTTTGCCCAGCACAGTACAGTTTAGTATCAGTGTTTAAAGCTGTCAGGTACAATTAATGCATGTATTAATCATTTACATTAACATTGAGCACAATTCTTTTTGAACTGCAACTGATGAACATGTGTTTCTAACCGAACTATGTTTCACATAACGATAATAAGGCTGCAGACTCATGAAACAGCTGAAAATCAATGTTTAAAAATAGACAAAGATGAAGAATCAAATGTGTTGAAATGAACATAAGTCATTATTAACTGTGGCTCTTAACTAGAGAAAGGGAACAACTTTGTCATATGAAAACAATGACTGGCACCTGATCAAACTGAAGCCATAAAGCAGGGTATATTTTAAAGAGATGAAGAGATGCTCATAGTGACTCTATTTTCTCAGAAGACTCAGCAGCCTCTGTTAGTCGGCAGATTTAACACAACTCTTGGAAATTGAGTTTTAACTTTCCATCTTTCTGCCTGGTATGGTCACCTAAACTGTATCTAAAATGAAACTTCCCAACATTGTGTTAATGGCCAGCAGAATAGCTGGTAAACCCCAGAAGCCCTCGACTGAACTTTTTACAGAGAGGATGAGGAAGAAGGCGAGGAGTATCCTCCCATTCTCTCTTCAGCCAGTTTGAGCCTTTGAGCTATGGGAGGTGCTAATAGAGTCCCTCTGGCAACTAAAAATGTTTTCAGTGTCACCCAACGCCCACAAAATGACCCGACTCACTATTAAGATTTGATCCATTCAGTCTGATAACATTTGGAAAGTCTATAAGAGCCACACGATTAAATTATTCCATCCCTGTTCAAGTTAGCAGAGAGCTAACTGGAAATGATGCAGCTCGGCCTGCAGAAGCCTCTAGTTCAGACTCTGCCCATAGAACATAGGCAGTATGTATTCATCCAGCCATTCAAACCACACACCAGATTAGAAAGTCCTGTACAGAGAGATTTATTGCAGTGATAGGCTTAATCAGCATTGTGTGAATCGTTTGCCAAGGGCTTGAATGTAACAGACATTCGTTTATATGTAAAAGTTCTGCAGGTTTAAGAAGTCCTTCATCCTAAGTGCCATCAGTTTTTTTTTTACTTTAATAAGTGACAGACAAGATTTAAGCCACAGACATAAACAAGATCTGTTAATGTATAATGTGACCTTGTCTATGTGATTGCTTTACTAACTGCTTGTCTGTCCTTACGCTGTTGTTTCTTGTGTTTGGTGAGCCGAAGACAAGTTTCTATCTAAGCGGACAATAAAGTTTTATTCTATTGTAAAGACTCCTGTTCTATAGATGTTGCTGTGTGTGGCATGGCATATCAGGCCTCCTCATCTCTTTTGAATATACTGCAGCATTCTCAATGGCATACTGTATTCTGCCTTTTGAACAGAGTGAAAGCAGTGATAGAAAAATATATTCTCAAAACTTTCTTGGTAATATGTCATCATATTTACCCCTCCCTCATAAGGCAGAGAATGTGTTTTTCATAAGCCGCTTTGTGTGTGTAATGAGCTCATGAATCTGGAGGAGGAGGATGCATCAGTCCCTGCAGTACAGCATAAAAATGTGTTGGTTTTTTTTTCACCCCTCCATGTGCAATGTCCTGATTTGACCTGTGTTTAATCCATGAGTAGGGTAGTCACACCCAGCCTTGGCTGCCCTCTGTCATACTAACACTTCAGAATCACCATAAAAGCTCTGTATAATACTTCATGTGTTTTATGACATCACATGCTGAATATCTTGCTCTGTTGGTGATTTAAAGAGGTTTAACATTATTCATATAGCATTCTGCAGTCTAGATCAAGCCATTTCCTATCAGCTGGAGGTGAGTTCAGTCATCATCCAGCTGATCGTCAATATGCAGATTGCAAAAAGTGAAGGGATGTGGGATAGAAGTAATATGTATAGGGATATGACAGAAAAAGCCCAGGAAAATGCCTGATCTGTAGATGACGAAGGTGTTGCTTCTGTCACATGTTGCATTCTGACTTATTAACAACCAATCAGTATTCATCTTGACTCCTTCAAGGATCCCTGTAGGTTCTTAAAAAGGTCGTTATAAACAGTAGCTTAACATTAAACTGAGTGTCTTGAAAGTTCATGCACATCTAGCTACCTATATTTTTCTCCAATGTCAAAAAAATGCAGGATCAAACCCATCATATTGTGACTATTTTCAATATTATAGCATCAGTAGGTGATGTAATAGTTGGTAAATCTTGTAAGTCATCAAGATAGTGATTTTTATTATAATCTTTCTAGATAAGAAAGTGTGTTTTTGGGCTCAGCAACATGAAACACTGAAATACCAAAGTGTCCCTTGCAGCAATCCTCACACCAGTTGATGTCTTGTGAACAGCAACACAGAGGAATGGTTTTGCCCTTGCACCAAAGCAGCAGTTTGACTTGACAGTAGAAAAACAGCGCGTCAAGTCGGACTACTTTCAGCCTCTGAAGTTTATGAGCTCTCAGTCTATAAACACAACTTCATTCAAGCCCTTTCCTCACTGTGTGTGTGTGAGAGAGAGAGAGAGAGAGAGAGAGCGAGAGACAGAGAGAGAGAGAAAGACATATAATCAAAGTCAGACATTTGTTATTGCTTATTTTTTAGGTCTTTTCATTTCTCCACTGTCATGTTCTTCAAACACCCACTGTGAAATAATTACTCACCGGATTTGGTCAAATTCAGTTCCTAAAGGGAGTTATTTGGTATTTTGAAGTGTTAAAAGAGAATGTTTCCCCCCCCCCAGCTGTTATCACATGATACATGATAATTGCATATTTCAGAAATTCCAGTCTGTTTGCAGGAAACTCTAGCACACTGAAGAGACAGCTGTAATCACAGTCAAGCCACCATCACTTCACACCATCTTGTGAAGTGACCTTTTCTTCGAATTAAGATATGGGTGACAAAATCCACACACCTCATTCAGTGCAGAAATACAATCTTAAATTCAGCTAAAAACAGTGTGTGGGGTACCAGCAGTTGAGGTTAGTCAAATCAAGGGTTTCATTTAAAATTGACAGTGTTTACAAAAATGACTCTTGTGTTTCTGTTCCTCCATTTCAGCTAAGCGAGGACACACAATTTTGGGGAAATGCAAAGACTGTAACATTGTAGAATACTGTATGTCCACCTGGCTGTTGAAGCTTCGTGTTAGCCTGAGCTCAACTTGCCTTCAACTGCTTTTGCACTGAATCAAGACTGTGGATTTTATCCCCAGTCATTCACATCAATAGCATTGTGCAAGAAAAGGATCTTTTCACAGCCACTATGGACAAGAGGAACTTACTTTTTCAGTGTATATACATGTGGGTATTGTGTTTAGAAAGATCGGGACCTACATAATGTTTAATGGAGTATCTTTGTCATCTATGCCTTCCCCCTTTTTCACATACTGTACAGTACTTCACATATCTAATGTGAGGTGTCACACAAGGGTCAGTTTTAGGTCCACTTCTGTTTTGAGTCATATGTTCCTCTTATACTCTGACATTTGCGGCAATAATGTCCCTATTGCTTTGCTGACATTACAATATCTCAGGCACTAGCAGTCTATCCTTATAGTTTGTCTATCAAGATGTTCCAAAAATATCTTACAACATAAATAAATCCTAGTTTGAAACTGCGTAATATCAGTAGTTTCATTGTTACTGGGTGTAACACTGAAGGAAGTGAGAATGACTTTCATATACCTAGAATGCTACATTGTATTTCGAAGTAAAAAATACTGCTGTAGTGAAAAAAATCCCCAGAAAATTCATGGAGTACTACCAAGAACAAGTTCCTCTCAGCATTGCATGACTATACCCATCTTTCTTTTCACTTGTCATTTTTGATTGGATGGTTCATAAGTAGTGACAGGTTTACTGCTGTTTTTGCTCCTCATGCTCAAAAGGCCTGCTGTGTTTTAGGCTGAGAATCCTAATTTATGATTACTGCATTGCGTAAATGTACATTTTGAACATGAAAAATGTAATTAACACAATTTTATTAGCGCTTGTCTTACCAATTACTGCATAGTAGCAGATGGATGGGCGGGTGGGCGGGTTTTCCAGATACAACATCATAGTCGGGATGTTTTGGCAACCAGACAAAACAATGTGAAAGTCATTTAAATTACCGCTATTTCTTCCACTGTTTTCCATTTAAGAATTTCCAATGTAGTAAATATGATCTGTTATTCCTGGCATATAAAGACCAAAGCCAAGAACTTTTTCTGGTAAATGAAAATGTTCATATGGTATTGGAACTCCACCTATGCTTCCACACGGGATGAGTTTACCTATTCAATATTCACATGCCCATATGTTCTGTCTAGGGAAACACAAAGAGGGAAATGTTGTTCTAAAATACAGTAACAGATGGAAGATAATTGATTTCAATAACACAGACAACCTCATATTAACTCCAGATCAACTTTGGAATGCATTTCTGGAAAGAAGACGGTTGTGGATTTTGTTCCCCATCACTTCTATTGGATTAGAAAGGGATTTTCACATAGCCAGGATGAACAGGAGGAATGATAAAAGCAACCAAAACCTGTTTCTGCGCTCAAATGGACACGTGACTATTGTTTGACTTTAACATATCCTTTAATTCCTCCACCCTTGTTCTAGTCTTCTTCTTCTAGGATTAACACAGAGCTCATGTGTGTTTTTGAAAGGTGTGTAAATTCTGCTGCCTGCCTTACGTGCACACAGGAGCATGTAGCGAATAAATATGTGGTAAAGCTGCCTGGCCAGTCATAAATCATCATCAACCTACTGGTTTGGCAGCTGAACTGATATCCACAGTGAGTGAACAGCTTGTTTGGGAGGGGAAACAGCCAATTTCAAACAGCAAGAAGACTCTGGCCCTCGCCACCAGCTTCATCAGTCTGCTTCCGCCTCCACAGGAAGCTTTCTGCAGCGTATAATAACCCCCAGAACGGAAACCCTATTTTAGTAGCCACATCATAACTTTTAGCTTTACTTGGAAGTGTTGTCTCCACCAAGCTTGACCACATTGTTTTAAAACAGGAACTGTTAGAATCTATGAAGACCCCTCCTGGGATTTCTTTAAAAGTACAGTCGTGATTGCAGAGTCACAATGTTAAACGTGGAAGATAAACATATGTATTTGGAGTTTTGGAGTGTAACCAAGGTAAGGGGGGGTACTTTTTTTTTTTTTTTTTGACAAAATGTTCTGAACGTGTACTTCACTGCTGAGGATGAGGGTAGGGACATGTGGCTCACCTCATTGTTAACTTATCAGAATAAATATTTGGTTTACTCCTTCCCATTATTTGTTCAACCAGTGACATTATTGCAAGTTCAGAGCCAAGAAAGTAAGTCTAAACTGAGGTTAAATGTTGACTGTTACAACATAGATGCTACACAGTTTATTTTCAATACTTTCCAGAGAGTATAGGAGGGATGGGGATTTTTAAACCTGGGCACGGTAGCACTATAAGACAAATTTTGAAGACTGCTGACATTTATATATTACATTATCCAGGCCAGTATGTGAGATGAAAACTCTAGTAGGATTTTTTTTTTCCAGGGGAAGACAGCACAGATGTAAGAGTGAAGTGGAGCCAAGAAACTACACAGGTGAAATGTGGGACAGAAATGTGGCAAATACTGCCCTCTACAGACTGTGGACTGCCATTTCCCAGGATATGAGATGTGCTCATATATGGCTCAATATCAAACAAAACTAAAAAAAACCCTCTTAGTTGGGTCATTGAGTGTTATTCTGAGTGTTTCTTTTTTCTGTATTAGATCCTGGGAGGCATTTAATACAATGATTCCAACAAATCACTTTACGCTCAGCATGGAGTCACATATTGGAAAACATTTCAATAGAAGAACATTGCAGAGAAATTGATAATTTACGGTACATTTGCAACCTAATGCGAATAATCCATAATTCAGAAAAGATTAGTTTCTGTCATTAAGCAAGGAAACATTAAAGTCCTCTTCCAGTCAAGTGTCCAAGAAGGCTGTTTTCACTTTTATCTACTAAATAGGGAAAGTCCCTGTGCTAATTTCACATTTTGAAGTTAAGAGGCATACTTTGTCACATGATTTGTGACATCGCAACTACTTTTGAGCACATCATGGCCCAGATTTTTTGTGAGGTACAAGGAGAAGATGTCAGTTAAAGGATTTAAACATGGTAATGAAGCATCTTTTGTAGAAAAACATGTCTGACACAGTTAATGAGTGTATGCAGAGGATTTTTATACGTCCTAAAACATGTCTGGTGAGGGTTTTGAAGTATAATAGTAGAGATAACAGTATGTAAAAATACTCCATTACATCATGCATTAAAAATGTACGTAGCTACTTATAGAACTAATGAATGTATTAGTAGTTAAAAGTATTCATCAGATTATTGGGCAGATTATTATTTACTGTTGTAGTTGGAGCAAATTTTCACTGTTTTATACACTTACCGGTCACTTTATTAGGCACATCTTTTGAGTACTCACCTTCAGAATTGTCTTAATTTTTTGTGGCATGGATTGAACTAGGTGTTCAGAGATTTTGGTCCATACTGTCATGATAGCATCACACAGTTGCTGGCATGCCAAGAGAATCAAGACAAATTGAACATGTAAACTCCGGATTGAACACACACACACACACACACACACACACATTTCTCCAATAAATCAAAGATGACCTTTAACCTCCCACACAGTGTTCCAATGCTATCAGCACAGTAATTAAGTTCCTTGACTCAACCCAACACTATATGACATTTATGTCGTTTGAATATTCCAGTAGATGACACTTACCACACCCCCAGCTGGAATATCACCACAGGCCATATGTCACTATGCCCTGCTATCCAAGGTTGCTGTGCTATTAGGGAACACTAAGATATAGGTCACATGTCAATACTAAAGGAGAGTTTCATTTTTATAAAAATCTAACATATTGTGCTTGTGAATATTACATTTTTAAATTACTGATTGGAAACAGTTTTCCTTTTTATAATGCGTTGAATATGCCAATGCATGTGTGTGTATCATGTCATTGAAATTCCAATGGGAAAAGTTCTGGGACTTTTCGTGGAGCTACTTGGGGACTTAAACAATGTGTCAGAAGTGGAGTTAGTCAATGGAAACACACAGATTCCTTTTTAGCATCCTTCGTTACTGAATAATACATTTTTTATTCTGAAATTCCACAGTGAATTGACAAAAGGCAGGATGGATGCTTTCATGTTTCCGTCAAATTCTGACCCTACCATATTAATGTTGTTTTTCCAATCTTCTATTGTCCACTTTTTGGGTGATCCTGAGCCAATTGTAGCCTCAGTTTCCTGTTCATATCTGACAGGAATGGCACCCAGCGAGGTCTACTGCTGCTGTAACCCATCTACCCTTCAAGGTTCAATGTATTGTGGATTCAGAGATGCTCTTCTGCCTACTTTAGTCACTGAAGTTACTGTTACCTTTCTATCAGCTCAAACCAGTCCTGCCATTCACCTCTGACCTCTGCCATCAACAAGGCATTTTTGATCAAAGAACTGCTGCTACCTGGATATTGTCATTCTTCTTCTAGGGGAGAAAACAAACCATGCCACATTCAAAGTCACTAAAACTCCTTTTCTCCCCATTCTGACGCTTGGTTTGACCATGACTAAATGTCTAAATGCATTGAGTTGCTGCCACGTGATTGGCTGTTTAAATATTTGTGTAACAATCAGTTGAAAAGGTGTACCTAATACATTGTCTGGAGTGTATATTGCTGGGTAGTTAAGGCTGTAGCAATGTATATCTTATAAGCTGTTTGTAAAACTGCAACCTACAATGCAGCCTGTAACAATATGTATCACATAAATGTAATGTGGTGAACAAGTACAGTATTCACCTCAGAAGTAGCATGAAATAACAGTGCCTCAAAACAATGTATTTTGCATTTCACTAATAGTTTCAGTAATTTAATCGGTCTCCACTGCTGCATGAATAGCAGCTTCGAATAGCATACAGCTGAAAATGATGTTTTTCATTAGCTGCCTGCTCTTGCTGCTGGCTTCAGGAGCTCATGTGCAACTAATTCACCAGCTGTACAAATAGGATTCTGTACTTTGAGAGCAAAAAGGTATACACACTACCAGCAGAATTCAACATGCACAGTATCCTTCCTATGTTCTGACAAGCACCCAGGAAGTATTTACTAGCTATAGTTGGTTTAAGTTATATATAGCAGGTCATTGTCTACAGTCTACATCATACTGCTTATTAGATGATTGCAGGAGGATTGTTTACTGGTACCCAAAACCCAAATCCTGCCAATGTGTGTTCTTCTGGGCCACACATGGTCAAAAAACAGCTCAGTGACTTCTTTATTCCAGCAAGAGAAGATGATCGAGGTGCTGAGGAGATGAAGTCAAAATGATGGCTTTAGCAACCCTTCACACAGATCAGGGGTGTTAAACTCATTGTAGTTCAGGGGCCATGTACAGTCCAATTTTATCTCAAATGGGCCCAACCACAAAAACCTTTGCATAATAACCTATAAACAAAATATGTAATATATATAATACATATTATAACTTGACTATAATGAACCCTCTAGGGGTACCCTGGTAAGAGATGCTTATAAAAAGGAAAAATGTGTCCTTCAGATCTGAATCACATTGCAAGTCAGTTATCTCAAGTTAGAAGATCAGAAGCCTGGACTGTGAATGATGAGTGAAAGTAAGCTAAGGATTACTTTTCTGCAATTTTCATACTTTGCAAAGTTATCCAGTAGACCAGAGTGGACCACTTGATGGGCCAGTTCTATGTTTGACACCCCTGATTTAGATTATCAAAGAAATCAGATGGACAAGTGTCTCAGTTCAACTAACAGAGATTTGTATTTTTATTTAAAATGATCATTATAGTGCACAGCACTGACTGAAATCCTCTGTGTACAGAAGAGCAACAAATGTCTCTGCAAATAAATCGTGACATTAGAGGACTACCTTCTTTCCTACTTTTACAAATGACAATCATCAACAAAAAACAAAACAAAACCAAAACAAGTTCAAGGCATAGAACCATTACACAAACTGTGCTCTCTTCTTTCTCATCCACCAAAGAATTTCGTTAATCCCTTCTTGTCACTGCCTTGGTAACTTAGCGTAGTAAAGGACATGCGGCAGCCACATGTATGTTCAATACTTCTGAGGTAATTCGGCTTAAATAAATACAAGACTTTTGGTCTGTAGCTTAAATTGTACAGTAACACTGGTGGTACAGTAGTGCAAACTCTGACTCTAGACACCTCACAACAACATTCACACACCCGATATCTCAAACATCTTGAAAAAAAAAAAAAAAAAAAATCTTCATGCCGGCTCTCTGCAGGAAACTGACAGCAGAGCATGCATATTGCACATTGCGTACACTTTATAGTTTAAAGTGCTGCACCAATCTCATTATAGTCTCTTCAAATTAAAAACACGCCTTTTCATTTACTGTATTCTTTTCTGTTCCCCAGAGGAACGGCTCACATCTCTTCCCCCCCCCCCCCCCCCCCCCCCAAAAAAAAAAAAAAAATTACTAAATCCTGAACAGCCATTATCTGTCAAAGCACGGGGCAGCGCAGGTGTAATGCATGCTGACTTGGTAAGCCCTGTTGGGAATGTTAGACTTTGGATCTAGCGAGGTTGTGATGGCCTGAGTGTTGTTCGGGGCTTGCAGGCTGCTGGAGTGGCTGAGGTAGGAGGCAGGCCTGTGGTTAAGGGCCAGGCCTTGCTGAGGAGCCTGCTGGGGGTATTGCATGCTTGGGTGGTGCAGATACTGGGCAACAGTGCCTGCCTGACTTGAACCGTGGTACACTGCCTGGCTCTGCTGCTGCTGCTGTTGTGGTGGCTGCCCAGGCTGCTGGCACTTCTGCTTGTTGGCCTCTTTGACATCACTGTCATGTGCACTGTGGGGGGAAAAAAAGGGACAAAGAGTTCCACTGTCGATTAGTGAAAAGATCCAGTGCTGTAAGATGAGCATTCACGTGTGCCTCTTGTTGAATGTATAGCCTGAAATATAAAGGCTTCTGTCTGCTCGCACTGTGTGTGAGATCCTATTGTCCTTGTGCAGCGTGTGTCAACGTACGCTGTGAGCTGTCGGCTTACATCTGCGTCAATGCCACCAAGATAAATTCCTGTACATTTAAATGCGCATTGGTGATTTTTTTTTATGAACAAGCAACAGACAGATACACACATTAGCATCTTCTCGGCACAGGGGACCAGGTTCTCCCATGTGTAGCCTGTGAGGCACTGCAGACGGGGGGGCCACGTCGGGGACAGGTGGAGGATGAGACGAGAGGCGGCGACACACGCAGCTGCCACCAGTGAGGGGGCAAAACACAAAAACACATGATCTAAAAAGGGGAAGAAGAAAGAAAACCGCAATCATCAAACACATGAAGCAAAGAAAAAAAACAAGTGAACTACATATTTGGTCAAAATTGAGTTAGGACTGGAATCTAATTTTCTGTTTTACCACATATAACATAAAGTTCACTCTGGCTTGCTAATTAGTGGGCTGTCAAAGCTGCTATCACACTTACTGTCTCCCTTGTAACAGAAAGAGAGTGCTGTGTGAAGTGAAAGCTATCTAGCGAGGCAGCCACAGCTAACCTTAGTTAAAGCTAAAACTATAAATTTACTCATGATTTGTCACCATAGCTGTTATCTGTAATGGGGAAAAAAAAAGATGAACCAGCATCTCAGTTTATTTCAGGGTGTTTCCTACCAATAACCTTTTAAGGAACTCAGAAAGTTACTTCCTGTGGCTGATTGGTTGACACAGAACTGTAAACATTCAGTAGGCACATTTTGTTGGTATGTAATGCATTTCCCCTGTTGCATTTTAGCAAAGGTTATCCAAATGAAATGCTTTTATTTGTATGCATTCTGCTGTCTAACATGAAATTGTGACACCGAAACCTTCGTCAATTGTATTGTACACATTCTCTAATATGTATAATCTCTTCAATTTGCTTCCCTTAACTCCCGACTGAACTGTTTCAATGGACTGCAGCTCACCTTGCAGGGAAACCTCCATAAAATAATCAGCATACTTGTCCATGTACAGTTTGGTCTTCTCCAGGCAAGTCATAGGCCAGCCGTCATGCAGATCTCCCTCTTGGACAGCGATGGACAGGTAGTACTCTATGAAGTGAGCGGCTGTAGGGAGGTACAGGTTCCACTGGAAGGTTTCCAACAGGAGCAGCTCCATGTGTAGCAAACCCTGCTTAGTCAGGACCAGATTCATAGAGCTCATGCATCCCAGACTGTTCAAAGTATCCAGCTTAGGCACCCGGTCCTCCCTGTCCTCAAATTTACCTGCAATGAGGAAGGTGAAGCTTTTTAAAGAACATGACAGTGAAGAGACTTACAAGTTACACACTGCAGATTCATGTAATCTACACACTTACTGGCCAGAAGAAGACATGATAGTGAGACCATGTGAAGCTGCTGCACAGTCACATCATAGCGGTCCATGAAGAGGTCCAGCAGGTAGACTGCCAGGTGTCTGGCTGCAGGACACAACCTGAAGCGGTTGCTGACGATGGCGATCAGGTCTGCAAAGTATCTTCTGAAGTTGAGCTGAGGGGACTGGCCTTTGAAGGAAGGCAACTTGAGCTCCTGTGTTGGAGACAGACAGGATGGACATTTTACACAGCGTGAAATGGAAGAATGCAATTGAAGCATGGCACAAGATTATTAACACTTAAAAGTAACCACTCAATCTGTGACGCACTCACTTTGTATCGTAGCTCCTGGTACATATCTGCAGCTAGTTGTCCTTTCCACCATTGGTCCTCTAGCTCCATTTAACACAGTGCTTTGGAAAACCTTTAAAAATGTAGAATGTATGACATAACCTCAATCAATTGCTTTTTAATGCCGAAGCTCCTCTAGAAAGTAAAAACACTTAAAGTTAATGTAGGGTCTTGCACCAGTCATATAAATGTTCATGTTAGCAGGTCAGCAGTGGGCACCGCGATGAAAAGCCCCTGTCGTTCATTAGTTTTTTGTTTGTTTTTTTCCCAAACGAGGAAATAAATATAGTTAATGTTGACTGTTGTAAAGTGGAGACTCACCCAATGAGCACATGTGGTTAATATTACGGCCAGTTTCACTGAAGTAAACTTTAAACTTTAAACTAGCTGGACATGCTCACTGACTACACTGTTGCAGTCAGCAAAGCTGTTCTGCTTAGCACGAGTTCGGCAAACACAACTGCTGCCTTCACGTGCTGCCGGAAACACCGGTATCCACTTTAGGCTCGATGAACAACAAAGGGAAATAAGGTCGACAGAGCTGAAATATGACGTTTAACGAATGAAGACTGTCAAAAATTGGTTTAAAATTGATTTATAGACACAATTATTTGCTACTAGGTTTCATTTGACATACTATACATATATTATTGGCAGCTATTTTTAATTCTGTTCGTGCTCCTAATTATGTATAAACTAAACTGTCCTAAAGTATGATTCTTTGATTACTAAAATACGAAAATTGACTCAACTACAACTTTTGGTAAAGGAAAGGTTTTAATAACAAGGACTATTTTTGACCGAGTTTTAGTACGTCTAAATAAAGCGAGACATTTCCTATTTGTAATTGAAATCAGCACGAGTACTGCCAGCACTATTAAAGCACACAGGGCGCAGCCAATTACAAGTAAGTATGGAAACTCTCAACATCCAATCAGCGCATAGACTAAATAGCTCTCAGCCACATGCAAACAATCCCCAGTAAAACAGAGTTGTAAAATAACTGAAACTATAAGAATGCAGTTATTTACAGCAAAATATGCCCACATGTGTCTTGATGAAGAAGTGATATATGTCTGGAATTTTACTGGAAACTAAAATGATGCTTGCTAAGCATGAAAAACAGCCTGAGTACAAGATTTTTAAATTTAATGGTATGCTTTCATTCACTTTGAGCACTCAAATGTCTTTCAATAAATCTCACTAGATTTTGAGAAATAAGACCTATGTGTCCCAGTCTGTGGTACCACTCGAAAGTGATAACATGATGACTAGAAAAGCTTTACTAACTGGACTTACTTAAAATGCATCTGGTTAACCCTTCCAATAACATATCTGAAAAACAGTTGTCATGTTTGGACAGAATGTCAATCTGTAACATTTAAGATATCTGTAACATTAAGAAAAGCGGTTATTTTGAGATTATTACACTGTGTTGCAGGTTATTCCTACATAACCTTGCCTTCTGTTTACTTTCTTGTTAATGCTCACAGTAATCAGGTCAGTTTGACCTAGAACACTTTGGGGGTTTTTTGAATCAAGAGGAAACAAAATCTCTGTAGAATGCTTAATATATACTGTATTGAATCTGATTTAAAATAATACGTTGGAGAATATGATATGCTTGGTTAAAGACAGCCATTTACCCAAGCTAAATCACACGTAGCGACAAAAGTGCCATTTACCTTCTTAGATGAGGTGTAATTTCAGTAAATCCATTTCTAATGAAGACCTGAGTGGCACAATCACAGTCATCCTTGAAAATATCCGCAGAGACACTTTTAATGCCTATTTGTTTTCAGTTGATCATCTCATTTTCAGAGGAAGCTGTCTGTTATTATCACTATTAGTCTCGCTCTCTTGCATTGTTAGTGCCAAGGCCCTCTGAGTATCCCTAAGCTCATCTCATTGTCAATTTAGGCTGTTTTGTCCCTCTCTCTCTCATGAAGTACACAATGACAAAATAGTTAGGAAGGAATAGAAATACACAGTAAACGAACCCAGACTGTTGTGTGCTCCAAGAAATGTGGTGCAAATTTGATGAGCTGAGATTTGTTACATGAGGTGAAATCACTTCTTTTAAAAAAAAATCACATTTACTATGAAAAGTCTGGTTTCACTATTCCATGTCAATACTCCCATTAGATCAACTATAAACATGTTGTGTACATGCTTAATGAAGATGTACACCTGCATATTCTTTCAAAAACATAAGCCATGCATGTTAACTTTCATGTTGACAAAGTAATTCACTGTGTCGTATGTGTTGCACTAAATCAAAATGGGTCAATTTGTCCCAGCTGCACAGCACAATTCAATATGACCCAAATAAGTTGATGCAACATTAAAGTTGTCTTTTGAGAAATAAAGAAACTTATATTGAATAATCTTCAATTTGACGATGACGCAGAAGAAAACTGTCTGTATATATAATTAAAGAACTCATCAGATTATATAGCCTACTCTACATCATATAAACACATGCAATATTTAGCAGTGATGAATATTGAAGCGGTGAGGGAGTTTCTGGAGTTAAAATCTATGGAGGACAGTGTGGCGTGTTGAGCCAACAGAACTAGGAGAGAATCAGGTCTATTAAATATTTCCTGAAAGTAAGACTAGTGTGTAAGCTTTTCTGGGGCTTTTAAGCAGGCACACCAATGGACACAATAGGACTGTGTAGTGTAGTCATGTATTGTGTATGTGTGTGTCAGAAAAAACTGTACTAACTTTTAAAAGGACACCATAATGGTCTTTAAATAATTTAAAAAAAGAGCAGTGCAGAGATTTTGGGTGCATGCAGGGGGTACATCTTAAGAGGATTGGAGATACTAACTTCCCTGTGGTGGAAGCTGTTGGGGTGGTGGGTAGTCTTGTTCTTAATGGACTGGAACGGTCTCCCAGAGGAAACAAATGGTGTCCCGGGTGGACAAGGCCGGTGGCTTTCTTTTCTGTGCTTTTCTTCCTCCGGGTGTCATGCAGCTTCTTGCTGGAGGGCCGCTGACGGCCATTGACCTGCTCAGTAGTGTGAACAACCCACTGCTGTTCTTTCTCCACACAGATGGATAGAAATACCAAACTGAAGGATGTTAGTAGTCTTTCAGCTATTGATTTTACACACTGAATATAGACTGGTGGGATAATGCTCTCATAGGGTTTGCAGATGGAATATCATCTTTTGGACCTGTCAGTGTCAGAAACAGTCTGGTCGAGGGTATTTTAGGGTATGAATGATGACAATTATCTTGAATGACTCAGCTGGTTTCTCAATTTGAACAGCTGATTCTCTGCTATATGGTCAACAATATCAACAGTTCCTTGGCAACACAAATCATGTTCATCTTTACCTGATTTTAGTTTTCAAAAGGGATCTGTCCAGGTTGTTAACAGCACAAAGGTTCCTCTGCCTATATAAACTCATTCACATATGATTCAGTGACGAACCACCTTGCAAAATGTGACATAGAAATGTGACAACAGTGTTCTTAGTACTGAATATGCTCAATAAGCAAATGAAACAGCAGTAAAGACTACAATACTCAAGCACATAAGTCAGAAAAAATATAAGAAGACATTCTTAATTTAATCTACATTAGGTAGAATATAAAAATGGCTTCTACTTGTCTCTACAACAACAGTTAACAGTTTCTCAGATTCATCTTAAGGAGGCTCATTACAGATCACTAAAAGGTCACTGTGTGCATTAATCTACTGCATATCACCTGCATGAAATATAGTGCCACACATTTACTGAATTCAGCCCCAGCGGACTGTTTTTATGGCTGTTATTGAACCGTGGGGAGTAGAGCTTTATTGCGTGTTAATGTGATTTGTGAACTGTTTGACAGACCCAAAGGGCGCCCGGCTTCTAGCAGAGGTAACTTACAGCTTATAACTTCACAAGTGTTTTGCGAGATAATGGGTCTTCAATTATTCTCTACCTGCCTGGAAAACCAATGAAGCACACACTAGCAGGAGCAGGAGCGAACCGAGCATGAAAAAAGTCAATATCACTAAGCTTGTTTTATTCTCATTAGTGTTCCCTTGTTGTAATTAATGCATGTGTCATTAGTCTTCTCTGTTCATTTTTAAGCATATTATTTTAGTTTTTATATGAAAAACAGTATACTGAAATGAATGTGTTTTTTTCTTTTCAATAAGCCTATTCTAAATGTTTGAATGTTGTTCTGCACATTAACACTTTGCAGTTGCCTTTAATTGTTTTGGAATGAAAAATAATTAAGCATTTAAGCATCACTTGTCAACCACATTGTACAACAATTAAATGTACCCTTTTACATATTGTAGGTGTTTTAGACTGTTTTGTCCATCATCATTTATGAGACATTGTAATGCAAGTATGTGGTGTTGTGACCTCTGTGGGTGGATGTAAAAAAAACAACAAAAGACAGGTTTGGGCTAGCCCTGGGGCAGCTTTGACTCACCAAATGGGATGCTTTGGATTCATTTTGCAGAATGTTTCAATAGTTTAACATGCACACACCAGTCTCTTCGTTAGGTAAACCTGTGCAATCTAATTCAATCCAATACAACAGCTATGCTATAAATTCTACTTGAATTGTTTTTTTTTAGTTTTTCTTAACATTGACAAAAACATGATATTTTACTTTATGTTTAATACTAAAGTCATACTAAGTGGTGGTGGCATACTGAGGTGCATTATACTGAATGGTGTTCCTCATATTTTGCCCATGTCATGTATTTTATGTAATAGGGTTGACAAAATATGAGGAGGGTGGGCACAGACAGGCGTAATAGACACCACCATAGATAGACAGGGCAGGGGGGCAACAAAGGGGTTATCCTACATTTAGTGAATGTGGTAGTTGAATTTGAGATATTAATATTTCAGTTGGAGTTGCAGTGTTAGGCTGAAGAGATTCATTTGCACTGCTGTAATCACCTGTAGAGGTTAATTCAGTCACGATTATTTTTAATGCGGGATTAGGGTAATGTGGGACATTGACTAATGTGGGACAACTAAACTCCAATGCATTTATCTCTTCTTCTATTCAATTATTTTAAAGCTAACTAGTATATGACTACTGTGTAAATTATATTGTTTAAAATGACACCTGTGAACATACAGACTGCTAGTTTTTATCCTAAAAATTGTAGGCCTAATTAATTAAATGACCAAATATGGGTATGCACATTTCAGAATGTTTTGGCAGATAAGGCTGCTTTGTATAAATAAAAATATTTCTAAACCGGAGTGTCCCAGATTACAAAATCTACAAATTCGGACTTCTGATTTCAATACCACAAATTGTCTAATGATTTAACAAGGAAACATCTTTCATAATGATATTAGGGGTTGATATCATGTATGGATTCATATGTAAATAGGGTAAACAAGTCAGAATTTGCAAAAAGTGTCCCACATTACCCTAATCCACCCTATAAATACCTTTCTTTAATGTAATTTGGCACCATGTGAGGGGCTGTTTTATCTTATAGGGACATAAAGTGTTAACATTTGAATCATTCCCTACATGAATGCACTGAGCAGTGTTTACGGAGCAGTGGGCCCCTGGACAGGACGGGCTCTCAGTGGGTCGGAGGCACCAGGCTAAAGGCTAAAGGAGCTCAGAGGCTGTAATCCCCGGATGCAAAACCATCATGGCTGCCACTCGCTGAGCTGTCAAGCTCTCCACAAAAGAAAAAGGTAAAAAAAAACCCGACACAACTGCACAAATAACTAGTGGTGTGTTACTCATTTCTCTCACAGGGCGGGTTTATCGGCACTAATAACTCGATGCAAGGTGAAAAAACGGACGTGGCGTAACTTTGCTAGCACGCTTTATATTCTCCAAGTTATTTCGTCTTCGTAAGCTCTTGTGCGTCACGTTAATTCAAATCACTCAAACGGTAAAAACGTTTCAGTAGTTAACTCGGCGGCTGCGGGACGAAACGCGTTTTCAAGCTAAGTGGAAAAAAGACAGCGGGATAGTTTTATCACAACTTCCCAATTCCCAAGGCGTTTGCAGCTCGGTACAAAGGCAGTCTCATCACTTTGTTGTGGTCAAGTCAGACTACACAATGGCCGCACGCACGACTCCCCCCGCCGATTAATCTGCGACGAAAAAGTCATTCCTCACGTTGTTACAGACTATTTACTGGTGCATTTGTTAGTTTGGGTTTGTGTGCATTTGGGGGTGCCTTCGTAGCGTGCTTAGTTGTTTTTTTGTTAACGCAGGGATCAAGTTCATAACTACTATGAGAGCAGGTGAGTGTAAGTGCAGTGTCCTACAGCTGGTGGTTGATAGTGATCTGAGTTCCCTGTTTTTAAAGCAGAGTGTGATGAATTAATATCCGTGCAGAAGCAAGTTGAACCATAGCCAGCAACAGGTGTGGGACACAGTGAATGCAGCCTCTCTTTTATTGCTTTACTTTGCATAACTGCAGTATCAGCACACACACACACACACACACACACACACACACACACACACACACACACACACACACACACACACACACACACACACACACACACACACACACACACACACAGAGAGCATGCTGGGTCTCCTGAAAGCATTTCATAACTGATATAGACGTCACACACACATGTGCATTTTGGATTAGTTGGATTCAGTTACGAGCTGTGTTATTTGTGTGTGTTGATCTCTCGTCTTTTTTGGCTCACTTTCAGAAAACCGGACGACCCATGGATTTGGTGGATATGTGCGCAGCTGCCTCCGCAGGAGATAATAAACGGCGTGTCAAGAAGAATAGAGTTTGGCGCAAACGGCCCCACCTCAGGAAGACTGCCGTTCAGCCCCCGACTATGCAAAGTGAAGATAAGCATGGACCAAAGAAGATAGCAGAGAAGAGGGAGCAAAGCACAGCGTGCCCTTCATCAAAGAAGCCCCCCCAGGAAGCACAACAGAGTCAACACAGGACAACTGATAGCAGGCACACACTCAGGTTCACATGCTCACAATGCAAGGACAACTCGGAATATCTTCCCAAAGACTTAGTAAAACACTTTGAGGAAAACCACAGAGGGAGCCTGCCTGTTTTTTCTTGTCACATGTGTGCTTTTAATGCACACGAGTTGTCCTTCCTTCAGGTTCATCTATTAAGCCACAAGGATACTTTTTCCAGCTGCAGCATTTGTAATGACGATGTTCAACGCACATGGTCTGAATTGAGTGCACATTTGACAATGTATCACTGCCAAAATGGCAAATATTCATGTGAAATGTGTCAGAAGTTCTCGACAGGGGACGTTGGAGTGTTTTTAGAGCACGTGTACTCACAGCATTTTGGCCTGGATGGTGCTAATGAGATTAATCTATTGCTGCACACAAAGGACAATAATCAGTTTGAGTCTAAAACAACCACTCAGTCTTTATGTTGTCAGCACTGTGGCTACGAGGCATCTCAGAAATGGTTGTTGGCTAAGCACATTAATGCTCACCATGGTAGCCAGAATGGTAACCAGAAGAAGAAGAAGAAGGAGGTTCGTTCCATAGCAATGAAGCCAAATGACCCTCTCCCAAAAATTAAGCCTAGATTAACAAGAAGTGCAGTTAGGGAAATGTGCTGGCTGACACAGGACTGCCTTTCTCTGCCAGGGAGAGAATTCCTGGATAAATACTGCCATCTGTCAGATCCACAAACAACACTAGAGGAGACTCAGCAGTTTTTGATGAAGTCTGTAGCGGGGGAAACCGGTGACCAGAAATGGACCAAGGCTCTTAAAACGGTTCTGTCAAATGTCCCTCAAGACGTGAACCTTCACCCGAAGTCAGAGAACGGCATCATGTCCAACTCTGCCGACCTCACGGTCCTCACGGTCAAGAACAAGATAACGGTGGCCCAGAACGGTGCCACATATGCCAAAAGGCTGAAAATGATGGCGTCATCAGAAAAGGAGACCCTTTCCTCTGAGAGCGCCGCCGATGATGCGCGCTGCATAGTCGACCAAAATGGATGTCAGTCAAATTTGAACGATCACATACAGACCGAAACAAAACTAAATAATGATGCCTCCATGTCGGCCCCGAACGAGCTGTCTGAATGCACTCGGATGCAAGAAAACAGAGAGAATCAGGAATTAAAGACCAATCGAGATAATGAGGAACATGCAGAGCCTAAAAATGCACATGCCCACGAGGATGGAATGGATCTCTTCAACGAGCTCAAGGTTACAAATGAGAGCAAAGAGCAGACATCCGTTCGTAAAGCTCAGCCAAAAACTAGGAGAAAGAACCGAAGGCGGAAAAGAAAGCGGAGAACTAAAAAGAAAGACAAAGGAGACTCAGGTGTGGCCTTAAAGATAGTGTTGAAGAAGAATCCTGTGAAAGAGATGCAGTGGGTGTCGCAAAGCTCTCTGTCTCCATCAGAAGGCGACCCAATGGGTGACCACATTGGACTGCCAGATGCTCATATGTCAACGGAGGAGACGGCACAGGTTCTTCAAAACGCGCTGTCAACAGAAGCACAGCAGAAGAAATGGACCAAAGCTTCCACGACTGACCAGCACGACCCCTCTGAAGCCATCACACCCACCGCACAATCAAAGCCAGGGGAGGATATTAATCTACCTTGTGCCGCACAGCCGACGAGGTCTGAAAACACAGTCGGAAGCGAACCCACGGAGCCCGAAGCCTCGCCGTCGACGAATCAAGAGAAGCGGGATGACGCGGCGAAGTCAAGGCAGTTCATGGAAACAGAAGTTGACAGGAGCGGTTCAGCCGGAAAGACGTGCCAGTCAAACGGGATGGCAGCAGCGACGGTGGAGACGTGCCCCGAGAACTCGCAGCTCAGACCCCCCGACGACCTCCGTGTGTCTGCCGCCGATGGAGTGACTTCTCAGAGAGGCTACACCAAATCTTCCCCTGTTTCCCAACCTGTCACTACACCGCAGGGTAAGACTGCAAAGTATAGTTTCCACGTAACAAGAATGGTTGAGAATTTTCTGTTGAGTGTTCTCTTTTTATCTTTTCAGGTAACTCGGAAGATTTAAACCTCGCTCTTTCTTTAGAGCAGAGTGTTGAAGAGATAAGAGTGCCTGCAGACGCCCACCCAGATCTACTCAGCAGTATCAGTAGCAGCAGCAGCACCAGCGACTTGCCTGCGGGGACAGCCATCCAACAAGAACCCTCACCAGCCTCGGCGCACCGCTGGCAGCCGCTCCCGAAAAACCTGGAGAGGACCCTGAAGTTAGTAGCAATAAGTCCCTTCCAGCCGGTCAAGCGTCCAGGGAGACACCAGCCCGTCGTGGTGCTCAATCACCCGGACGCAGACGTCCCGGAGGTCGCCCGGATCATGGAGGTGGTCAGCAGGTACAGGGGAGAGGTGCAGAAGGTGGTGCTGTCACGCAGGACCCTGAAGGTCCTCGCAGCCATGAGCGGAGAGGCCATCGAGGCAAGCGACCCAACGGACGGGGAGGACGACGTAAACCCCGTACAGGAGAGGTTCATCTTAAAATTGAAACTTCGCAGGCTGAGCAGGAAAAAGTACGAAGTAGTCAGCGCCGTCTCCCCCAGCAGGGATGCCGGCGCCACCACCACCACCAATTTCTGTTGCTGGTTTTGCGGCAGGGGGTTCACGAGCCAGGAAATGTGGATGCTTCATCGGCAGCGACATCTGATAGAGTGGAAAAAGCCAAACTGTGAAAACGCTTAAACGTCGCACACACTGGATAAGAATAAAAGTAGCCTGGGAAAAAAAATGTCTTTGCAATACAACAAAACAATAATGGAAACGGTGACAGTCACTATCCACAGTGTTGTTGTTTTTTTAAAAAGTCTTAATTATGAATGGTTGTTTATGAGGAGAAATAGAAAAATAATGGTCACACTTTCTGGAGGGTACACATTCTCAGGGTAACATTTACCTATTGTTTCTCTCCCAGTTTGAGTAGCTTGATACAAACTATGTTGGTTAGTGATTATTTGTACAACCACGACGGACGTGGCTTCGATAATATAGTTCTTTGTACTGTTTGTACTTTGTCTACGCAATAGCTTTATTTAAGGTGATTTAAGTACACTGTCATATGGAATCTTTTATAGAACACTGTAATATGTATATTTGCCATACCATCTGAGTTTTATGGATCAGTTTATATACGGGTAGGATATACAGTGTGGTAGCTATCATATTTATGTTTTTGGAATGGGACGTAGAGACCCACAAGTTACTCAGATATACCAAAACTGTGTGTTTAAAAAACAAAACAAAAAGACAATAAGCTGTTTTATTCAACATTTATTTATGACTCTTTCTGGTTAAGCCTTTATATGCTTTTGTTTATGCTTTTTTTTTTTTTTTTGGGCCATTGGAAGAATCTTTGTATCTGTAAAAAAAAAAAATTTGTATAAACTCCAAATTATGTTCAAACCTAGTATTATCTGTAAGAGGTATAATTTCATGCATTCTGTGAGCGGGAGCAGATATCCAACATGACACGACACATTTTACAACCTAAACCTGTGTCATGGGATGTCAATATGCAATGCTAGTGACATTTTTACTTCTTTTGAAATCTGAATTTTTTTTTAAGATAAAGAGGCCTAGATAATTGGATCATGTGGTGTTTTTCTCTCTCAATGAGTTTCCTCACTTTTGACTTGAAAATGATAATCGTATCTTTTTAATTGCACTATGAAAGGAGGATTTCTATTTCCCGTTACCTCACCGTTTCAGGCCGAAACCTATGACAATCTCAACCGGTGTCCTCCTGTGGCTCAACGTTTTCCTTATGCAGCCGTGATCCCTCAGTTTTCACGGCGGGGGGAGGGGGGACTGGATCATGTGTGTGTCAGTCGAGGACCATTGGACAGATGTACCGAAATTGTGTTTCCAGAGTAAACACTTGAGTGTCTGTAACTCTGTAAATATATATACTTTTTCAGTTTAGATAAAAGATTTATAATTATGTGTGTACATATATATAAATATATATATAGTCCAGCTAGAGGTACTGTAAAATATTACCTGAGAATTTTTCACCAAGTGCCTAGGATGTTTTTTTTTCTTATGCAACAAATCTACATGAGTATGATAGCATTACGTGTTGAACAGAGAATAAATGAAAGTGTTTGTCAGTTCCTGGTGGCATTTTGTGAAAACTGAAGATGTGAGTTGTACAACACACACAAAAAAGAGTTTTATTAAAACGAAATATACAACCTTGCATTTTTTGACTCCACAAAGTATTGTCGAAACAAATTGTTTACCTTCTTTCTGCTGCTGCAGCAACACAGTCTCATTCCTCGCCTTAATATGAATCAGCTGTTTATTGCCTGAGCATTTATTAAAAACATCTTTATAAAAAACATCTAGTGAAAGAGTCTTCTGAGTCAGTGCTGCTTCAGCTCTGCATGGCCAGCACTGCAGACTAGTCTAGTATCCGATCCTGCTGACAGGACCTCAGATTAACAAAGATTAAAAGAGAGAGTGTCAGATAATGAGTTCTGTGAACACAGCGGGACGGGGGCGCACCAGTCCAGACAATCAGCTGTTCTCTGTACTCAATCAGTCAGGCTCATCTAGGGCTTCAGGGGGTAGCACAGCTTGGCGGCGTCCTTGGTGTTACTCTGGCTGTCAATCAGCACTAGAGGGTTCCTCTGGTGGTTATCAATGATGTGGGAGATGCTGCTGAAATACTAGGGAAAAAAAGGGATAATCAGTATTTCCTGAAATTACTCTGAACTTGACAAATCAGTTCTTGGAATATTGCTCCCAATATTTTTAATGATGTTTAACATGGAGGTTTGAGGTGTGCTATTGTGATATTACTGAAGTGTGATGCCTAAAATGATTGATATCATTTTTTATTGCATTTTTACAACTGACTGAAGCCATCAAGTTTAGAATTGTAATTAAAATGAACCAACATTTACCAGCATTTATTTCTTTTTCTTTTTTTACACTTTTTTATTCAAATTTGATCATATTATCTGTGTATTGCAATCCACTCACTGACACAATGAGGTATTGCCACATTTTTTAGAATGAAAGTGTTCTTAAACAAAAACTAAAATATGATCTTCACACTTAGTAACAGAGAGCAACAAACAGAGAGATCAAAGTAACAGGATAGAATATTAATATGGCTCATATTAAAAGTGAAACTGTCCTGCTTATTGTTTCCCAGAACTGGTATGCATGTGAGGCTTGTATTTACATGTATTTACAGGCGTCCTGAGTGTCTGGTAAAATTGACATCAGTGTGAGCTTTTAAATGTAGTGTTTAGTGTCCATGTTTCAGAGGCTTTTCTGATTGCTAATTATTACAAATCAAATATAGCTGCATAATGACAAACAGCTAGATTTACAGCCCACGCAGATGTAAACATGGATGTTTTTACAGTCCTTAATCATTAAAGACATATAGGCCACAATCCGGATGAACCCCAACTAAAGACAGCAGTATGAACACAATTAAGAGTCATGCACTGTACCTCCTCTCCTTTTTTCTCTCTCCCCAGTGCGTACTGCTGAGTCGTCTGTGTAAAGCGGACGGGGATGTTGTACACTCTGCCCTTATAAAACACCACTAATGTGTAGGGCTGCTGAGCGTCCTGACCGGAGCTCTTCCTCACCATAAACGCGCCGTCCTGAAACAGAAAGGTTATGGGCGTGTTGGTAGAAAAATATGCCAAGTGCTAATTTGGGTAGATGTGTAATAACAGTGCTGACATAAATAATGACATTCTCACTTTATTCGAGCGAAACAAGACTTCATCTGCAGTCTTGCGGTCACATGAACCGGCATACCACGGTTTCTTATAGAGGTCTGCGTCCTGAAATAAAGTCAAAGAAGAATTTTCAACCTTTACTCCAGATACATTGTGCATATACATATATACACAGTATATTTGTTGATTCATTTACTGATGTGCACGATATAATGATATAAAAGGTTAACCTTATCTTGATCTGTTGACTCATTTTCAATAGAAGCACTTTTTCTGTCAGCTTGTCCTGTGACAACAGAGACACAAACATTTGTAATTAGCTTGCAATAATGTAGCTTTTAATATGACATTTTAAATAAATATAACATATAATGTAACAAAAATGCTAAGAGTTTGTTTACTCCTCTGCATATGGTTGTTAACCTGTGATGCACTAGTGAGAAGCATATTTTACTTACTGGGGGACGTAAACTGTGGAATAGGAATCCTGCAAAAGAAGCCACAAACAGAGCATACCACAGTAAATACATAGTATAAAGCTGTGGTTGAAGCAATTTAACTCATTCAATGAGCATTAAAAATGCATCTGCACAGTATAAACATAATGCAGTGAGTGTTGCATTACTTACTTGGGTCGCTTCAGGTCCAGCGTGAATGCTTTTGGTGGAGGTTTCTGCTGAGTTTGAATCACAGGAAGCGATCGGCCTGTGGAAATCCACAAATGCTGCTATTAGCATGTTTGCTATTTAGTGTTAAATATAATTTGAAGACAAATTCCACAAATGGATTCTGTAAGTAAGGTTTTCAGTTGTTTCAAGGCTCATGCATCTGCTTTATCTGTTCATCCACATCTCCATTGTATGGAGTTAATGAGGGAAATCTGTAATGCCTAATGTACGTATCTATGCAATTACACCATAATGGGATGCTACAAGTCACTTTAAGTCTGCAACAGCCTAGAGCAACGAGAATTAGTTTACCACACAATTCAATTAGTAAAAAATGATGTCAATGTGCACAGATACATTTCAATTCAGATTCAACGTTGGTATACAGGAAAAACACTAAGCAGCTCTTTTCAATGTTAAATACTAGCTCAGTCTAGTGTGACTAAGAGTGGATAGGAACACTTACTTTCAAATTCTCTCGGTTTTAAGTCTGGCCTCTGCAATGAGATTCACATTGAATGATTTTCAGAATCATAAACATACTGTATAAGCACATCATGTCAGATATCAGAAGAAATATTTCATAATGCAAAGTAAAAACTGTAAAGCAATGATTGAATGTGTCATGTAGAATTAGTATTTAAAAGTTGAAGCAGTTATATTCATACCAGCCGTACAGGTGGTTTTGGTGACCTTCTAAAGAGAAAAAAAGAAAAAGAAAAAACAGTCATTGTCTACTTTCTACAGTGTGTATAATTGGAAACGTGTTAAAGAAGTGATACTTACTCTCTAGGCAAAGGTTTAGGTAGGAGTCGGGAAGGTCCCTCTGAAGATTTATCGCTGCAACCTAGAGAAGTGCACAATGCAAGAATTAAGTGATCACTCAGTTTATGTTTCGCTCATTGCACTGGCCGTCCTCTAGATGGCGCACCGTGCTGAAGTGATTCATGGTAGGGCTCTTTTCTGAGGTAAAAAAAAGCAAAACATGTGGACTGAATAAATACTCACTATCATCTGGATCACATACTTCATATTCATCACCGCCTGCGGGCTCTTGGACCTGCATCATGACAAAACCAATGAATCAGTGTTCTCGTGAATGTGGAGCTTATGTCAAATCAAATCTTGTTCATTTGTCATCACTTACATGAGTGGGAGATCTCCTTACATTCATTCTGAAAAAAGAGAAATATTAAAATCGTATCTGGACTTTCATTTTAAATAGAGAGAGAGTTAGTCACACTTGAAATAAAATTCTCTTTGCAAATAAAGATGTATCTCTTAAGCCTCTGTGTCAGCAGTCCTACCTGGGGCTGGGTTTTGGTGGTAAAGAATGTGATTGCGGCTTGGGGATTGGACACAGTCTGTAGGGGTACAAGCGAGTATTAGTCTCAGATTGTAGTGAGCATTAGTTCTAAAATCCTGTGATTATTGTATGAGAACCTAACATATTGTAAGAATGTCTCAAACTGACCTGCTTGTTGGAAGAGACAAAGAGTTTTCCTGTAAAGATGCCATGAAACCATAAGTTATAGCATTAAAATTCTTCTAATGTTGTTGCTGCTTTACAGTTAGATAAAGAAAAAGGCTTACCTCTTTGTCAGGAACTTCATAAAAATCTGAAGAATAACCAAAACCACAATTAGACAGTAGATATTAGACAGTAAAACCACAAAAGCCTCTTTTTGGTTTTGTGATGCATTGTCTAATTGCACAAACAAATCACTTCAGAATGCAACAATGCCTTTCTGGTTAGGTTGACTGTTTGATGTGGGACATATTGTAAATTAGTTCATTACTGTCCAGTGATACATTTCTGTAAAAAATGGTGTAAAAGTAGCACCAGTGTATAAGTCGCAGTCTGTTTTGGGGGCTGTCATGCTGGGAAAAAGACTGGTTTATTTGAATGCACCAGTAAGTATTCATTTATAAACACATATGTTTATACTCCAAAACTTTCTCAATTTACTTTTATTTGAAACACATATGAAACACCCATATTATACCTGAAACAGTGAGTCAGGTTAATGGTTAATGGTCCGGTAATGATTTGCTTAACTGAACTGGACCGGTATATTAACTCTGACTGGGTTCAGGTTAGGCTATGAGTTTCAATTAAACCTTTTAAAAGAACACAGTAAATTTACATATTTAATACAGTGTGCACCTGTGTGTTTACTCAAGTCTCAAAAACTCTTCATCAGAGCTGTGGCTGTGCGCAAATAGATTACTGTACCCGAGTAGCGCTTTTGCACATTGCGCTATAACATCAGTTTGGTCTGTAAATAGCCTACTGAAACACAGCAACTAGTGTCTGAAATACTTTTGATCAACACACTCCGTACAACCTACAGCATTAACGGGTCTATTTTTATTAAGCTCGAGTGCAAAATGCGTAAGGTGGACGCTCACATCATTATCTTCACTGTATTTTATAGTTATTGTTCTTAGTGTGGACGGCCTTTTACAGACCTATAATCACATCCGGATCCAACCTTTCTCTGTATTTCACTGGTGAATAAGACACACCGGTGTATAAGACGCACATTTAACGCTATACTTTTGCGTCTTATACAACGTTTTTTACGGTATGTGTTTTTTCTTTGGTCCATATATATCTTAACAACTATTAGATGGACTACCATTCTGTACAAGCTGCTATGGTTTCCACAGGATGCAACCCAATGACTTTAATGATTCACCAATTTATTTTGCTCCATGACGTTGACATTTTGTAGTTAGTAAAATGTCGCGACATGTATTGAATAGATTTCCATGTCACTCATGCCCTCCACATGATGAAGTCTTAGGTGACATCATCACATCAAATTTATTTTGTCCAATACGACCAAATACCTTCAGAACTAATGACATTCCCATCAGCCTCCGCTGTACTTTGTGTTTAGTGCTAACTGGCAAATGTTAGCATGCTAACATGCTGAAGCTAGTCACATATGATAATAATAATATGGTTTGTATGGTACCAGTCAATGGTTTGTACACACTTTTTCATTCTTGAATGGGACTGGTACTGCGTAACATGGTAATACTGTTAAGCATCACCTGCTCTACAGCATGTTAACATCATTGTCATTGTGAGCATTTTAGCATGCCGACATTAGCATTTTGCTATTTAGACTGTGCCTGTAAGTACATCCTCGCAGAAATGCCAGCATGACTGTAGACTCTTTGCCTAAATAAGACTTTTATCTTAGTATAAAAAAAACATATCATAACTATCCATTTATTTCCAAAATGTCGACTTTTCATGCACTTCATTGCACATTTTAAAATAAGTGCAAATAATGCATTGGGGGAAAAAAATCTTTCAAGCCACAACCCAAGCTTAATTAAATCTAATCATACAAGTAGTGCGTTACTTCTTGTTTAACAAGTACATTTTCAGGTAGTTTTTAAGACAGAGTGTAATTGCATGAAAGTTATGCTGTGTACAGATGATTAGGGCCAATGTAGAGGTTGACCCCTGGTGACCTGTATAGCATGTTTAGCCTGTGACATATGGTTGTACTTACCAGGACTGGGTGGGCGCTCTGGTAAAGGTGTACGCATCATGGGACGGTCCCTCCCTGGTCTGTGTCCACCATGCATTATAGGATCTGAGGAAAGCATTAATATAGCTTTTTTTTATTACAGTGTTTTGTTTATTAAAAAATGTTTTTTGGGAGTATTTTTGCCTTTATTAGTAAGTTAATGGCAGAGAAGCCAACAGGAAAAAAGGGTAGAGAGAGAGATCGTAATGACATGCAGCCAAGGTCCCTTGCCGGAACCGAACCAGGGACATTGTATATATACGACGTGCTGTAACCACGGGGTTACTAGGGTGCTACTAGAGTGCTCCATTACAGTGTTTTTATGGTAGTAGTACTATCCATATTGTTGTTTTTTCCACATATTGTATTTCCAAAGTCTCTCTTCTCTATACTTTGATCTGTATCTTACTAGGAGGTGGATTCTCTGAAGGTTCAACGTAGTTGTCATCATCATTACCGCCGTCTGGACTGATGTAGTCTTCCTACAAAGTAACATAATGCAAAAAATATACTGTAAGCTGTCCACTCCCATTGGGAGGTATTAACCAATACACAGGATATGGTGAAATTCACAGAGGCACGATGCACGTTACAGGCTGTGGAAATATGAGCACAGAGGCCTGCAGGACAGTATGTATGTGAGTTTGAGGCTTATAACTTAGGTAAGGAATCAGAGTTTCTTTACTTCATCACTCTCCACATCGGTGGGTTCAGGGGGCAGTTGTCTGGAGGCTTTGCCTGGGCGGAAGGGCTTCCTGGGTGGCCTGTCGGGCCGGTTACGGCAGCTGTCTGGAAAGGAGAAGCAGAAGCAGAAACAGAATGTCAGCATTTGCATGAACCACTATCCTGAAGCCCACTGTGTATTGCGGTTTGGCTCAGCAGTGTTTCAACTAAAAGGCTGAAAATAAACCAAATCAACTTATGTAGGAAGAGAGTGATGGCAAAGACTGCATGGGAAAAGGAACTAGAACATGCATGAATTTTGAGTTATATCATAAGAGGAACTAAGATTGTTGCTTTAAAAATCAGAATGCCATCACATATTTAACCTTTTATTGTGAGAAAAATAAGTTTCAGGAAAAAATGACACTGACCAAGATATTCCCCCCTAGGGAAGGAAGCTGAAGAAGCTGTGTTGAAAACCTTGTGGCTGGGAGGAGGCTCGTAGCTGTCATCATGGTCCTGACATGGATCCTCATACGTGTCATTATCCTGGAGGCAAGACACATTCCCAATATTGTTAGATACAAATATCTCAGAGGACACTTTAAATCACTTTGATGTTCAGTTTTTCCCAACTTACGTAATCAGGGTCAGAAAAGTCATCACACTCCCTGTCTTCATCTGTAAACACAATCATTGAAAGGGATTTCATGAGAAAGAGGGGGAAGGAGAAACTGTGATGAGTTACTTCCACATAAAAAGTAAAAGTAACACATCTAATTCTGGATTTCATAAAAATATTAACCACCGAATATACATTCATCTGAGCAGGTGTCAGAAAAATGTGTCTAATTTTAGCCTTGAAGCCTTGTCTATTAGTCAGTTGTTCCATTGAGGAAGCAGTGGAACATGTAACCTCACCTTTTGAACTGTTGAATAACCTTTCAACAAATGACTTTGTCCCACATTATTGCTGTTTTTGTGATGCAACCTCAACAGAAGCACAGTGTGTTTCTTCAAACATTTGGAAACAGGAAAAGTCTATCTTGTATGTACTTTTAGCACTTGTTTTTGCAGCTGCTGTGTCTTTACATGGTATGTTTGTACAATCTGGACATTTATGAGTCAGAAGGTTTCAACGTCGGAGTTTATGTACTGATGTGAAACTGGACTGGATGTTCTAGTCTAGTCATGTCAATAACTTAATGCAATTACATTTCTGGGAATGAAACGAACAAGTTATGTTGCTTGGCAACAAGGCGGAAAGCCTCTCAGGTACAGACAATTGCAGCAAAGTTAACAAGAACCAGAACTGGCCACATTACTCTAGCTCTTAAATCTTTACCTGGCTTCCTGTTAGTTATAGATTTTAAAGTGCTGCTGCTGCTGCTATAGATCACTTAATTCTGACCATTTCTTGCTCGCTTGATCAATATAAACTCAGTAGACTTGCAGTCAGCTGTTAGCATCTCAAGTCAAAACCAGCTTTTAGCTATTATGCTGCACATATGGAACCAACTTCCTTCTCCAAATCTAAATTTAAAACGTGCTGTTCTGTGCCTTTGATTAATTTCTCTACTGTATTTTATGTTCTTTGGGAGCAACGTGTAATGAACTGTAATGGCACTCTAACTGTATTACTGATCATTTGCTTTTATTTGATTGTATCTTATCTCAATGTTGAATGTCATTTTAATCTCTTTTAATTGATTTATTTTGCATCGCCTTTTTACAGTGTTAAACGTTGCTCTAATGCATTTTTTTAAAATCTTAAGTAATGACTTTGATTTGTTTTTAAAAGGTGCAGATAAACTGAACTATTAGGGAAGTTTTAATAGCAAGTGAATAAGAAACCAAGTAGGCCTTCACAGAACAGACAAGGAAAGTTCAGATAAATTAGGGCAGTTATGACAATTGCAAACTGTGATTATCATGGGTGTCATTATCTGAAATACATGAACAAGCTAAAAGTCAGCAACTAAAACAACTAAAAATACAAGTAAAAATTCAACTTTCTTAAAAATATTGACTTTTCAGCATCTTCTCCCTTTATGAACGTGTTTTTAATGGAATGCTGGTATGCATGTTGTCCAAATTAAGGGTGATAAATAATGATGAAGACAAAACATAGCTTAGTTATACTAAATATTGCCCTACTTCTAACCCAGAGATCAATGGGGGAAAAGCAGGCAGTGAACAGTTTTTTTCTTCAAGCGTGGTAGATTTATATAGCGCACCAAAGAAATGAGCTACCACAAACCTTAGATAAATAAATAGAGTACATGTGGTACATTTACATTTGCTCGGTTTGCATAAATCATATTTGAAAACTGTATGCTTTTGCTGTGCAAGGAAAACTGGGGGTACAATAAATACCAAATCATCTGCACCTTTAAAGGACAGATTCACATATTTTCATGACTGTCAATACAATAACTCAAGTACCCATATGTACAGTACATTGCAAGAATTCATTTTTGAACTTTAGCTTAAAGGAAACATCGGTTGTTGTGGGGGTGGTGGTGGTGTTAGCAGTGGGGGGAAGGGGGGGTCTCACTTCACTCGGAATCTGTGGAGCGAGACTTCTTCATTTGAAGGGTTTCGTGTGAAACCAGGAGTAAAGACACATTACTTACGTCTGTAATCTCTCGCAGGTACTTTTGGCACCGGTTTGCTTTTCAGTCTGCCATGTAGAGAGAGAGATTGACAACAGCAGGTGATAAATGACATAACAGTGATATGACAGAGGTTTTACAGTGAGAACACTCACTATTAATACAAGATAAGTGCTGATAATTACAGTATTAAAGTGGAATTATTTGACTAATAATTATTTGTCTTCGGTGACATAATTCCTGTGCTGTAGAAGTGTGGAAAGACTATATTTACATATCTGAATTTAACAGATTCATGTACATATTTACGTGGCAGGATGAGTATAAATAGATTCTGTTATACGTGTGTCGTTATAATAGCTATCCTCCTGTGTCTTAAGGGGATTCATCTCAGGAAAGGAAAGTGAGACAACAGCCATCTGTTTCAGTTATTTTTGGTCTTTCTGTCTGTTATTCCAACGGTTGTGAAAGAGGAATCAACATACACCCACTGATGTATATGTCTATATATACAGACACCACACACACAAGATTACTAAACTTAGAGATTTACCTCCTACTTAATAATACATGCATATGTCGCATATGTCTCATATGTCTAATACACTTTAAAAATGCAGTATAGATGTGGAAAGTTTAGAGAGTTACCTTTTTAGTTTATTCAGTAAGCTGCCGTCATTTTTCTTGATGTCCTGAACGATCTTCTGAAGCTGCCTGGAAAACACATGATTTGGTTTTGAGTCACAAGTTTTTCAGCCTTATATGCTGAACAAAAGTGTTAAACACGTGGTTACTGGTATTATTTCAGCTTATCCATAAACAAAAACACACTCAGAATCATTTGATGTTACTCAGATGGGTTCATTCTCTATAAATCCACATTTCTGATAAGGTTTATATTAAAGTTTTGATTTATATAATGGAAAAAACACTCATTTTTACACTCAAAATGATCAGGACACGATAAAAAATGTGTTGCCCAAGTTTTAACCCTTTTGCAGTTTGCGGAGTAAACAGATGGTAAATGGACTGTACTTATATAGCGCCTTTCTAGTCTTTTCGACCACTCAAAGCGCTTTACACTACAACTCATTCACCCCATTCACTCGCATTCATACACCGTTGGCACAGCAACGGGAGCAAATAGGGGTTAAGTGTCTTGCCCAAGGACACATCGACATGTAGACTGGAGGAGCCGGGAATCGAACCGCCAATCTTCCAATTGGAGGACGACCGCTCTACCTCCTGAGCCACAGCCGCCCACATACGTGTTACATCTGGTACCCCTGCTCCAGGTCCGGGGAACTGTTGCCCTGTTCTTAGCTCATAAGGAGTGAACCCTGTAATTGAATTCACTGAGCTTCTGATGGACATTAAGGCTAAAGGCAGAGCATCCACCCAGCTTAATTTAGTTTGAGCACACACTTTCCCAATTTTACCTTTAATGGACTGATTCATTCTTAATACTAATCTGTTTACTGACACTGTAATGCAAACGAAAGGAAACTGTGATTTTGCTGTCAAATTTGGCCACAACGTAGTAGATAATACTGCTTTCATTTCATTATATACTATGTATACAATTACTGTACAATGTATCATAGCAAACTTTTCTATTTTACCACTTATTATTACTTTTATTTTATTGTATTAGGCTCCATTGTTGTGTGCAATGTGCGCTGGAAAGTATTTCTTATTCTTATTACAAAGCATAAGCCAAAAGGTCAAATAAAACTCAAAGTGCTTACCGAATCTTTGCCGCGGCAGGAGCAGCGAGTTTACCTAACGATTCCATATTCATATTTAATTCAAGTGACTACATTTTTCTAGCGTCATTCCCCTTATGCTTTCAGTCTAGTGCTAGTCACGTCTTTGTCATAAAGGGGTGGGTATTCGCTTCTGAAAGAAAAGTCACTTCTCTTTTCCACTCCCCTTCACCCTTTATACACGCAAACACACACACAGCAACACATGCACACACACACATTCAACAAACCTCTTGCATCATTAACACGCCATCGTCTGCAAAGAATTGCGCAACTCTCTTTAAAAGGCTCTCTATAAAGATTTATTACTGTTACGTGACACATCTTGGTGGGTGTAAACAAAAGGCAGGTACTTGATAATTCGTCGCCGTTTTTAGTCTGTGGGTAAAGTCATGTGTGATGTGATGTGTCGTGGAAAGTACGGTGTTGTAATCTTTAATGAAAGATTACAAAGCAAATGAAAATGATCGTGCAGCCCGTCCTGTTAGTTTGTGTGGAAACCAGGAAGCTGTCTGTGGTGAGAAAAACCCACACTGCTCAAGAATTAAAGAGACAGTTTGGATCTTTAAGGAACCAGCTGTGCATAATTCATGATGACAAAAAAAGAAAGCCTTTAGTCAGCCTTTATTCATCATTCAGTCTGGAGCCGCTCAGCTGGAAGTTAATGTGGAACCACTGGGGACACTTATGGGAAATTCAATTCAACCTCCTTTGTTTTTTCCATTCATTCTCTAAGAGCTGTACATCCTTGTGTGTTATAACTGACCCATTTTATGTAATGTATGAAACTATCATTTCCAAAGCAGTTTCTTTAGCTTTGATGTATGTAGATATGACTACTTAAAAGTGTTTATATGATTGTCTGCAGTTCAGCTGGGGACTGTAGATTTGGCACCAGAAACTTTTATGTATGTTCACGTAAAGTTATATTTATGAACAAAAAGATAACAGAAGCAAAAATGGACCCTGGGAAAATCACCAAAATAACTTGGAGCATAAGTATGCAGATTACAACAAAATGAATAAAAAAGACATGTTTTATCTCGAGATGTCCACTTATTCAACATTTATATTCTGTGTGTGTGTGTGTGTGTGTGTGTGTGTGTGTGTGTGTGTGTGTGTGCGCGCGTGCGTGGCACATTTCATTTTCATGCAGACCCCAACAGGTACAAAAAGTAGGCCTACTTGGCAGCAACTGAAGATGAAATATAAAAATATAGTTCAAGTAAGTTATAATTTCATTACAAGCTATTGTGATGTTGTTTAGCCTGCTCTATCTCATTAAACAGCATTCAGTGGCTACATTCAACATGTGATATATTTCAGTAGTTAGTGAAATCTTCTATGCAAAAAAATGTCAATTTTCAGCCATCCCAACACTGCCATTATTTAATGAACTGAGAGCATGTCCACGATGTGTCGTACAGACGATACAAGGGCTGATAATATTGTTCAGATAAATTATCAATTGTACAAAAAAACCGAAAACACTCAAACAGAAAATCATCAGAGAATGATAAAACATCCCAGCGGGGTCTGATCACCCTCTGACGGAGATTTCTACAGAGTATTTGTGCTTCAATATCAACTGGCTCTTTAAGAAAAGGACACACCATGTCTGACAGCTCCTTCAATCTGCAGGCTTCAGCTAAAAAGAAGGAGAAACTCAGGGTTAGTTGAAGAAAACTTGCCAGCGAGCAGGTTAGTTTTCACGGAGTATGTTGCCAGGGTAACTGACTCAGAGTCAAGCTGAACTGGCTTTGTGAAACCGAAAACCGAAGTATCCTTCAATTCTAAGTCAACTAACTCAGAATTTTCACTAAAACTGCTTTCTGAAATAGGCCCCTGCTCCCTGTGTAGATATAAACAATTCATTATGAAGTAACAAAAACAATTCTTATTTTCACACTCATTAAAACGTAATACTTGATGATATTCCATTTTTGCCAAGTCCGTTCTGTTACTGCTGACAATCCCAATCTAATAAAGGCACACAAACAGCTCATAATTGCAGGAAGTTCAGCCAAAAGTTGTTAACCACAGAGCACAATTTTCTCACACCCTAACAATGTCCGGTTACTCACTGGTAACCCTTCTAACAGATCATAAAACTGTACCACACATAACCGATGCATTCAATTATACAAATGAATGGAAACATTTGCCTGAAAATAATGATGATTTAACACACAACACAGAAATAATGTTGGAGAACAGGGCTTAGTGAAAAGGGAGAGGAGCAGCCTCATATAAAGGTTTTAAAAAGAATGAAGTATTAAAAATGATGTTTCCAATGTTTTTTAAAATGTTCATTTAATAACAAAAGCAAGTCAGTTTTTAAAATGACAGATATTTAATTCAAAATATAAATTCAAAATGATGCTGACATGAAGTTTGAATTTGAATGACTGATTCTAGTTTATTATTGTCACACATGCACACACGCTACTCATACACATGCACATGCACACACATACATACAAATACACACGCACACACGCATACACTACACATGGGGATACATGAACAGGAACACATCTCACAAACAAGAACAAATGTGCAGGTGCAGTCAGGAAGACAAACAACCCTCTCTCCACACACACACACACACACACACACACACACACACACACACACACACACACACACACACACACACACACACACACACACACACACACACACACACACACACACACACACACATATCCAGCTGTATATGTGAACAAGTACAAACAGGCTGATGGCATGTACACGCAGACAATCTTCTTCTTTGCAACTAGTGGAACACTGTTTATGTTATTTCTCCGGTCACCTCCTACTCATAATAATAAAATAATAGAAATAATAGAATATCTGACTATCAGTGGATGTGAAGAGGATTCTATGTTTTGTCATGAGTATAACTTCAGTGCTCCTAAAATGTTTTAATTTTATGACGAATGAAAAGGAGATAAAAAAAGAAGAAAAAAAGACAGCGGGTAGGATGAGAGGAAAGGAGAGTGATGGTTTGAGCTTTGTGATGACAGCATTATGAAAGTGTCACTTACGGTTGGTGGATGAGACTGAACTTGCTCAGGTCGCTGTTAGACAAATTCTGTGAAAGCATGAGAGAGAGCACAAATGTAACCACATGGTGACAAGTTGGAAAAAGCAAGAGAAAAGTAGACAGTTCATAGATGATTGTAATTCCTCATTCCACCTTTACTAAATACATGCATTTGAGCTGTAATGCTGCACACTTATCTACAGTCATGCACCAGCTCTTATATAACAGGAGATGGCAGCATCTCACTAAAAGGCACAGTTCACACTCAAGTTTTTGTCTAAATTGCACCTAAAGAGAAGAGAGTGTTTATTGAGGGAAATTATAGGAGCTTCAGGGTCACCCATATATTACATTCATGCATATAATAGCACTTAAATCTCACAGTTGTCAGTATTGATGATCAGTTGGGGGTTGGCTGCCTTGCTCAGTGACAGTACACACAGTTAGATGGAAGACTCAAATCCAAATCATGTTATTTATGTAATGTAGGTAGCTCATTTATTACATCAATGTTACCACAAGTGATCTAAAAACACACTCAGTTAACAATTCATAAACCAATATCATGTAGCACACAAAACAGTGAACAGTGAAGTAGATGTTTAAAACAGTTTTTTTTTTTTTATGTAGTGGTGGTTGATTACCCTTTTGTAAATTAAAACTGTCTACCTTCAGGTGAGGAGCTGGCCCCCTCCAACCACAAACAACAAACAACAACAACACTTCACAGTTTCATAAATCATCATAACACTGTAAAAATAGAAAAAGAAAAAAAGTTTATCCAACTGCCCGCTGCATTGTAATTTCTTTTTCTTTTTCTGTGTTGCATTTTAATGTGTGTTTTGCAGTAAGGCAATTGTGATTTGTAAATGAAAGGAAAATGATTACCATAAAATATGCAACAAATCCTTCTAAATTATGTATTCCCCTCTTCATTCATAATTCATTGCTCCAGGTCGTTACTTGCTCTGTCTCTCTCCTGTTTTATATTTGTCGAAATGTAATGAAGATCCATGACGAGGATTCATGACAATGTCTGTGACAACGATCCGTGCCGGCCAAAGTTTGGAATTGTTCGTTCGAGTCTGTAAGATGTCAGATGAACAAACACAGAGAGGCTTGTGATAAGAGGCACGTGGCTTAGATATGGGTCTAATATGGATAGTTAATTTTAGCATGAATAATGTATGTATGGCCCTTTATCTGTGGAGTCTCCTGTGAAACAAGTGCAGTGATGTACGGTTAAGATTCCTTCAGTAGTTATTCAAAGCTGTTCATGATATATATAACATGTTCCATAGTTTAGGGCTTGATAAAACAACTCACACTACCTTAACGTGTGCAAACGGGAAGTTTGGTGCAACAAAAGGATGTATTACCTCTAGGAATAAACCCATAGCTCAGTAAGAGCCCTTTAAGTAGAGCTTGTAATTTAATAATTTGTAAATCAAAGAGTGAGATCACTTAATATGAAAGGCTTTACCTCCCTCAAAGAAATGAACCTTGGCCTCACAGATACACACTTGATCATCCCACTGGCTTACAGGAGAGAAAAAAGTATCTGTATAAAATCCGACTTAGCCTTTTGACACCGAATAAAATATCAAATAGTCCGCCCCAGTGGATACTCAGGCACTGCTCCCACATTGAATTATTTATAGGAGTGTCTGTGCTCGTTCAAATGAGACACAACAGCTCTACAAGCTGCAGCCTCTCCTTTGTATCACAGACCAGATGCCCTCACTCATATTGTCACGTCATAATTTCTCAGAAGACTTGAAAATGCACGTACAATTGAATTAACATGTGAACAGGCATCTAGCTTACTGCTTCCATGGTCCAATGTTTTTTTGTGTTCACTCCTTGTGGTGTGATTTGTGTCAATGTGTGTTATGAATGCTGCATGTCAAGCTCTGAGAAGTACATTATCCAAATGAATGCTTCATCAGCTCTTATAGGATCACAGCAGTATTATAGATGTTATCACTCTAAAGGCTGTTAAACAAAACAGGAAGTGGACCAATAAGTAATACATAACCTTGGTATTTATTCCTATTCTGTTTAAAGGAATTGTTTGACATTTTGAGCTTTCTTAACATGAGTTAGAAGACTGATACCACTCTCTGTTTTTTAAGTATATAACGTTAGCAAGAGACAGGAGACAGCTAATTTAGTTTAGCACTAAGATTGGTAGTAGGGGGAAACAGCTAGCCTAGGAATTCACTGCTAGGTGTATAAGAAATAGCCCCCCCTTAAAATTACTAATAACAATTTTTACTCTTCAATTTCTCCAGTTTAAAAAACCTTACATGAAATGTATAAATGAGACATATATATACCTATAAGGAATTCATAACATTGATATTTGTTGCTATTTTGTTTAAAGGAGTAATTTGACATTTTGAACTTTCTAACTGAGTTAGAAGATACCACTCTGTTAATTTGAAGCAGGAGACCGCTAGCTTAGCTTAGCACTAAGGCTGGAAGCAGAGGGGAACAGCTAGCCTAGAAAGTCATTGCTAGGCTAGTTTTAAGAGATAGCCCCCCCCCCCCTTAAAATAGTTTTTTAATATTAATTAATTTCTTCATTTATAAAAAAAAAAACAAAACAGATAAACAAATGAGATATACTGTTTATTTGTATGCTTTCGGGGTGCTAATTGGACAAGCTATCAGTTTTTATGCTAAGCAATGCTAACCACATTTCCCTCCAGCTTCATATTCATATTTAACACTGACAGACAGATATGAGAGTGCTATCAGTCTTCTAATCTAACTCTAGCCACCATGTGAAGGTTTTTGAATGTCTGATATTGGTGCCATACGTGGTATTAAAAGCACACAGACTGGGACAATGTTTCCATAATTCTAATTCTAATTTTTTTCACAAACAAAACTGCTCCAACTACTGCTCCAGCGCTTCATTAGAAGTGTTGCAAATAATTGTTGTAAACAATGTTATAGCTCTAAGACCTTGCAACTCTTTCATTTTTAATTTATTGTAAATTTGTTTCTCATTTTTAACCTTACTGAGTGAATTTCACAGGAATTCTAATATGCATGTACCCTGTGCCTGTGCAAATGGCAATAAAGTCTCTTGTAAAACTTGATATGATATTGAATTAATATAATCTTGTGAAAAAAATCGACATGCTGTATAGTATAGCTTTAAATCATGATGCCTAAAAATAGTAAATAATATAAGCTGTATGCTAAACATGACCATATCTGTAACTGATCTGTGGACTCTTAGTGGTAGATGTTTTACAAGGCAGCTCTGTGTATACAGGTGCCAAAGTTGTAGCTCACAACTCTGCAAATACCCACGTTTTGTAGCTCTTTAGCATGAATTGCATCTGTGTGAAATCTCAGTTCCACCAAAAAATAGGCACACAGAGGACCACTTTTCTTTCCGTTCACACGTGGCTTGCTGTTGGAGTGGCATGCAGCAAGCGGAAGGTGTGACACAAGACATTTGTTAGTGGTTTAAAAAAATAGTTTCATTTCACAATACAGAGAGAACAGCTTCACAGCTACATCCCCACAAAATTACCTGTGGTTCTTTGACTGCAGCTGCACGAGGTCTCATTACTGTCACTTGGTGCGAAAACAAATCTACACTACATTTTCCAAAATCCCCAGAGTAACAATATAATTCTGGTTTAAGGTGTTTTTCCTCCTTTAAGGCTCTAACACTTTGTTTTTTTCACCCTCTATTATCCATTACAAGGAGAAAAACTTGATTTAGTAAGGATAGAATTGGATTATATTACAGTAATGCCTGATCTCTGCTGGATATTATATATTATATTCACTCAGATTCTTTCCAATAATACCCTATACACATTTTACAAACCTTCCTTGTAAATCTCATACCATTTTTATACCATTTCGGCATGTCAATGTAGATGTTTGATGCCAACAACATAGTAACCGCATGATATAGTACATTACCACTGATTTGTGCATGAACTGTCCTTTACCTCGAGTGGCCTTTGTTCATAGTGCTGATGTCATGCACAGAAGTTGAAAGTGACTTCCTCTCATCGCAGCCACACACAGGCAGCGTCACATGATGGAGCCTGACAGTCTTTTTGATCTACTACATATCTCCTTTAACCTGTCTACCTGTGCAAGCGACTATGGCATCAAAAAGATGGAGATTACCTTTATCTGCAGGGTGCTGACTGACTGTCAGTCCCATCTGTATTGTAATATACAGCCACCCACCACTCAGACAGATTTAGATTGTTTTTCTTCACCCCTCATTCTTAAGCACTGAATGATGAAGAGACATAGTGGGTGTTATCTGAACAAGATGCATTTCAGACCTGTGGTTGTTCTTCCTTGTGCTCATTTACTTACAAGATTTCATGACCTTTGCTTGATCTATTGTATAAAAATCATATGAATATGCAAAGTGAGCCCAAGGCAGCGCTCATGACATTCAGGCCCTCTCTGCCCTTAGACACATGCTGAGTTCCTGATGAGTCAAACATGAACTATATTATAAACAGTCTGTATTCCTTCTCTGCTGCAGTTTCTGCCTTACATTGGTTTAAGAAAAGAGTTTGTGATCATGCATGTAAGATGAATTCACAGGAACATCTCTTAATGGTACTGGTGCAGAGACATTATAAATTTAAAGATCCTCCTTTATACATGTTTTAAGACATATAGGAATACTCTGCTTTGAATAATGACATGGTTTTCCCACAAAAAACCTCAACTGCTTCGCTAAAAATTATTAAAATGACATCTTTTCCTTCTCCCTCATTAAAAAGATCCAGAATATATGAAAATGCAAATATATTTCATTTATTTTTCATTCTCATACTGGACCATGATTGATTTCCATGCTAGATAAAATGTCACAAAATCATCTTCTACACACCTTAAACTCAGATTTCAGTTGAGCACAGAGAAACGTTCCCCCTTGAGAGCAGATGAATGTGTAAACAGACTTCTAGTGTCAAACACATACATCATCCTGCACAGTGAAGCTCAAACATCCAACTGAAGTAACAATAGAAAAAACATATTTTTGAGCTTTAATGTCTTGAAGTAAAAACAAAAAAGAAAACAAAAAAACATGTAAATATACAGGTATGTAAGTTTGTTTGATTTGATACTGCATCGTACCACACTAGTGATTCAATTGACAGTAAAGTATCAAAGTTTTTACAGTCTCTCTTGAAAAAAAAGTCCTTTTGATACAGGAAGTGACATTTCACAGCCAGAGGCAACAGCAGGTTTGTCAAAAATAGAAGAGGAACTGGATGCTATACTGAACAAAAAAAACGTATTAAGAGCACTACCCCCAGAAACTCATTTTAATAAATTATAATAAATAATATAAGGTAATAAAAGATAATAAATGTCTTTATATTAAAGAACCTGTATGCAAGATTTTGTAGCATCTAGCAGTGAGTAACTAAATAGCCCTCCCCCTCCCCTTTCAAGCATGAAGGAGAGCCTATGGTGGCTGTGAAATTTGTGAAAAAATGTTTGTCCAGAGAGATTTCTCTACAGGAAAGATTGCCAAAAAATAGTATAGAAAAAAATAGTCTGCAGAGGAAACTTTTCTGTAACACCACCATCAGGCCATACGTTACACCTGTACACCAGTTTGCTGTCAGGCTAACACTTCTTGCGAGTTGACCCCTTTCGTGTTCCATGTCTAACTACAGCTATAGGCCATGGACGTTTTTTTAAAGGACCAGTGTGTAGGATTTAGTGACATCTAGTGGTGAGATAGCAGACTGCAACCGACTGAATACATCCCTCCCTTCCAAGTGTGTGGGGGAAACTACGGTGGCCACAAAACTTGCAAAAACTGTGAAAAGCCCTCTCTAGAGCCAGTGTTTGGTTTGACTTTTCTATTCTACTGTAGATATAAAGGGCTCATTCTAAGATAACAAAAACACAACGATTCTAATATTCACGTAATTATACACTAATTAAAACATACTTATGAATATTATATTCCAAGTCCGTTCTGCTAGATGCCACTAAGTTATACATACAGCACCTTTAACTATGTTTGTAGAGCCAAAAATGCCAACACTGAAATCCACCAGGATGCAGAGGGCAGATTCAAATTTAACAATGGTAACACAGGTAGAGAACATGGTGAGGACAAGGCACAAGGACAAATAAACAAATCCTCTTTATAAAAATAGAAGGTTGTGCCTTTACACGGCTAACATATCTATTACCATACGTATTGCTTTCCCTTAATTAGTCACTATAATACTCCATTCAATACCAAGGTACCTCCACTAACTCCTAAAGAAGACTGAGAGTCTACGGCCATGCTAGCAGCTCTGTGAGGCTGTATTTGGGACATTTGGGGTGCTTTGAGCTAAGTGCTAACATCAGCGTGCTGACCAATGTGGTGGATCAATTGACCACTCGACCACTAGCATGGCTAAAAATCAAATACAACTAACAAAAGTTGACATCAATAAATGTATGACTGGGAATGTTTGTCAGACTCTGTAGTTTTGAAGCCAGTGGAACTGAAGCGTGTGCAGCCAGCTGTGCAGCCGTGCTTAAATATTCTTGATCAATATGAGAACGGGTTTACCTGAGCCCGATCTATTGATATGGGAAATATCCGTCAATACACATACTCTATGCACATGTATTTTTCAGATATGCACTGGTAACTTGTGCACCAAAACCTCCAGCTCTTGAATTATTAATAATTTCAACTGATAAAAATCCACACTGAGCCTATTTGGGTGAAGATAAGCATGGGAGATTTAGGGGTATTTTTAATGATGCAATATCAGCTCAGGGTCAGCGGCTAATGAATATATTGTTGCTCTCATTTTTATGTGTGACAAGGGCTGTTTGTCACTAAATAGCGGTGTATAAATGAATGCTTGCATGCCGACACACATGTATTAGGATCCTCAAAATACTAAATACGAGGAAGTTAAAAACCCATACCTCAGCTATTCGAGTGCATAAAATCCTCTTTAAAAACAGTTTCCCACCTTCATGACGTGGACAGACCTAATGATACTTACTCAAATAAGCAGAGATCACAGCTTTATTAGCCCCGAGACTCGTTTCTCACAGTCTCTCTCCCACACACAGACAGAGTTTTCACCTGCACTCAGTCTGTGCGCCTCACAGAAACATCACAAAGCCCTCAGAGATTATACACAAAATGTGGATGAGGGTGACAAAGCAATGAGACAGTACAGTGACATCAAAGCAGAAGTTGCGAATGATTCAGTCACTTCCATGTTGGGGGTAGCCGATGATTACACACTGTGAGAGTGCGGGAAGTAAGGCAAGCGAGTGAGTGAGTTTACAGTAGTAACAAGTTTCATAACCTGTAAACTTTCCCTGGTTTTTTAACTTTGGATTTTCACAGCAATAAACATACTTGCAGTAACTCAGCATCCATTGTAAAGTTGAGTTTCAATTTAATTTAATTTTCAAGTTAAAAGCTTTGCGATTCAGTATCTTCACAATAATTAACAATTTGATTTCAAAATAGAAGAGAGAATTGCACCATATGCTTGGTATTATAAACGAAGTTGGGCAGTTGTTTATTTTTATTTATTTATTTATTTTAACAAAACTGGCATAAATAGCTCTAGGGAATGTAATTATTCTGCTGTTTTTTAATACCATAATCATAATAATAATTGCTTGGGAGGATTTGTCCATTTTGACGTAATTAGAACAACAAACTCGACCCAGATATGATCCTGAACGGATTAGCAGATTATATATAAAACTACAACCAAGGCGGAAAGAGTATTTTCTGGTCAATTCAGGTGAAAAAAAAGGAAATATGAGAGGATCTACTCACCAGAAATCTTTGCCCATTTATTTTCAGTCTGATAATGGTGGTAGCACATTCTTGCATCTTGTTCTAAGCGTAGTAAACATATTGATTTAGTTTTCTGGATTGACATTTAAGCACACATATGATCTGAATTTGGCTTTGGTCGCACATGTATAGAATATATAAAGAGATATAGTGTTAGACATGAGATGACAGATGATCCACATCCCCTTATTAGCTTGGATGAACTTTGAAATGCTGATAAAATAGGCCAACACGCCCTCTTAGCATCCACTGGCATTCTCACCACTCTTTATAAGGTCTCCCATCTTTCTTGTACTCACCTTGCACATAAAGAAGGCTACTTGTGACTGGTCCCACCCCTCACACTCCTCTTTGGACGGCAGGTTCATTTCTGTCTCAACAGGGAACCTCTGAGCAGGAGTGTGCTATTGGAAGTACAGTAATAGACTGACCCGTCACGCACCGCTGCTCCAACACACCAGTCAGCTTCAACAAGGAGAAGTACACACAGGGAGGTCACCTCATTAAAACCAACACGTATTCTCTCTCTCTCTCTCCTTCATCCATTTGAAATACAGCAATTCATGGTATTTCCACAAATCTAAACTTGTCCCCCCCCTCAAATTGGGATCCACAAAAGGGAAGCAGGAACTTCCTCAAAGTCTTTCTACACAAAAAAGCCTTAAGAAACAAAAGTGTCATAATAGAATGCGGTTTTCACCTCCCAGCTCAGGCATGCCTCATTTTCAGTCAGGCAGAGTGTGTAATTTACTTTACATTTATTTTTTATTTCAGTGTGTAATCTTATTTAAGGTGTAAGACTATTAAGACTCCAATCTCACAGAAGGTGGAAAGATTGCTGAAGTGGTAAACATAGCGCTGCATTATCTCTAAATTAAAGTGATATGGGGAGAGCGTGCTCATTCAACTTTCTGAAATTTTCATTAAGACAACAAATGGAGTGTTTTTTTGTTGGCTAACGTCTCTGATATGACTGTGATCAGGCATGTCAAGATCGAGCCAACACAACAGCGAGATCTACAAATGTGATAAATCACTTTAAATTAATATTATTTTGATCCTGTTTTATCAGACTGAGCAGTGTAGAGACAGCTGATAAACTGCCTCCAAATTTGAGAATTTTAATGTTATTTTTGGATGTGCCAGTCACTATTCAAAAACTCAAACTTATAAGAAAGACAGGGTGTATGGGTCTGCACGTCCAAAACACTTCTACAGTTGCTGGATCAAAAATCTAACTAAAGACAAGAATCAGACAAAAGAATTGCACACTTTACTAATAGCTCCCGGCAATTTCAATCTAACAGAGATCTTGATCAGCTATTGTCAAATCACCATGACAAAGCAGAACAAGCAACATGTAGACAAAAACACATTCCTCACTCAGGTGATTATGATCTGCATGATTGAGAGTCAATCTACCTTTAAGCTGAATCAATTAGTGGTCCAGCTTGTTCTGCTTTGTAATGGTGATTTGACATTGCTGGGAGCTTTTAGTACAGATATTTTGTCTGATTCTTGCTTCAAACTTAAAAGAAGACAAGACAACATTTTGGGAAATACACTTATATGTGTTTTCTTGCTCAGAGTTAGATAAGGAAAATTGGAGAAAGGTGGAGTATGCTACCTGTGGAGAGAACGAGGCCACGAATGAATTGCAACTATTTCAGTTTGAACAGTGGCCGGTTAGTTCAGTTTGTTAGAGCGTGGTGCTAATAACGCCAAGGTCGCGGGTTCGATCCCCGTACGGGCCACAAGTGTTTTAAGATGAGTTCTCATCAAAGTGACACATAGTCACTTAAACTAGGTCAGATAGTGTTAGGTTGAATATAACATATTTGTGAGTATTAAAGGTACTTAACTCCAGACTCCATACTTGATGAACAAACTTGAGAATTATATCAATCAGCCCTTAGCAAGAAATTCTCACTGAGCTCTAACGAATGATGATGAATAGGAGTTGTGTAAACATTTAATCAATATTATGGAATGGCCTTTATTCTAAAAGGAGGGTTACTTTTTCTACATGTTCCATTTATTTCAGTGATAGCAGGCACGTGTTTGATCCTCTCATTAGATCATAACTATAACTTTAAAACGCTTCCTAAATACATACAAAAGCAATGAAGAAGTACACCGTAAAACAAAAGGGAACCATTACTTTTTTGGTATCAGTTTGACTGTGTTAGCGTTTATTAGTTTGCATGTTTTAGCACAGTCTTTAACTGTGTTATGAGGCATTCTCAACTTTAAATATTGATGATACAAAACAGTGACTATTCAGCGATAAAACTGGATAATAAGACTTAGCTTTAGGCTGTGGGTTTTTTTCTTTTAGTCTTTTTTTGATGCTCTGTTGGCTATCGATTTCAAGATGTTTAATGCAGAAGGCTTACTGGACCTGGCACTTTCTTCTGACACCATATGAGTGCTGTCAAAACAAAGCTGTCTGCTCCAAGCACTGAGATTCTGATTTTTATTCTCAAGTATTTTCAGTTTTTTCACCATTATCTATCTATCTATATATCTATCTATCTATCTATCTATCTATCTATCTATCTATCTATCTATCTATCTATCTATCTATCGCAGAGTGGTATGATTAGCAGTTACAGAATATAACGTTAGCAAACAGATATGGAGCTTTTAGGGAAACTTGGTGCTAGCTGGGTAATATGAAGTGGGATTTCAGAGCTTTTTCACTGAAAACTGTTACAAACTGCTGCTAAAATGAGGCTAATGAGAGTGAAACAAAACATAAAAATGTTTGGTTGGTTGAAAAAGACTGTGGAGCTGAGTCTCTGTTGGTTTGACAGTATAAGGGACACCTTTCACATTATGTTAATTAAGTTATGCTTTTTACTCTGTGTGAAACTTTATCTCCTCTAGCGCTCAAAATAAAGTTCTTAGGGTGTAAACAACAACTGGCTGCAAAGCTTGAGTTTGGCTCACAAAGGTAAAATACAGTCAAATTGTCCTTTTAAAAACCAAATTGAATATGCAGAATGACTGTAAATAATTATCGGTCAATTTTATTAGGCACCCGTAGAGCTACTGAAGAAAAGTTAGATGAGAAATTGGGTTCATTGCTCTTCTCGTGATTGCTGCTGGCACTAAAGGAGCTATTTGTCTTAGTGATGTTAGAATTTCATCAGTCTCGGTTTGGACGGAGGCCAGCACCTTCATACACAGCTGAGTGACTGCGGGGGTAAATAGTCAAACAATAAGTCGCGTCTGCCTTGTGACACCAGTTAACCCTCAGATCGCCGTGTTAATGAGAGCTGTGTAATAAATTCCATCAAGCGGACCGAGGAAAGGTGTTTGTATTAAAGAGAAGAAATGAACAGAGGCTTTAGTAATTAGATGTAGAATCAAGGTCTGTAATGATTTTTTCCCCGTGACTAAATCCACAAATCATTCCTATATGGTCCAATGAAGCAGATGCATTATTGTAGATAATTACAGCACGGTGACATTTAAACTCTTTCACATTGCTGACCGCTGTAGCAGAGAAATCAAAACCAAATGCAGCCATGGCTCATGTTTTAATTACCTTTTTGAAAAGCAAAGTATTAGATGAATTAAACAGATTCTATCTATTTTAATTTTCGTTCCTGATCACTGAATATGTCTTTCTTTTCTCCATATATATGTTCCTTATCATCAGTGGCAGGCATACAGTACCTGTATGTGTGAAAAGGCCATGCATGTGTTTGTGGTATCTCTGGGGAAATGCCCACAAAGTCTCTCATTCTAGGCAGTAAGCTAATTAAAGCGATGGAGCAGATGGTGCAGACTTGGTCCGGACATAATGAGACGGTGAGTGGCGAGACGAACCGGACATGGCAGGACAGCTGTGAGGTGTTTGTGAGGTGACCATGATTCAGGCATCTCCCTGGAGTACAGCTTTACTCCAACCAAGATAGAAGATTTACAGCTGCATGAAAACTTTTGAGCAGCTTTTGAAGAAGCAACTGCATAAGGCCTTGTTTACTACCTCCAAATGTGTGTTTAGAGAGCAACTTTTACTGGCAGTGAATAAAGCCATGCCAACAGCATGTTTTTCATCTTTATCCTTCTATCCTCAATCATTCGATCTTGGCAGGTGTTTTTTGGTAAACACCAAATCTTCAACACCTGTTGCCAGAAGCTTTTCTTGTGTGCCATCTCTCGCCAACTCTGCTCCAACTGACACACTATCAGGCAAAAAACCCCAAAACAACACAAACAAAAAAAATGCTTCAGCTGTGAAATAAATAACTGTGGCACTACCAAAGTGGGTGTTTTTCCTGGATGGAACTTACATAGGACACAACAACAAGAAGCTCATATAAGCCGAAATTCCTAGAGGTGCAGAAATACATTGGATAGCTCGTCTCAAAAAAGATGTTCCAGGCTCCTGTTGTGCCTCGCTTGAGGAAACGGTCTAGAGCAGTGGAAGCCGGCATCCAAAGGCACGAAGAGGTGAAATTTGAGGATGTCAGACTGTACCTGGTGGAGAAGAAAATGGGCCGCAGCAGGAGAAGCTTTCTGACCCAGCTGGCCAGGTCAAAGGGCTTTATTGTGGACGACATCCTCAGGTTGGGAAAAAAGCTTGCCATTTTGTTGTTCACTGACTGAGCATGGCTCGGTGCTTAAAAGCTTTTCTGAATGTGAAACTCAGGAGAGAACACTAATGTAGAGCATAAAGGGATGCCCGAGTATTTTCTGAGTTTTTTTTTGGGTACCAGCATGAATGGTTTGACCTTCAGGTTAGCCCTCAAGGCCTTTTATTATTACCCCAGTGAAATGGAAGGTTATAAAACTTATTAAATGGCTGGTTGGGCATGGTAGTACTGACTAAAACAGCCAGGTCAATAAATGCAAAATGAAGGCTCATTTTCATGCTTAAATAAACATTCATTTATAGTCTGTAGAAGCAGTTAAAATAGATAATGTAATGATAAGCGGTGCACACAATTTTGGATTTAGCAATCAAGGATGACACCAACCCATTACTGCTTAAAAGGACAGTTCAAAATCAGTAACTTTGTGCTGTTTTCTTAAAAGTAAGAACTTAAGGTCCATCTAGCTACAGAGGAGCCACCAGAGGCTCATGAATACTTAATCAACCAGGTTTAGGGCATCCATCCAGTCCCTGCAACACCTTAGTGGATTTTCCAACCTCAGCTATAACTCACAGCTCCTATATATAGTAAATATATTTGGGAGTGAGAAAAAAAGAGCTATCCCAGCTACAACTTGTTTGCAAAGCAGCTAACAACTTTGGAAAAAAAGGTAACAGCACACACAAACTTTTTTAATGAGTTTGGCAAAAGTTATTTTCTTAAGTCACACTTAAGGAGAGACGTTCTGGGAGCTTGTGAGCTTGTTCCTTGCGATGATGAATCATCTACAGTATTGTGCACTAATTATGGTAGCAGCATGCATTCATCCTTTTTTTCTGTCTCTAGTTGAAAGTATCTTTAAATCCCAAACTGTGAACACAGCAGAAGTCCTCGGCTTGACATCCGCAACACTTCAGAGTCATGTTCCTTTGAGGCTATAGTGATAGTTTTGATGCAACCTTCCGTTTTTTAAGTGTCGACTTTGTTTTCCACGCTGGGCAGCTAAAACTCAGGCTTTGAGCTCCTCTTGTGAGCAGGTGTATGTGTGTGTGTGTGTGTGTGTGTGTGTGTGTGTGTGTGTGTTCCTATGCTCGTTTCTTTGCCAGGACTATTTTCACTTTTTGGCATTCAGAGTGGGGCCAGTTTTTAAAATTACAGTAACCTTAGTGTTATAAAAATGTTGGAAGTTAAGCATGTGATTTTGGTCCCATATATGTAGTCAATAAAGGGTCCTCATGAGTATATAACTGTGTGTGTTTGTGTGTGTGTGTGTGTGTGTGTGTTTAAATGTGTGTCTAAGTGTGCCTGCCAGCCGTGCGCCAGCTTGGCCATGGCAGCATTCCCAGAAACACAGCTTGAGCGCTCCTACGGTTACACTTGGCTTGATACAATTGTTTGAAACCAACGACAGGAAGTAGAGCGTGCCTGCCTCAAACTGACATTAATTCTGCAAGCCGACAAAACTGATATCAGCTGCAGTTTGATAGCAACACCTCCCGTATCTAGTCTTACACAAGTTATAGGCACACTGCCTTGAACATATGGTCTGATACACTGTGTGTACTCCTCTGTGCATTAAGGTATGTGCTGGTTTACACACTGGGACACACACCAAACTCATGCTTTGCACATGCACATACACATACACACGCACACACGCACACACGCACGCGCGCACGCGCACACACACACACACACACACACACACACACACACACACACACACACACACACACCAGTCTCCCCCTGTCCTAATTTTAAGTCTATGGCAGGAAACTAATCACATAAATAAAATTTTAAAAATCAGATATCAAATATCAAAATAACCACACAAATAAAATGTTTACAATTTTTAAATGATTGAATAATTTGTGAGATACTTTGAGTTCCTTTTTTCACTTGAAAGTCTGAACCAAGTTTCATATTTTTGTTACATTGTGTACATTTGATCTAGTTGGTTTTGGTTTTCACATTGTAATTAAGTGAGTGCACTAATGAACTTTACATGACATACCTATGTCCTGTCCTCGTCACCTAGTTGGGCTACGTCTTCCTATACTTGGCATTGATTGGTTTGTAGATGGGTGTGGGTCTGATGTGTGTTGTCAATTCAGCGATTAGCCTTCGCCATCTGAATTAATGGAGAAAAATTTATTAACAGATTCATTTAGTTGCCATTATAATAATATTATTATGGCATTACTTACTTACTCTATCTTCTTCCATCCCCTTTTTTTTTGTTTTTTCCAGTTCATCATAGTCTTTCCTCAAACCATTTGTCAGTTCAATCTTGTGTTGCATTCTAAATCACATACTTTTTCTTGTTACTTTTAGCACACACAGCTGCCCTTACAAAGTATGAGGGGCCAGTAGGGACATTATTCAGAATTATCATTCACATACACATACTTTTCATCTCACATACACATATGAAACCAAAAATACTCACATACTATACTGAAATTCACACACATATACAAGTGAAATGCTCTCATACACACAACTGAAACACTCTCATACACACAACTGAAACACTCATACGCACAACTGATAAGCTCTCATACACACAACTGAAACAATCATACACACAACTGAATTCACAACTCATAATATTGTGAAATATAACAATTCAGTAGTGATATGTAGTGATAGTAGTGATATTCACTATAATATGACCATTATAGTTAAAAAGGAAGACTTCCTGTTGTGGAAGAAACAGGAAGACTCCCTGCATGTGTTGTAGTCTGTTTAAAAGAATGGGCCAACATCACACCTGAGCACTACAGTCTTGAGTCTTGAAGCTGCCAATACAAACAAAGGCCTCTCCACAAAGTATTAAATACATTTTAGTTAGTGTGTTCAATACTTTTTTACTGTGTCATTCCACTTGATTACACTTACATTTATTTATGGACTTTAATGTTTTGATTTCTTTATATGTGTGGATTTCTTGAGTAAAAACCAAAGTCTGGTTAAAATGTTGCCCTACTGTATATATTTCCTGTTACAACAGAATATTAGGGCCATACTAAGAGGGGGGAAAAAATAAATACAATTTTGGAAATTACGAGAATAAAGTCGTAATATTACAAGAATAAAGTCATAATAGTACAAGAATAAAGTCGTAATAATACGAGAATAAAGTCGTAATTTTACAAGACCTAATATTACGACTTTATTCTCGTAATATTACGACTTTATTCCCGTAATGTTACGAATTTATTCTCGTAGACCAACATTTTTCTCTTAGTCTGGCCCTAATACTCTGTCTAATCCTGTCACAAGTGTAACGTTATCTAAAGTGGGACAGCAATATGAAAAATTCAAACTCCTGACAATGTTTATGCTACTTTAAGTTGAGTGAAGTGATACGCCGTACAGTGAGGTTTGTTGTCGGTGTCACTACGGTGCCACTAGCTGTTTCTTTTGTACTCTTGCTCCAGTTGTGTCTTTTTTGAGGAACATCCTTTCTTAAATGAAAATGCTGCGGAGGTAACTTTGAATTAACCAACTGCTGCTGTTATTTAGAATTACTTTCGAGTTGTTGTTGCTTTAGCTAACAGGTGCTAACTGGCTAAATGTTCAGCTGCTAAGTTAAGCAGAGGCAGGGGGCATGTGATTGGCTGAAACACTACCATTGGTGACACCGCCACTGTCATGACAAGTGAAATTCATTGAGTGTTGAAGTGTGAGCTCAGAGAGAAATACCAAAAAACTTCTGAAAAAAGGGCACTTTTAATTAAAAATGTAGGTTATTTATTGAAATGAAAAGGAAATAAGAATGGTGTAAACCATGTTTAAACCATGAGTTCACAATTTATTGGTTCATTTATATTTTACACAATATGCATTACCCCCATATATGTCACACATTCATATTTCATAATGTCTTTTTTTATCTATCTGACATTGAACCCTCTGGGGCATAGCACAGAGGCTGTTGGTGACGTCATTGGCCACATCCTCATGTGGTTTATCTTGCCAGGGTGAGGAATTTAAGCTGGTGTTCTTGGGTACAGTGATCATATATATCAGTGAAGATGTCTCATGAGAGCAGCTGTAAAACGCACACAGATGAAACCTCGCCATGGTGTAAAAATCTGTTCTGGACCTACTCCGTCTTTGATCTGCCTGTTTTTTTTTCACTTTTGGAAGGCTAACTGCTGACTGGAACGGGGTAGAGTGACGTCTCGAAAGAGCTCTCCATATCAAAGCCCATTGACTTTAGCCTGTCCTTGTGTCTGGGCTCGGAGTCCCACTGATTCTGGGAAGTACAATCTGGTTCCACACTCGCTCATTTGCATGCCAATCTGCCATTTTACATTCTGTGAGGCTGCACATAAGATAAGGATCCAAATTCAGGGCTGAATTATACCTAGTTAAACATGGCAAAAGGAGACTTTTTCTTTCTTTCTATAATCTGCAATTTTGGTCCCACATAGCAACGCTGTGTGTTTGTAGAGGAAAATCAAACCAAAGGGCCAGAATTGTGTTTCGACTCTTCGCTGCGAGGAAACTCTACATTCATGTCTTTGTCCTGGTAAGGATTTATTTTTCTTTTAAAATGGACCATTGGTGGCCAGTCCGGTATGCCAAGCAGATAGAGGATTAGTTTCGCCAGTGATTTGGCCAATTAGGCCTCAGCCTGAGCTCTGCCGGGACGTTCCTTAAGGAGTCGTTCCACCGATTTACCCACGCCCAGGAGAGAGGAAGAGGAGGAGCGTGCTGAGAGTAATTATGTACGGCTGGATGCCCTGATTGGGTATGGTAGTTATACTCCGTGGCAGGAGGCAGAAGTGGAGGAGGCCTTGATAAAAAAAGAAAGGTCTGTTGACAAAGTCTCGGCGGAGCTGTAGGAGGCACTGGTTGAATGAGTCCGCTATCAAACGGTGAAGGGAGGCACTGAGGGTCTGCGCTGATTGCTGTTCACCCAGTGTTGATCCTAAAATATTACCAGTAAGACCATGATGCCGAGGTCTGAGTTGCGTTTCAAAAGCTTCACTTGAAACTCTCTGCTCTACAACTGCCGCTTAGACAGGAACTTTCTTTTTTTTTTGTTAAATTCAGCAGTGAAGGAGATCTTTCAAATAAACCATTCAAGGTGTTTCGTGAATCCCACTAATCTATAGACAAGGTATTGAGACTTTTGTCTGCTTATGGTTTGCATTTAATTACCTTAAGGCCTTGAAAAAAGATGTATGTGTTTGTGTTTTTGTCTGTGCTCTTCTCACTGGTTTGAAGCACATAGTCCTCGGTGGGAGAAAGATGATGCATTGAATTAAGCAACATTTTAAAGTCCAATGGTAGTTCGGAGGTTGGGTCGTTGGGCTACTGTCAGTCAAATCTGATGAAATTACACCCACACTGTCCTGGTGAAGCAGATTAGCTGAGCTGCAGGGAGCCAAAGTCCTGACATTGCATCCGGTCTAGCCTCTGTTCCACTAGCCTCCATAATTCAATGCACTCCTTTATTCAAAATGACTTTCATTAGTCTTTCGAAAGAAAAATAAGTGTGTTCCAGGAATTAACTCTTCATAGTCTAAGACAAATTGGCATCCACTACAGTACTTGCTTTACTTTAAATTAATAAATAAACCTTCGTGATTTAAACAAAATTCAATGATTACTTTGTGACAATGCAAAACTACTAGCTTGTGGTGGTCTAGGGCTCATGGGAAGTGATGTTTGTTAAAGTCTGCATAAAATATTGAAGAAACAACAGTCCTTTAAGTGAGCTATATGACATACTGTTGAGAGAAGCTATGTTTCAAGGCTGGATTTTTAATTATTTGCGATATTACGACGTTTTCTTACTTCTGAAACACTTCCGCTCTCTATTTAACTCCTAATAAGGAATACATAACAATATTTCTTATCAAAACTTAAAAAGTTAATTGTTGTGTATTTTTCATTTACTACATGCAAAAAAAACCAACTTAATAATTGAAACCCAAGTTGTAAGGGGTTGTAAAGTGGCAACAATCAATATTCTTTATAATACCAATAGATCATCTGACAACAGGGGGAATTGGATTTGATGAATTTCTGTATTGAATCTCATGCTTTTTTAGTGTCTTTTAGGTTATTGTTTTGGTTTTACGGCTCACAACTTTACCGTTTTGGTTCAATGCATTACCTGTCAGCACAAAGACAGTAATTGTATAGCTCCTATAGAGATAATTTTAAACTTGCACTTTAACTCTCATCTTTCTAATATCTCTTATCTCCTTTTGACAGCGATAAGGTCACTCATGTGGTGTCAGAGGACAGCCAGGCTTCATCCCTGTGGGCGTGGCTGAATGGGTGTGGCCTGAAGAATCTACCTATGATGCAGGTGTTGGACATCAGCTGGTTCACTGACAGCATGGGAGCGGGTAGACCTGTCGCTGTGGAGAGCAGGCACCTCATTCAGGTTTGTGTGTGTCACAAATAACTCAAAACCACCTCGATAGCTACGAAAGGAAGCACTAGATGGCACTATAAACCAAACAGGAAGTCTTTGATTGAGTGCGTCGCCACAAAACAGGAAACCCAAAGATAATTTGATAATTTTCCATACCAGTGATATATATTTTAATATTATGTGTAATTCCAACCCACTGATGGCAAGCAATTAAAAAATAGGACACATCTAACTTCCTTCAGCTTCTGCTCATGTTACCACGCTTCACCTCCACCATATTGTGTCAAATAAACCCATCAGCTGGACGTCAGGGCAGAGCAGCCTACTAGCCGAAACACACACACACACACACATACATACATATATATTCCCCCTGCGGATGACACCACGAGGGCTCGGCAGCATATGGGTCCAAAATAAAGAAATATGTTGCCTGCTTTAAATGGACTGACTCCTTTTCCTCCCACGATGGAGAGAAAGAAACACTCAACCCGCTGAAGTCGCGTTTAGCAAGGCTCCATCTATGTTTTCTCTTAACAGCCTTTGACAGCGTTAACGGTCACAGTGACATTCGCCATGCCTTCATATGAAAGGAAATAACCCCCCCCAAAATGCTTTTGTCTGGTTCCTAGCATTGGCCATGTGAGTGCTGGCACATCAGTAGCGCTCTTCTCGTCGGCTGCATCCATCCATCAATTCATTTAAGGAGCTACCATGTAGAAAATAAAATATTCCCCAAACTAAGCTACTTCTTGGGCACATTTGCCCGCGGCTCTTCTTGATAGTCTTCAAATGCAATGTGTTTTACCGTCATAAATATTCTACAGCAAGTCAGGGAGGAATTTCAAGCATTTAAACCCATTCAAATGTAATATTTTCCATTCCTTCCTGGCGTTTTAGAGAGGTTGTTTAGCCTGTTTAAATGGAGAAGTGGTGAAAATGAGGAGGGAAAATGGATTGATTGCCAGGGAGTGGATTTAGAGATTGGTGTGTGAACATGTGTCTGCAGTTGCACCTCTGTAAGAGACAGGTGGGCTGGCTGTCTGAGGATGATGTTTGTATTTTAGTGTGTAGGCAAGCAGCTTCCCTTTTTAGAAGTGGGACGTTGGTGACCTTTGCCCCCCTCAGTGCCCCTGAGAGGATTTCATTAACCCGCCTGACTGTGCGCTTCTTCTCCGCCTGCGTGACGGGCATTAACATGGAAGCAAGAACAGGCCTGTGGTGTGGAGGAGGGTGCAGGAGTAGGGTGAGGTCCAGCAACGCTTACTGTGCCTTATCATCCCAGCAGCTGGCATGTGGAGAAATGAGGCTGCGTGTGTGCACGTAGACTGCGCACATAAGTTTAGTTACATCTAAGCCATACAGCCAAGGTGGGGAAGGACACTAGAGAGAAGGCCAGGCGGGGATACGCTGCCTCTGAGATCAGTCTGAGAGCTTTAGCTTCCACAGAGTTATAGGCCTGTATAATAACAGAGCCCAGATGGGGAAAACCAACCTCTGCATGCTGATGCACACACGTTTGTCTCCATGGATTTACAATCCCATATTGGATTAAACAAGCTGCAGCAGAGGTGGAAAAGTGGGGGAGAACCCCCTGTTGTATTTAGAGGAGTACAGTTTGGGAGTTTCTAAGGCAGTTTTACTTTTGATTGGCAGAAAAATTGTGCCGTGAAATATATTCAAAGTTATTCTTTTTTCTTTTTTTTTTGACAACGGGAAAGGCTCCTGGCAGAGAATAAATGATGAACATTTTTTGAATCCCTTACTGATTGATTCCGCCGAACAGTGTGAGAGGTACTAGCTCTTTTCATTATCTTTTTGAGACACCCCTGTTCCTTCTGCAGCATTGGCCTCAGTCAACATGGTGTGGTGACAATTTCTCCATCTTCTTCTTCCTCCTCTTCCTCCTTTTCCCTGTATCGTTCTCCCACCCAATCCACGGGTAATTTTATGGACGCAATGTTCTCTTTGTGATATCTAATTGTCTGCAAGAATATTAATATTACATTGGTAATCCTTTTGACACATATATTACAAATGGGGAACCATTTCTTCATAGAATGAAAAGGCAATTTACAGGAGGCAAATTGGATGATGGCAAGCAGATTTGTAGTACCACGGGTTAGGTAGCGTAATGGATTTGGATGCCACCAGACTGTGAGATGAGTGTCATTAGCCTGTTGCCCTGGAGACACACAGTCATAAAAATAACTTCTCCAAGGCAAATGGCTACATTTTTATGTAATTCAATTTGAACTCTTGGCTCTGTGCAACTCAGGAATAGCCTTATACACGTTTACACATTTGGCCTCTCAACAATTTGCAGTGGCTCAGAAATTCAAATGATATATGGCCGTGCATGTATTTGTGTGTTTATCACTGTCTGGTTATTTTTGTACACAGGACACCTTGCCCACATTGCCAGAAGGTTCTCCACCCACTGCTGTGGCCACAGTCTCTCAATACGCCTGCCAGAGACGGACAACTATAGAAAACAACAACAAGATTTTCACAGTAAGGAACTGTTACCTAACCCCACTCTGGACATAACGCCACTTTCACATGTCCGCCCACCAGAGGCTGTCGCTCTGACTTAGCAATGTAAAAAGCCCCCTAATCTGTTCTGCTCTAATTGGATGGCTGGCTCGCTTCACTCAGCAGCGCTCTGACACAAACCTCCCTGAAAATACATTAACCTGCAAATGAGTAGCATCTGCAGCTGCGGTACGTTGGAGGCGCAACAGCTGACATGCCCACGATCCCTGGCACAGGGCTGGCACGGACACGCCCTAAGGCGCCGCGCGCTACGCCAAGATGGGGCGATGGACGTGACACTCCTCACAAGCAGTGATAGATTTGGCCCCCCTGCCATCTGGTGGGCAGTGTTGCAGGGCGGATGGGGTGGATGTGGTGGGCGGGAGCGGCTGAGGAAGGACACACAAGTTCCCAAATTCCCAGAAGGGAGAAGTGGTTAATCGGCTGATTGGCTCAGATGATGATGGCTGTGAAAGAAAAGGGAAATTGTGTTTTAACTAGTTAGAAAATAGGAACAATGCAGCGAGCAATGCATTAACCGAACAAATAACAAACAATAAACCACCCTGAAAAACTCATGAGTATTGTGAGCGGTGCAGAAAATTAATCCACAACATTTTTATTTGATTATTTATTTAGTAACAATGCCAAACAGTCATTGTGAAGATTTGCTGCTTTTTTCAGTTTTGTTTTATTATAATTTGGATACTGGTTTCGGTCTGTTTGGTCAGAAAAAATACGTTATTTATAGATGTCAACTCTGGCTATGGGAAAGTGTGACATTTTCACTATTTTCTGACATTTTATAGACTTAATGATTAATCTAGAAAATAATTAATCACACAATAATTGTCAGATTAATTCATAATGAAAAGCGTAATTACTTGCTGACCTGAAGGAACAATCAAAACTGGCTAAAAATAGAAAAAGAGATGTGTGCAGAAACACACTTTGGTGCACTCTTTGCATTTCATTAATTAGCATCTTTCTCTTTGTTATCTGAAAGCACTCTTATAATGCCACAGCATATGAAATCTGAGGATGTGCAATATCACTGTGAGGTGATTGGCAAACCCATGTGTGTGTTTGTGTGGGAGTGTGGAGACCCACTGATGAGTTTCTGTAAGACCTATTAAGCACAGCTTACCGAGGGCCTGTGAGGCATCTGTTTCATAATGACTTTTAAGCTCCCAGTAACAGCAAATGTACATAATAGATACACACACACACGTGTACAGAAATTCACCCGCATGTGGTTGCATGCATTTTGCTGGAACTCTCACGCACGCACACACACACACACACACACACACGTTTATCCACATGCACAGACACACACAGATGTGCACACCCACACATGTCTCACCTGGGGAGGGCTGCTGTGCAATTTCTTATCCCCTGTTTCTTTCCACAGCATTAACTCCATAATTAGCAATCCCACTCAGTTTCTCTATCCCCATGATTAACTCATTATCCCCACATAAAGCCACATCAAAGAAGACTTTCTGATTAGAGAGAAAGGTTGTGCTAGATGTGGTCTTAAGACAGCCACAGGTAAAACAGCCAGATAAAATGCAATCATTTGAAATATTTAAGTCAGATTGAGATGTAAAACATTTTTTCTAGCATTGGTTTTTTGACTTTAAATCAAATAGTTTAAAAGATATGCAACAGCTCACCAAAAGACAGGAAATGATCTGCTGTATTGTAGCAGTGCTAATGAGGGCTAAGCTATTGATCCACAATGGTAAACCTATCCTTGATCTGTCCTACAGCCTGCAGTAATGATGTAGTCACTGTGAATACATATCTAATAGAAATGCTTTTAAGCATGCAGCAAGACCTCAACTTGTAAAGTATTAGTGTGTTTACATGTCTGTCTGTGTTTGCACTTATTAATGTGTCTCTCTGCATATATTTATGAAGTGGTAATTTAAAAGGATTGATAATCATCTTTTCCTTCTCAGCGATCGTCGCAAGGTAAATAACAAAAACAGTTGATTCATTCTAATTAATTTATGCTGATGCGATGATTCTCATTCGCTGAGGTGAGTGCATATAGCGCAGCTCAGATTAAAGATATTGAAAAACTCACAATCTTGGATTTGCAGTTTTGCTGACAGCAGTTGTTCCGTGGCCTTGCCGCCAACCAGTATGTCAGAACGTGGGAAAGTGTCCAAATATGGATTACTGCTGCTCCCTTCATGAATGCTGTCAATAGTTCATTCTCACTCATTAGCAAGTAAAATGTAGTGTTGAGAGGATGCTGGTAAGAGTTAAAACATTTCTAACACTTGTCACAAAACTGGAGTTTATATGCAGCATTCATTCGTGGCCGGAGCCAGCTACGAGGTCACCGAGGTCCGGACCTTTGTAATTATTTGGTAATGAAAAAAACGAGTGCTATGTAAATGTATAATCAGGAGTTGAAAATGTCTGGTCTATCCTGACACAGCCTGACAGCAAGCAGGTACCCCGCCCTGCCCCCCACCCAACTTCCCCTCCTCTCCTCACTGTCTGTCTGCATTTGAATGGCATGAAACAGCTTTCAATAAGACAGCTATCTGTGCGTCAACCATGCAGCCTGCTGTGTGTGGTATAAGTTAAGGAAAAGCTACGTTATGTCTGAGAAGCTTTCATTAACAACATTAATGAGAGCATCAATGTTGATACAGTATGCAGCATTTCACTTATTTGAAGGATTTAAAGGAATCTTACAACTATAAAAAAAACAAAAAAACCCTGTGCTTATAGCCTTTAAATCACACCCTGGATGTGTTTTGGTACTCTTGTTGTGTTTTCATAACAGCTACATGCATTAATTCAAACCCATCATTCAAAATTATCTTCAAGCAACATACTGTGATGTAATCAATAAGGTCTAATCAACCTCCCTGCTCCCTCCTCCTACAGAAAACAGTGAGGGACAGAACAGTAAGAGAAGAAGAAAGCTGGAAACATGATGGTAGAATATATTTGTTTTAAAAGAGGAGAGAGAGAGAGAGAGAGAGAGAGAGAGAGAGAGAGAGAGAGAGAGAGAGAGAGAGAGAGAGAGAGAGAGAGAGAGGAGGATGGAAAAGAAGATAATGGAGAGGAGGAGAACAGAGCGGAGCAGGATGGGCAGAAGAACAGGGAGGAGGTAAAACAGGAAGAGAACAGGCAAAAGAACAGAGAGGAGGAGAATGGAAAGGAAAGGAAGAGAACAGAGAGGAGGAGAACAGATAGAAGAACGGGGAGAAGGAGAACAGAGAGGAAGAAAAAACAGATAGAAGAATAGGGAGGAAGCGAACAGAGGAGGAGAACAGAGGTGGAGAAAGGAGGGGAGGAGAACAGAGGAGCAGAACAGAGAGAAGGAGTACATATAGGAAGAGAACAGAGAGAACAGACAGAAGAACAGAGCTGAAGAGAACAGAGAGAAGGAGCAGAAAAGAGGAGAACAGAGAGGAGGAGAACAGAGAGGAGGAGAACAGAGAAGAGGAGCACAGAGAAGCAGGGGTCACTTTCCATCCTTTCCATCGTGTGAAGTGAAAGAATAAAGTCACACAGTCAGGTGTTTACAGATACAGAGGAAACCGCTTTGCTGTGTAATAAGTGGGCAGCAGCAGCAGCAGCACAGCACGTCCCCATCAGGCATTCCCTGGTCCAGGAATGCAGTAAACAAGATCCATTAAAAAGAAAAAAAAAAAAAATCTGGACCTCACTCATATCTAAAACCCTTCATGGCTAACGCTCTGCACCCGTTCCAGCAAAGACTTGCAACAAAACCACAATGGTAATTATCTGCGCTTTCATGGATGAAATGATCATTCAGTGACTTGTTGAGTAACTGTGATGGGGCTACATTATTCTCTGGCTTCTTTTCATGCTGCTTATCTGGCTCACACACGCAGCAGTCCAGTCCATGAGCGGTATTTTGGTACCTGTCCTGCTGTGTGCCACGATTAACCGCTGCCACTGTCACCTAGCAACCGCATCTGTGTGGGTTTGTCTTCGAGTCTTGATGTTTTTTGCAGTATTTATTTGCAAAAAGGAAAAGTCCCAGTCAATCCAGCATTTGAGCTCAAATACTCAACAGAGAGATGCTACTAGAATTGATAATGGAGGTTTCTTGAGCCCCCTAGTGGTAGTGTTTAAAATCAATACTGCAGACTGAAGAGTGGATACAAATTTTTCCAGTTTACTCAATTGTCAACTTTAAACTGTAAGAAGGAATTATGTAAGAAGGATATTTATTTTGTCCAAGTGTGTATTCCTTAAAATCCAATCAAGATCTCTAAGCTCTATGAAATGAAGCTTAATTGATTCAGTGTAAGATAAAAAAAAAGAGCTTTGCATGACAATACACATAATTTACAAAGCACTAACAAATCAACTAACAAAACTTCTGGGTTGTGCCGAAAAAGCAAGAAAAATTCCTTCCAAACAACTCTGAAATGAATCATTTCTAAAAAATAAAAAAATAAAAGAAATCAAACCCCAGGACATATCTAGTTTTCACACCAGCATCAATTATTATTTTATTTTTTCCTAGCATCATCACTAAATGTTTACAGAAACATTCCCTCATTCCTTCGGCCAGCTCCAGGGAATGAAGTGAGTCAGAGCTGTGTGTCTGTGGCCATACTGCACAGGAAGAAGTGCCAACAGAGAGGGAAGAGAAAGTGGTGAGGACTGAGGAGTGTAAACATTTTAGAAGGCAGATTACAGCTAAGAAGTTGGTGATGCGGAAAGATCCCAAGTTACTGGGAGCAGTAGTTTCTTTAAGATCACAAAGGTTTCAACTTCTAGCAAGTGCTGTAGTAGATACTAATATGGACAGAAAACAGGAAAAATGCTTCACAGATGAAGGAAACACTCAATGAGAGAGTACTTGAATTAATTAAGGGATCAACAGCTGATCTGAAGTAATTAAATGATGCCTCTCTCATGTCTGTACATTAAGTATGAAACTAGAGATACCTAAGTGATTATGATTAGGTCACTTCTAAAGCTCAATAACAACACATTATATCTTGTTTGTTAAGGTCACAGCACCCTGCCACTGTTTCTCAAGCAAATACTTACAGCTCTTAACTCTCCATAAACCTAAACTTGTCATTTGTGTATAGATGAAAGGGTGGAGGTTTCTGCCACAACTTCACCTACTTTCTAGGTGCACGGAGAAGGGGGAAAAAAGCTCCAGCAGGGTCGTCATAAAACCATAGACTGTATATAAAACACATTACAAGCAGTATTTGAATAGGGTGTTTAAAAAGAAGAAAACTATTTAAAAAAACAATAACAATGGTATGGAAAAATAACATATGGTATTGTGACTTCAGGCTAATTATTATCCCAGGCAGGCAGGAAGGCATGGGCATATTTTTAAACTCTGGAGCGAGCCACGCTAGCTTTTTCCCCTGGCTTTAAGGCAGAGCTAAGGTAATTGCCTCTTGGCTCTACATCTATACTTATAGCACAGGTAAGTATCAATCATCTCATCTAATTCTCAGCATGAAAGCGAATAAGCATATTACCCGAAATGTTGAACTATTTCCTCTATTTAAAAGTAGCATTTCAAATGGAATCCTTTTGCTTGTTTCAGTAGCAAAAGGAATCAAAGAATAATCATGTGCAATTGAACAATTTTCACCAAAATAGCTTACTTTTATTTTATTTTCAACCAAACCAAGTTATTTGACAAAACAGAGCAGGGTGTGTGTGTGTGTATGCGCATTGCTTTGTGTGTACGCTGCATGTGCACAGAAGTGTATGCTGAGAGGGATCCGTTATAGACAGAGAGAAGTGTCAGAAATAATAACCTGTAATGATTTCAGGAAATAGAGAGGAAGAGAGGAGCATCCGGGGGCCAGCAGGGTGTGCTGGTGAAGGAGGAGGAAGTAGAGGTGGTGCAGGGAAAAATCAGGATAAGGAAGGATGAGGATGAGCATCATCTCGGCGGCAGCGCCCCAGTGAGGTGTCAGTCACACACTGGCAAGCGAGCGGCCCTTCATTCCACAACCATGCACTATTGATTTATTCATTGCCGCTTCCTCTTTATCCCTCACCAGCTCTCACACCCACTCTTTCATTCTGGTATCACTTCCCCCTGCCCTTCTGTTTTGCCCCATCGTTCACCTAGTATACACTTCCCCTTGCAGTTTAATTATATCTTCCCTAATCTAAACATTCTTAATGTGCTTCTCTTGCTCTTCTTGTTTCTTACTCTTCCTGTGACTGGGATATCCACACTATCACTGTGCACGTACACACACACACACACACGCACGCACGCACGCACGCACGCACGCACGCACGCACGCACGCACGCACGCACACACACAAGTCAAGGCTACATCCTGTCTTTCTCATCTGGTTATAGCTTAGAGTCTCCTACTGTCATAATTTCACCATAAGCCTGACATACACAGACATAAAAATTGACATTTGTGTCTCGGCTGATTGACGCACATCATCGAATGCCTTTCCTCTGATGGCAACACACACACACACACACACACACACACACACACACACACACACACACACACACACACACGTACAAGCAAGTACACACTGTGTGCCAGAATAATGAGGGCAGGGGAGAAAAAAAAGAGTCTGTTGAATTTGTTTCCCTTCAGCACAAGGCCTGCACCGTATTGATAGGACAAGCATCACAGAGGAGGAGATGGGTGGAGAGGGAATGGAGGATGGGGGGGGGGGGGGGTTTAATATTGAAGTCAATATTTACAACTTCACAACAGAAAAAAACCTTTTAAAGGTGAGAAAAGGGTCAAACTTCCCATTTAACTTTGCTCTCTGTGTTCAGGTTTTCATATTGTTGTCAAGATCAAATCCCCAAGTGTTAGCTTTCATATCAAAGTGCCTTCGACTTTCTTTTTAATCACTCCATCACAGGAAATTTAATTAGAAACACTCCCTTTCTTTATTCGAAATAAACCTTAGAATGACATGAAAAAAGAAAATCTGAATTATGGCCACCACTTGTTCATTAGATAGAGGAGAGATTAAATCCATCTCCTAGCTGTTAATCCTGTTGAAACTCTTCTCAGTGGGTCCTCTGACCTCCTTTCATGGTTCCTTTTTGCACATGCAGCGAGGCGGGCTGCTGTGCGAACATGACTCGCAGGCATGTCCGTGATATCCGGTGGCGGGGGGTAAATCGGCGTGCTATATCAACGTCCCTACACACCAAGTCCCCCTACCAGACTTAACTCCTCATTAATTAGATGAATCCATATGCAGCGTGGTTTTCTCGAGCCCGCAGCGCTGACTCCATGCGGATGCTACGACGACATGACAGTTGACAGACTGGCTGCAGAGCATGTGTGTGTATGTGTGTGTGTGTGTGTGTGTGTTTGTGCAAGATCCTAAAATACAGTCTTTGGAAATGTGAGATAATTACGTGTGATAATTGGGTGTTCTACTTGTCTCAAATGTTTCGCTCATTTTAGGAGATACTCATTTCTTGAGGGTGAACATTTTGCAACAAGATCCAATAAGCAATGAAAACGCTGGATTAGTATCAAATATCAAAATAATATTAGATATAATCACTAAACCATCATTTTAGGAATTAAATCTCCATTTATTTTTTTGTCACTTTGGGGCAACAGTTACCCGTTTACACATCCAGCAGACACAGAGCAAGATTAGCTTTCAATAAAAACATTTAAAAAAGTTATGGTCTGTAAAACTAAATTAGCTGCAAGATGCTAAAAGGCTCCATAATGCTCCATTACCAAGGGGAATTGCAGAATCCAGTAATCTCTTTGTAGGTTTGTCATGATTAGTGACCCCTTTCATATTACACATATGTAGTCATTTGACCCATTGTTAGCATAAAATATTACTTATAGCAGCTTTAAATCAGAGGATCAATAGTATTTTAATCTCTGTGATTTGAGTAGAGAGATCAGTCAAGGATTGAGTTAGCCTAATTTAGCAAAAAGATGTATTGCAGCTTTTATTATATTGTTTAAATGCTGATTTACACCTATGTTAGTTTGTATGTGACTCCAAATTTAGAACATATGAATACAAATGTTACATCTGGTTCTCAGTTTTTTATATTAACATGAACACTTAATGGAGAAGAGAGCAGGGAGATCTTGTCCTTGGCTCACACTGTCAAGCATTCATGTATAGGATATATGTATTTGTAAATTCAATCAATCACCAAATGACCCTGCAATTGTTATTACAAGTGAAGCAGCAGTAGGCCTAACACATCTAGACAAACTACTTGTAACACACCCTGCACACAAATGTGCCCTCTCACCTCTCCAATTATGAGTTTGCTTCTCCTATTCGTCACATGCTGTGAGGAGAGCCCTGTTTTGTGTGTGTGTGAGTGTGTGAGTGTGTGTGTTGTGTGTGCCGGGATGTAAAGGGTCGCTTCTTTTTCCATGTGCAGCAGTAAACGGGTCAGTGCGTCTCCTGGGTGAGCTGGACTAAAGTCTGCTGCTCACTGACCTGAGGCTGCATGTCTGCACCAGACTGCGGGTGGTGCAGTGACCTCAGAGCGGGGCAAACCACAGCATCAATATGGCATAGTCTGTCCTGAGCTCGGGTCACACTGGGCTGCATCAAAGTCCACGTCCGGGGATTTAGAGTTCTTCAGCTTGAGGCTCTGTGGTGACTTTTCTTCTCCAAAAACTGTGCAAAGGCATTAGTTGTATGCTATTTCACTGATATCTATTTCAATTAGTATGTCTTCCACTTAAACATAAACTGATTCATTCATTTCATAAAGGGCAGGGTAGCAGCATGCTAGAGTTAGCATAATATGAAACGCTGACCCAAATGTCACAAGAGATTACACACTAATTTCTACAGTCCCTGTGCTGTCTAAGGTTTTAGAGAAGGTCCAACACACTCAGTGCCTGTTTTAGTGAAGCTTCACCAAGCAATATTTTTGTTGAATGAATCCCTGAAATGAGGGGTTGCTGGTAGTGTCGATCACAATGACAATAAAACATTGTGTACTCCAGCAGCATAACAAAAAAACAGCTGCACCTCTCATTCAGTATCTACAACAGATTTGTTCAGTTTAAAGTATTATAATGTACCCCTCTGAAAAAGCAGTGTGTGGCAGTAATGTGCGAAAGTACATGGCAGGTGAAGACAGCGTGATTGGTTCAAATGAAAGTGTATGTTTTTAATGAGATGGAAATCTTACCAAAAAAAAGGGGGCTAAAATGGCAAAGATAGACAGGGTGTCAGGCCCACGTCTGCAGCTCTGTTGGATGCTTTCAGGTCGGTGCTGTTTTTCAGGAGTGCTTGAATTTAATTATTTTCACAGACAGCTCATATAGGTCCGACCACTGATTGCTCATGATTTCTCAGAAGAACACCAACCTGGCTTAAAATGCCAGACAGATTAGGAATGAATGAGTGGAAGTGAGTCAAACATCAAATTTAAAGAAGTGAAAGCTGAAAAGACAATTTGAACATATGACAAATAAGCACTCCATCTAAACTGCCCATGTTGCTCCTTTTTTGCTATAGTGTATATTGTGTTATCTGTAACTACGCTACACTACTTTTGATGCAGTGTGAAAATGCAATTGCTTGCTAAAAGCTGTTAGCTGGTAGTATATTAAGGGCCTGTAGGATAAATGTTTTGGAGACTATTGCCCATTTATAATCACTTAAGGCTGAAGCTTTAAATAAACATTTTACATTATTGTAATTACATGGAAATGGACAGTAGTATAAGCTAATAATAAAACTTGTGAGTCGGAAAATAATTTTTGTAGGCGTACAGGGCAAATATACACCAAATATCAAATATCAGCAACATAGTGACATAGCGTATCAAAAATATGAACCCCCCCAAAAAACCCCAATACAATTATCACATTTTCCTCATTTAAAGAAGCTCATAACACAACATGCTTAAGGAGTTTTGGCAAGAACAATACCCCGAGGATCTTCATGCAGCAACACATTAGCATTTTGTGTTATGCTTCTATAAATGAGTGAGATGTGATAATTGTATCATGTCACTTTCCCATGAAATTTTAACATGTGCTACAGAGATTCTTTTTTGAGTCGTTGGCGTAAATGGTCACATATTGTAGTTTGTCCAATCATTTATTGTTAATGTGTGTTTTAAATGTTTTTTAGGCATGGTGGCTGAATATGAAGAACTATGCTTGGCACCTAATTTCATATAATTCCATCATTTTTTGCTTCATTAACAACTAGCACAAATGTTCAGGCTGTTTATTAATAACTGGGGAAACATTACAGGCACAAAAAACACCTGCAGCTCTTTATACCTCACTGCATCAGCTTGCTCTGCATCTTAGAGACACTGACACATCAATCTGATTTGAAAGGTTTGGTCAGAGCCTCCATACAAATATTACCGGCTTAACTAATGAATAATAATACTGACGTCTCCTATTGTGACATATTTTCCTCCACTGTGTTCTGCAACAGTAACAGTTTTGTGGCAACAGCAACTGTCAAGCAGTCTAGCTGAACACTGCCAAATGAACAGCTGTGTGCCAACACTGGGAAGTGTGACAATGAAATGATTTCATAAAGGAAAGCTTGAATGAAGTTGGTTTCATGATTGATGCCTTTCCGTTATCTGCCTGTGTAGCTGGGCTCCTTATTTCAATACACTAAATAATGTGGCTATAATCATAGACAGAGCAGATGGTCACACTGAGCCTGATAGCATCCTGTTACACAAAACAAGAGCCACAACAACCCATATTGGCTCTCCTGGTCAACTGTCTTCTTTCTTATCTAATTTAAGCTCTTAAACTCTCCCAGGACGTTGGTGTCCTCAGCTGACATTACTGTTTTACAAAGGCTTTGAACTCAGTTTTAAATCTAGAGTGACGATTCTGGTATCCGATGAAAGACCTAAGGCATTGTATGAAGCTAAGCTATCACACCAACCATGTCAAGATAGTTTTTTGGTAAAAGGCGTCACTTGGCCTCTCTTCTCAAGATATCTGAATGAAAGATATACTGAAAAGTCTCCCCTTTACAGACGTATGCTAATCCCATGCAGTTTTGGGCAAGACCCACACAGTTTTTTGCATGCAGTATAAATGTGTTTTTGTCTTCTATTCTAAAAATGATGTATTTGTATCCCTAAACAATCTTGGCATTGCATAAATATGGGATGACTGGAAAGCTGAGCTCCATTTTTATTGTAGTGGCACCATATTTGAAACCTGACCTCACTGTATAAAATGCTCATTTTCGACCTCTAGAATACCCAAGAAACTTTACGACCACAAACTAGAGACCTCAGACATTCAGTGGATGTTAGCTTGTTGAATAAGTCACCAAACAAACATTCACTGGGGAACAGTGCACCGCTACCGGCAGTTTGAGGACTAAGTAGCTAATTAGCTGCTCAGCTGCATTACATTAAACCGCATGTAAACATTCCTGAAAATGTCACTTTGGACCCGTTAGATGCTCGGTCATCAATATCTCTGTTTGCAAGTCGACAGTCGACACAGCAGAACTTTGTTTGTTTACTTTGTCTTTGATCTTGTGTAACACCAGCACTCTGGCAGCCTGTCACTCAAATCAATTCATGTCAATCAAGAAAGACATCAACAAGCCCCCCCGGCTGGCTGAGTCAAAAAGGAGCAAAGCAGCATTGAAAGATGATTAAATGTGACTTCAGTTGGTTGGTTTGATAATGAGGATAGTGCCACCATGTGGTCATTAATGTGGCACTTATATTTTCATATTCTAATAAGGTGATATGAGGTGAACCCCTCCAGACATGAATTAAGACAAAAAACTATAATTACTATGGTAAAATTCTTAAAATGGCTTATACTCCTCCCACCTCATTAAAAAAATGCAGAATGAATATGTAACTATATTGTATTTCAGAATTTAACTGCTGGACAGTACTTTAATTGCTTCACTTTAAAGTCCATTTTTAGTGTTCACTGACTTCATGGCCTCATGTTTCCACATCCTTACGTAAATTGAATATTGGTTTAGAATTTGGCTTCCAAACTAGTTGTGATGAATTCTGCTCTGCTCCCACCCATAGACATATATAGAGTATGTTGCATTGGCCACTGGACTGTACGTCAATGTCGCCCCCATATTGGGCAAGACTGGCCTCTAAACAAATACAAGTAAAAGGTGAGCCACAGTTTTTCTGGATAAAAACTCCAATTTCAATGAGTCATTTTTATATTCAAAAGCTTATGATCTATGTGGAGTACAAAAAATGTCAGAGCTTTCCTTTTCCTCTACAAAATATGGGATAGGAAGCAGCTTATATTAATACTAAACAACAGATCAGATTGATAATGTGCAATACTCAAGGGCCATTTGAGATTTCATGAAATGATGGCATTTTTGTTTTCCCACAGAAAGACAACAATAAAACAAATGTCTCTCTCTCTCTCTGGCCAAAATAACCTGTTAGCTATTGCATCCAAATAACAACCAGCAAGCCAAGTAATTCACCAAAAGCTTTAGCATAATATTTCCATGATCATTTTTGGGCAGCCTTAGCCTCCCCTAGACTCTTATTAGCTCTGCCTATGACAGCATCTGTCACCAAGCTTTCTCAAAACTTTTCTGCTCAACTTAGATCATAAACCCTTTATTGGGAAAATGACTTATTGAAATCAGTTTAGAAATGTAAATCTTATGGTGCTTTTTATCCAGAAAAACTCCCTTTACTTGTGTTTGTTTAAAGGCCAGTCTTGCCTGGTCCAACATGGTGAAGACGTTGATGTATTGCAGCAACGGACTGAATCGGTCAATGCAGCCTACATATATATATATATATATATATTTTGTTTTTTTTGGGACCACCCCTTAAAATCAGATTTCCAGTGAGCCCTGGGAAACTTTCCACTTTCAGCAGATGAATGCGAAAACAAACTGTGCACATACATCATTCTGCACAGTGAAGCTCAACTGTAGGAACAAGAAGAAATATATATTTTCGACTCTTCGAATTCTTGGTCAAACCCATTTCCACCTACACAGATTTTCCTGTATTCCATATTTTCTAATAAGAAAAGAAAAAACATGTCCTCATAGAAATATTTAATCCACAGTCAAATTTAGTTTTTAGGACAACCCTGAAAAAAAGTTATTTAGCTTTTTTTTAAATGCCAGACCATTTACTATAAGAATTTTCTAATTTCCTGTAGTTATTATTAATTGAATGCATTGTGTGAATGGTTCATTTTGAGGACTCATGCACCTCTCCACTCAGAGCAACTGTACAAATGTTGATGACATTTGACCAATAACGATGAATTTAAAAATCCATAATTTAGTGGTCATGACTCACCTGAAACATTTGAACAGTTTATTCTTCTACTAAATCTAACCATGCCCAGAGTTTCTACAAAATTCAACAAGATTGGCAGTATTCCTTTTTTTAATGCAAATCCACATCCAGGCTCAAAAGTTATTAACACTTTCTATTGTTAAAATAAACGACTTTAGAATTAAAGTTAGAGGGTTCTTTTGACTTCTTTTCTCTCTGAGTGCTTTCTGCTATATCTCTTCCTTCATTCCTTCATTTCATGATGCTGTCTGGAGCCTGTTCGAGCATTTGAACATGTTGCCTTTGTAGAGGGTAAGTCCATGGATGTCCCCTGGGGAGCCTGTTGTGAACAAGTGGAAAATGACAGGTTCCTGTCTGGTGTTTTGCTAGCCACTAATGTCTCTGTCCGGTCATCCAGAAGAGAATCAACATGCAGCAGGTCCTACTGTACAATGACAGGGACAGGGACAGAAATAGAGACAGAAGGGAGTGATAGAAGAGGCAGGAAGGAACTGGGGGGAGTTCCGTCCCCTGTCTGTTTTCCTCTACGGGTCACTGCATCTCACACGTGAATGCACACCTGACATATTTTTGCTTGGCTTTCTTTCCTTGGGTTGGTGTTTCCTACATCTTCCCACATCTTGTTACCTTTTTGGTGTAAATTTGTACTTTTTCAGTCTAATATCTACTAAATTATTAATTTATTCTCCACCTCTGTTTCCTCACCCTTCACCCGTCCTTGCCTCCCTTTCCCTGTAGGATGCTTTTGAAGTGCTGGCTGAGAGCTATGAATTCAATGAGAACGAAGGTCCATGCCTGGCATTCAGGAGAGCTGCTTCTGTCCTGAAGAGTCTGCCCTGGGCGGTGGAGTGCCTGGGGGCCACTGAGGACCTGCCATGCCTGGGGGATCACACTAAGGCAGTCATGGAGGTACAGCACAGCTTTCGTCCCTACTAACATACTAACATAAACCAACTACAACAGATATTTTTCTTGTTATCATTTCACAACATACACGATTGCTCATTGGTTGTTTGGGTTTGATTTTCTTACAACACAGCTCATGAATGCAAAGTTTTGTTGTTTTTTAAGCAGCAAACTCTCATTCCATGCTTGGAAATAATTAATGTTGCAATATTTACTCTGACGGATAACTTCTCTCATGGAACTTTCAGGTCTCTTGAACTTGATTTTCACACTGCAGGGAAATGATCTAAAACCAGTGGATGCCTGAAATGAAGAATGGTCAACAGTCATTAGAATAAATACTATGCTTTTTGTAGTTAGCAAATTAAAACAGGAATTTAATGTAGCAGTAAAAGTAAAATAATCTTCATTAAGCTTAATTCCTGTGTTTGGAAATGCACTGCACTGACAACTTGCTAACTCCTGTACAAAATAGTAATATAGTTTATGGGACAATGACAATGAAAACCATTTATATACATGAGTTTACAGCTCATAACTCAATTTTGCACGCAGGTTATTATTTTTGATGTTACAGTATTGTATTTTTTTTGGCTCTGTGAGTAAAACAAATAAAACTAAATCCATCTTTTGAGTATCAAACACTGACACCCTGTAGTCTTGAAAGGTGGCTCTTCAGTTGGTTTGTTACTCCCTTGTGGAGGACGGGAGCTACAATATAGTCTGCTTGGATTTATAACAATTGCAGCGCTACAGTGCTGTAAATTGGTGAATGAAAGCCACAGCAAATTTGTCAAAAACATTTCAAAACGAACAGAAAGTTCTCTAACCCCCCGTGCAGCAAAATCCAGCTCCTTGATTGCATATCCAGCATGTTCTTAACCAATGGTTTCCAACTGTTTTTAGATATTTTTACAGACTGGCCAACAATAAGGGTTGTGGGGCGATAGTTAAACTAAAAGCACAAAAACGTATAAAGTTATGTAGTTATTATTAATGCTTTTTACTAAATCGTGTAATTGCATTATTTATCCAAAATCAGCGCTTTGCTAATAAATGTTAAAGGTATTGTGATATTTTCACAAAATGTCATTAAAATACCATAAAACCAACAATGAATTGGTTTGTCTATTAAACCCTAACCCTTTTACAACTACAATTTTTAGGAAATGCCGTTTTAGCATTTTAGCCATGTTAGCAGCAGGTCTTGAGATTTGGTTCAGTTGGTTGTCCCATCACTTTGGTCCATAATGAAATATCATAACAACTATTGTATGAATGACCATACTACAGTGGCTACAGTACCTGCTAAATATAAGCTTCGTTCTAGCGACTAGCATGGCTGAAGTCTTGTTTAAAATGGAACTTTATGTTTGTGATCTTTTTTAGTAGCTAATTGGGACAGAGTGCAACAAACAGGGCAGGGCAGTCAGAAGGTATTAATGGACTAGGACTGTTGGCTTTGTTTTTTTACTGAGAACAGGGAACATACTGTAGAATAGCAATAGCCTTATCCTTAAAATATAGTACTTTTACCATCCTCCTGTGACTCCATAAGAATCCACTGTACCTGCTGTGAATCCAAACTGACTACAGTTGCTTTTCTCTGCGAAAGACCACAACAAAACTTTTCAGAACCACCTTTCAAGCCTACACAGCGTGAATATTTTATACTCAAAAGATTTTCTGTGTGGTAAAGTATTCCTTTAAATGTTGCGCTAGTTGTTTTAGAGCACTGTCACAATGGCTGTAGCTGAACCTTTCTTCTTCTAACAACACCAATCTGCACAAATATGCTCTCTAGAGGTGTCACCAAAATGGAATTTCATCTTGCAGAACACTTTTTCTGTGAGTTACTGAAGGTAAAGAAAAAGCAATTTTGAAATTAATCTTACAAAAAAGATATCAAAAATAGTTTTGACATCTCAAGTTCTCGACAGGCCCCTCTAACAAAACTCGCCACGCACACGAGCACGGGCCCAGACAGGTATCACACAAATGTATCTTGTCTTTGCGATAAAAAAGCAAATCTCATTGGGTCACTTGGCAATCATCCCCTTACCTTCTGTCGTCCTCGGGGCAGAAATCATGGCAGGTTGTCAGGGAAAGCGTTGAGAAATGTTTGCTTGAAGAGAACGCTGAGTCCCTGTAGGAGAACGAGTCGAGCTTGGCAGTCCAAGTCTCTGACACATTAAACCCAACATACACACTGCAGGTCTCAGAGCAAGTTTCAAAATCTGTCAAATGTGTCAGAGCTGAGACAGATTCATTAACCAAAATAACATAAATGTCCCAGGGAGACCAAATTAGACTGCCTGCAAATGACCTCTCCCTCTTGTTGTTTTTACATGATTGAGACGTACACCCACGCTGAGGTTTTTTTCCCGCTAGGTTGTCTCTTTGAACAGATCGCGGCTCAAAAACAAGAAAAATGACATGACACGAAAAACAAAGTGAAACCAAACAGAGTAAAAACAAAACGCTTGATGTGCCTGTGAACATCGGAGTGACACTCTGTCAGCAGCGACTGAGCCGCTCGCTGCTGACTGAACATCCAAAGTGGGGAAAAGATATAAACCTACTGACATGAAAGTCTGGGAGCACTGAGGCAGAGTTAGGGGGGGTGGGGGTGGGGGGGGAATGGTGTGTTCTGTGTGGATGTGAGGAACGTTGTGCATGCGATGAAAGTGTGTCTCCCCCGGAGCGGCGAGTGTGTCGAAGCATTATCCCCGCGTTTGAGGTTGGCCTTAGCTTGGGGGTTGAAAAGCAGAGGTGGACGGGTGGATGCATCATTGAGCAGTGAAGGCTGCTTTAAACTGTGCTGTATTCACAGTGCCGATCCCAGGTTCACTGGTTCATTGATAGTAGATGTCACCCCCTTTATGCACAAGCTTAAAACCCACACATAAACCTACTGTAAAACACAAATACACACGCTTATTATCAACACTTCAAACTTTTACAATGTCCCCATGGAAGACGGCTGTTATTAGCCCGATAACTTGCCTGATTTTATGCCTTCACATAATGAAGACACTTAAAATGTGACCGGCGAATTATTCGTGGTCTGCTGGGAGCGGCAGACAATTACACGTTGTGCAAAGTTGTTTGAGAGCAAACAATAGAAGCTGGGGGGAAAACATTACCTTGAGCTTTTTATGAAGGCTAGTAAACCGGTATTAATCCCAAGTTTTACAACAACAGAGTCGTTATTTCTTGAAAAGAAATGGAAATGAGGCAATAAGGAGCACCTGATTCAAGTGGAAACTGTTTTTAAATGAGCAGCAATTTCAGGCTATATCTTAATTGCTGATGGAGCAGAAACCAAAGGAAAACATGCCCAGGCTTGAGACCATAACTGTTTTTTATTAATAGTATGATCTATTTTTATGTTTTCCAAGGAGATCCTTCTATATGGCCGTTCGCTTCAAGTCGAGAGCATACTTTCTAATGAGAGGTATCAAACGTTAAAGGTAAGTAGATGAGAAACAACTCCATTGTTAATCTTTTTGGGGCCTCGCTTTGCTTTCACAGTTTCGCTGCTTTGAAATCGCTGTAAAAGTGATTTGCATTTGCCGTCTCTTGAGGACGTAGAGCCCTTCAGAGCTTTGAATGCTAACCCCTTCTGAGAAGAGCTGTCATTTCACAGCTCGACTTCTTGATTACGACACTTACCTCGTTCTTCGTTTCCTGACAGCTGTTCACGAGTGTGTTTGGGGTTGGACCTAAGACGGCGGAGAAGTGGTACCGCAGAGGGCTTCGCTCATTCAGCGACATTCTGGCAGAGCCCAGCATTCAACTCAACCGGATGCAGCAAACCGGTAACGTCAACATCTCGCTTCGTCTTCACTCTGCAAATTACAGACTGAAAAAATACAACTCGAGTTTGCTTCCAAGAAAAAGACTAATCGTTCATTTTCTCTAGGGGGGGCTCTGCATGTTATGTGGGACTTTCTGTCCTTTTTGGTCCCACAGGAGGCTCCTTATGTGGAGGCTCTGGCTGTGATGTATTTTCTCTAAAGTGAGATGAGAGCAGCAGGGAGTTAACAGTGAAAACACAATGGAAAAGGCAGCAGGGGTATTTTTTAATAAAAATCAATGAATAGTGACCGTGAAGGGGAATGCTTGCTGTGGAATTCACATGAACTTTCATCAATCAGCTGGGCAGAGAAGACCACGAGAGGTCTCTGACTCACTGAGGGAGAGTTATGATTTGTTTAGCTGTTACTGGCACTCGTAAAGGAAGATTTGTGGCTTTCATTACCTTCATTTGTAATACTGTTATTACATTTAATTACAGATTGAGTTTGGATGAAGGTTTTTCGGCTTCAAAAACCCTGAATGGAAACCGTAGAAAGTTCAGTCCGAGAAGTTATAGTTTGTCTGCAGATTTGAAAGAAACAGCTGAGTGAACAGAAATCCGGCGATAAAGGAGCATCCAGACATGAAGATAACATCAGCCTCAATTCTTGACAGTGGTTAAAGTACGCGGTTAAAATGTCACAAAGGAAAACACTGATATGTAGCTTCTTCATTCGCCCGCATCAATCTCCTGCTCCTTCTGCCGCTCGGGACGTCGGCATGGATGCATATTATGTAGCACCGCATGTGGTGGTAATTCAAGACTTTATATTACACCACTGCTCGCAGGTCCTCCATTCAGTTTGGAAACTCCATCCGATAATGTATTACGCTGACAGACATCTTCATCAAACTGCTCTTAATCCATCATTCTGAACACTGCTGGTCTCAGCTCCGTGCAGAGAAATAATGCGAATTTCTGACATGGAAAATGTGTCTTAACCCTGATCTCTCCACTGTGTTCTGTAAAGCCGAAAAGAATAGAAGCATGAGTAGTAAAAGACAGAAAATATCTTTCGAGGAATTTTAATGAGTTGGTGGTGTAGCATCTGTTTATCTAAGGGGGGGGGGGAGAGAATGCTTTTTATGTAGCACAAAAAAATAAGAACAAAAAGTGAGATGCGTGAAATCAACAAGACTGGAGACAGCCATCAATCAATCACTCATAACTGAGCTCCGTCTCTACAGCGGCTGAGATCCTCCTGTGTCTGCAGCAGACGTGCGCCGGCAGTCGCCTTCCATCAGCCGGCAGAACATATCACATTTTACCTTTACTTTTAATTCACCCTGACTCCCCACTTCCCCAGAGCAAATGGCTATGATTGATGGCTTGCTCCCAGACTAATATCCACGTGGTCTTTTTTTCCTCCCTGCAGGTTTTCTGCATTATGGAGACATCTCCAGGGCTGTCAGCAAGGCGGAAGCCCGAGCCCTGGGGAACATTATTGACGAAGCTGTCCACGCGATCACGCCGGACGCCATACTAGCACTGACAGGTGGCTTTCGCAGGTACAAGACATGTCTCCTCCTTTCAGTGTTGATACGGTAGTTGAAATACAACAGCACTCCATATTTTGTGCTTTTTTCCCCCCCCTTTTCTTTTTTAACTCACACTGATAATGCACATGGGAGTATAAAGATATTCAAGATTATTATTAATGTAAAGCCTCAAGAGGTCTGATTTTAATCTCATGTGGCTATACCTCATAACTACTGTCACCCAGAGCAAGGTATATATGTGTGGTTAGACTTAAAGCTGCCTGTGCCTAATGCATCCAACAGCTTATATGACACAGCAGATAAAATGTGTTTGACACCATATCAGCACAATCTCTTTGTTCTTTATCATCAAAAGCAGAAGACTGAGTACACAGGTCATTCGCGTCATAGTTTTGGATTTACATTAACACAAAGAAATGCATTACGTTGTCAATCTCCGAGCGCATGGCGAGTTACCTACTGAGTGCGGCTATTTGCTCACAGCCGGCGCCTCCCTCCACCGCCACCTCTTTGTGCTGCTCTTTTTTTATGTGTGGTGCTTTGTGCCCGAGTAAGCGAGGAGCACTCTGCTCGCTGGTGTTGTAAAAATCCAGCCGTAACCAGTGGCGTGTGCAGTAAATAATTCAAAAGCAGTCTGGCAGTAAGGACAGGCGCTTGCTTCTCAACAGGGGTGACAGAGCTGCCACAGCTTAGCTGATGGTCTTCAATAGTGCCTCGGCGACAAACATTACATGTTGCCAGGGAGAGTTCTCTTTTTCTTTCTCTTCTAAAAACCTCATGAAAGTTTCTCCTCTTTGTATGTGTTGTATTCTAAAATATTCAAGCTTGTCCAAGCATGGCACAAAGTTGACATAGGCTGACTTTGAAAGCAGGAAAAAGAACTTTTGTTAAACAACAGCCACTGTGATTCGTGACAAGACACAATAATGCTCATCTATTATTAACCCCAAACCATTATTAAGCATTTAGCTAAAATAATAAGCAACAGTAGCACAAATGGATAAGTGTCATAAGCTGTTTCCCAATTCTATATCACTATCTATCTATATGATCTTTATATTATAAAGGTTTTTACAGTTATTATACAAGAAATCTACATATTTAAAGCAACAACTAACTTTTCCAGCTACTAAGGAGTAAGGTGTAAGTGAGACAAATTCAGCATAAGCTACTATTCAAATGTCCAGTCCTGTTTCCTAAGCGACCCACTCCCCAGAATAAAACGTTGACATTTTATGTTTCTGCAAACCATGGATATGTTACATTTCTCGATTTAATGTTGGAAATTATCACTATGTGTGAACTATGTGTTTCCCTATGCTACATATTGTGGAGATGTTGATATGCTACACATTAAAAATTCAATGTATCAGTGTTTTGCAGAAACTTACAATGCCAACATGTTATTCTGGCAACTGTAAAACAGATGAAGATTCTGTGTTGCATTTATTTTCATTTTGAGTTACAGAGAGTTGAATGAAGCCAGTGAGGGACTTCTAGGGGATGGAGAGGAGCTGGAAGACAGTAAGGTGGAGCTGGCAGAAGGAGAGAAAGGAGAAGCATCTATTAATGCTCTACATCTCCCAAATGCCAAATCTGTGTTTATGCTTGTTTTAGCTCCATCACTGTTTGGGATTTGGTCTGGCTGGTAGCAGCTGTAGGATCATCCATCCTTGGCTGTTTGACCGCTGTTTGAGTAACGCCACTTTATGACCTTCGCTAGATGGCGGGCAGGGTGGACTTCTGGTCTGTACTTTGACCACATAGGACACACTAGACTAAAATAACAACAGAAGGGCTGCAGGCAGCACAGTTTGACTGAGAGTGATTGTACTGCTCTGTGATACCACAGCATATCAGAGATTCATTTCTATCATTAATAAATATCAAAAATCTTAATGAATGCACCTTTTAACTGAAATAATAGGACATTTAACAGTAGTTGCACCATCATACGTTAATGAAACTGCAATTTTACAATGACGCTGCTAGTTAAACCTAATTAAAAGATGGCAAAATGTTTTTTAAAATTTAAATATTTAAGTTATTTGTTTTCTGACATGTTCTTGGAGGTTTTTCAACACCATCCACAATTAGTTTTATTGGGTTTTTTTCTAGCTGTGAGTGGATTAACATTACATTATGGTAAAATAGTGTCAATCAACAGCACATTTAAAAATAATTGTGTTACTCTGCATGCCGACTGCTTTGAGTGTACTTTATTTAGTCACTTTTTCAATGTGAACACGCTCCACAATTAGAACCTGGTTAGAATTAGTATGTTGTATGGATATAAGACAATTATAAAGTCATGAATATTAACTAACAGTAGCTACCAAAAGCTACAGGTCAGACCAAATGTAAGACCAAGTAAAGCTAAAGTAGCAATATAAAACTTTTCATTTACAGAAGGTAAAATTGTGTTATTTCTTCTCAAAGTCACAAAGTGTGGCTTTAAAGTCTCCACCATGGTTTATATTACTCTGTCACAGTGAGTATACGTCCACAACTTTCCTGAGTAAAGATGGTATCAAAGAGCAGTGGGGGAAAAAAAATCCAATATCTCAAATCTTCAGAAGATAAATGACAGCTGGAATGATATCTGATTATGTAAATAACAGCTCCTCAAGGGGAAAATGTGGTAAAAGAGATGAGGAAAGTGATTAGAGCATCATGGATAGTTAACATCAAGAATGAAGGGGAGGGACAGATTTTGAAGATTTATGGTGCCAGGAGTCTGCTGCAAAAGTGTAAAGAGGCCTATGAGAGATTCTTTTTATGGCTTGAAACTCAGAGAGAGACGGCGCACACTTTTACTTCCTGTCATATTTCGGCGCGGGCTTGGGGAGTATTACTTGAAACCTAACTGGAATCACGCAGAGCTATAATTGAACAACGATGACTTGTACATTATGAGTCAGTAAGTAAGTAATTTACCTTTATCTTGTTGAAAAGCAGATTCTCCAGACATGGTTTAAACACAGCGGGTGTCGTTATAAGGCCTATTACACCAAAATAGTTCATATGCTCGCTAAGATGCCAGCAGCACCGCTAATAACCCACTAATTCTCTTCAGGGTGACATATTTGAAAATGTTCCCTTCTAAAGTCCTGTCAAAGCTCGATTTAATTACCTATCATTTCCAGCGTGATGCTCAGAGTCTCTTATTAGCTTCATCTTTCCAGCCGATAGCCCTTGTCAAAAACGGGAACACACACACACATACTATATACCTCTTTAAATAGATACACACGGCTCGGGGAAAATCTTTCATCTCTGGGTAACGTTACACGGAGAAGAAGAAGAAGAAGAAGAAGCTCGGCTCCTGAAAGTTTCACAAAATGAGCGCCGTGCTCCAGTAAACTCAAGCTGTCATCCACTTCAGAAAGGGAAACAGCATGGCGAAGGATTTGTTGATGCCAGTGACATTAGCCTTATTGAAAGGACAGCTGTGGAAGGCGGGTGACAAGTCTTAAGCGCTTTTTGTTTGGTGGGGGGAGGATTAAAAATAGATTAGGCTCCAAATTACAGCTTCTACCAGTGCGGCGTGTGAAAGGCTCACGCAGTGTCAGCGGAGCACTGTATTTATTTCGGTGTGAAGCCGGCACGTCCCCGCTGTGGATCTTATTTAACATCAGATTGTCTGGAACAGGCCTACGACTCAAAGTGACACTGATGACTGGGCGATCGCGTCTGCTCTGAAATCCTCAAACAGAGGCTGCATTGTTTCCCTCGAATAACAACCGAGATAAGCAAATGTTATCAGTTTAGTTCAGGGTGTCATGATTTTTATAACCAACTCCATTATCAGCTTCTAGGAGGCGAAACGAGCAAAAAACAAGCCGTCTGATGATGAACTATAGCCCGCGTACACTTCAAAGTTACTGCTTTTTCTTGTTTTTATGTCGTATCTTCTTTACTATGACCTTGTTTTTCTGTGTCAGCAGGAAAGCTTAGATAGTGGAGGGAGATAGGAGGTGAAATGATGCATCGCTGCGAACAAAGTCGTTCCTTTTCCCTGACCGGCTACTTTTAACTGCTACTGAACTTTCCCTCTCCTGCAGATGAGCGCATTCTGTAGAATTTCCAGCAACAGAAGCAGCAGCAGCAACTTCCCACATCTGTATTATTCATACATGTCGTCCTGTCGTCCACACAAAATGTGTAAATAACCATGTATATTTTATAGGCTTTGTGCAGAAACATTAAATAATTTAACATTTTACCTCACGCAATAAAAGAGTAGACTGGCTAAATTCACACCCGACAGATCTGCTGTTGCTCTTAATTTAAAGCAACACAAGTCTGGCGGTGTTACGGCGCACAGTGCGTTAGCAGTCCTTCAAAGACAATATTTTCTGCTGAATCTTCCCAGGAGTATCTCTTGCTGGAACACGAATGGGTGCATAACGCTAAATAAAACAACAAGTCCTCCAAATTAAATGAACACATGGGTTGTTTGTACCTGCGCTCCAGAACAAACCATTAGAGTGTAATTGACTGCTTTCCAAAACTGTTATGTTTATGGTGTCACAACGCTGTGGTAGGAGGTCTGGTTAGGTTTAAAGCACAAAAACACTCGGTAAGGGTTAGGGACAGCTGGGTTAATGATCACTTTAGGGTTAAAATAACAAAATAAAACATATAGGCATGAAATAAAAGAAAAAAGTAGTGAAAGCAAACTGTAGATAAATAAGATAAGATAGTAAAAAATACAGTAAAAAGAACATATTAACAATATATACAAGAGGAATATTGGTGCTGTCAGAATAATACACCTGAGTCTGATTTCGATATTGCACAGTAGTGAAGTGAAGTGAAAAAAATATATTGCATAGTTGTACTGAAGGTAATAGCATACTTGAAATACTGATATTGCACAATAGCGTACATTTAAAAGTGCAGTTTGTCAAACAACAAAAATGATAAGCAATGTTCGAAAAGGGTGTAAGATGAAGTAAGGAACTTTTGTAGGAATCAAAACCTTTGTCGTCATGGCAAAAGTAAATGCCACATTACGTTTAAAAAAAAAAAAACTCTAATACTCTTGGTAGCTAAGTCCACTTAAGTCCATCCAATTAACTATCTAATCTTCCACCCAACCCGCCTCCTCCAGATAAGGAAGTGACCTTGTATTGACATCTTCTGAACTGCATCACCTCCCTGAGTCATAATTACTACGGCTGCTAGATGGCTTCTGTCACTCAAACATGACTATAGGTCATTTTTGGCGACTGAATTTACGACCTATAGGCTCATTTTTCTCAGGGGGACAGGTTCGCTTGTCGTGAAGGTAGAGAAGAAGAAGAGGAGGAAGAAGAAGAAAAAAACCCCTCTTGGCTGGAGGGAATGTGCCTGATGTGCTTGTCGTCTACTTTTTTCCGCTGACTGGGGTTGAATTAGAGGAGCTATCTTCACAGAACCTGCCATGAACTAATGCTCCATCGCAATCAGGCGAGAGCTGAAGAGTGTAATGCCGGGGTGTCTTCTCCTCGAATAACCACCAATTCCCATGTTAGCCCCTCATGCACACACACACACACACGCAAACCGTCTGTTTTTAAGCTCTGATCGGAGGTAAACGGAATTTATGCTGATGATCTCTCTGTCTCTCTGCCTCTTCGGTGTTTTGCTATTCACGGCACACATTTATGCAGTGCACTCGAGTAAGTTTTGCCAGCACAGCAAAGGCTAGCAGTGAGATTCACTTAACAACTTGGGGGCACCGTACAAGCTGGAAGTGTTGTGGAATCTCAGCGTTGCCAATTAAGAGAGTTGGAAGGTTTCGGAGGGAAAGTTGCACATTCAGCAAATGGAAATCTGTGATGCATTCTCAAATAGCTGTGTCCTACCAGTCAACTCATTAAAGAAGTGTCAACTTTTTCACATAAAGACCTACATAAATGCCACTGAGTATAAACACGAGCGAGCGAGTACTCCCACATCTTCTATTATTTGCGTAAAGGCAATAAATTACAGTCACAGTGCAAATTAAATGACTGTGACTGAAGCAGCATCTGCCAGGTTACACGCTCCCTGCCACTAAGGCTAACCATTAACATTATCATACCTTGCGGGGCACGAATAGTTGTTTTCCAATACATCCTTTCTCCCCGAATTAGCCGCAGTGACCTTTTTGAAGCTTTCCCACAAGCCATTCACAGCCTCTCTCTCCATCCCTTTAATGTCCCCTTCCCTCTCCCTCTGCCATCACTCATTTTGTTAGAAGCGACAAGGAAAGATCAGACACGGAGCCTCGCAGCGGCCGAGGCTTCTCCGGAGCCGTATCGGCCCCAGCATTCCTCGTCATTCCACTTGGTTGTCAGCTGTGATACGGATGCTCGCGCCTGTATGATTCACCTATTGTGTTTCAAAGGCGTTTGTGAGTGTGTGTGCATGTGTGCGAGTGGGTGTTAGGTAATGATCGGTTTGAAACGGCGCCTGGCCTTTTTTTTTTTATTGGCAGCTAGCAGTGGCGTTGGCCAGAGCTGAAGGCGGCGGCCAACTTCAGTGGATTGCAGCCTGACAGAGTTGCTCCTGTCATCTGAGGGGCTTCAACACTCGTAGACTGTGTTTACTGCGTGTTTGTGTCAGCATTGTTCTCACTTTGATGACTGATGAAAAAAAAAACTCTGCCATATGAGGAACTCAGTGTTTCTTTTCATCATTCCATCCGAGAGCCGTCGTAGTTATCCCAGAGTCTGAGCATGCACCGAGTAAAAAGCAGGAAAACACCTCGGACAGGTGGCACATACAGAGAAACTAATTCATTCTCATCATTCAACTTTTGGAGCAGTGCAGGGTTTCCAAATCACCGGAGTCACGTGTGTCTGTCACCAACATGAAGCATCATAAGTTGATCATTTGAATTACTGAGACTTTCATAGAAAACATAAAGCTTTACTATATTTTTGTGAATCTGGATTTAAGCTCTAACATACCCATCAGCCCACAGTTTGGACATATGGATGTGGCCAACTGTTACTATAATTGTGTTGAACTGGAGGTGCATGTGCATTCCTGACACAGTGTGGAAATATCTGGAGAACTGGCTGGAGAATGAGTTGGACTACATTGAGTATATTTACTATATATTCTGGTAATGTTCTGCGTATGTAAACACCTTAAAAAACCTGGATAAGGCCTAATCTCTGTTTTGAAAAACCTGGATATGCTATTGTACTTCAATAGAAACCAGGATACTGTAGCATGTAGCATCCATATCTAAGTTTCTGAACATTCTTTGTTGGTACAGAACGTAGTGGCTGAGATAGTGAGCAATCAAGACACAGCTGAAAACAGTTGATTAGAAACTTAGATACTGTTAAAATCGTGCAAAGAGGAACATGAATAACCAGATTACTTACGTTCAAACACGATATCCTGGATATGATCAAAACCAGGATAAGACTCAAAATTAGGACACTAGTAAGCACATAACACATTGTCAGCAGTCGGAGCATATTTTTGAAATGGTTCTTTATGAAATGCAATACATATATATATATAAATGCAGTATACATATATATGTTGCACAGAATGAGTTCTGCTGATTTTGTTGAGGACTGTGATTTCTCTTCTTTTCAGCTTGTTTCTCTCGTGAGATCTGGCAACACTGGTGTTACTTACAATAGCTGGATAGCTGGTAATAATCATTACTACTGGTCTATAAATTCATACATTTTATTCCAGAGGTGTATACAGACATGAACTCCTGCCTCATAAATGTCTACAAACCATATTTCTTATATGGAGCAGTTTAAAGTTGGGCAGACGGGTTAAATAATAGTGGACAGTGAAACACATACTGTACACAAATAAATACAGGTCAGCTTAGAAACTGACACCACTGTATGAGGGAGGTAAACACAAATCGACAGGTCACTACCTCTGCAGTGTGGCAGGGTGTGACAACTTCACACAGGGCTAAACGTGCTTATTTGAAATTCAAAATAAGATTTTGATAACCAAATAGCCCAGATTTACATTTTACACTGCCTCATTACTGACTCGTGTTGTCCTCAAAGAGAGATGTTTTCAGTGTGCTCAGTGACCGATGAAATAAACAGTCCGATGTTAATTAAGCTCAAGCTGCATCCTCAGAAATGGAGACGCAAGTAAAAATGATTCAGGGGGCTGATCCCAGATGCTTTGATGTGCTTTTTGTGTACATATCTTATGCACATGCAGGGGTTGTTTGCCAAGCTCTTCACTGTGTTCTTGCTTGATAATCACTTGATAAACACTTACAGTACTGAAACACTCACTGTCTGCAGTTGTGCTGACAGAGAAATGCATTGTGTAAGCTCAGTCAGGCTCCATATGGGTCTGCTTTATAACACTGATCCAAGTAGAAAATGATGACTCTCATAAATTTAAAGCTCTGACAGCTGAGGCAACAAAAAAGGATCTTTTACCCCTAGCAACTTAGGAAAAATGACTTGTTTGAATAATGTAAAAAAAAGAATCATTGTCATTAGTATGGCTTGTGCTTTTAATAACATCGTATGCCACCTTCCCTCTTCATCAGTTAAGGGCTATGACTAAAAGATAATTCTTTTCATTATCTCCCAGACACACTGAGCGGTTACTACTGCTATGTCTTTATCTCCAGGGGGAAGGAGTTCGGCCATGACGTCGACTTTATCGTGACCGCACTCGAGCTGGGGAAGGAGGAGAGCCTGCTCCTAGACATTATCGATAGACTGAAACATCATGTAAGTATGTGGCCTCTTTCTTTTTATGCACTAACTCAGTGTAAAGCGCCTGTATCCCCACAAGTTTCTACAGTCAGGACAAAGGACATTTCCCTGCATTTCTGGCAAATTTTGCATATTGGCAGCTCTTCCAGTCATTACTGGCCAGAGGACAGAAGTGAAGATGTTGAGAGGAATCATTTGTGAATCAAGTTCAGAGTTCTACTTTTAATATTACTGGTTTAAATCCAAATGTGAATTTAAAATACACTTGGAAAAAGCCACTGGGTGTTTTTACAGGTTATTATAGGTTACGCTAATTACAGTAGCACAATTTCATGGACAACATAACAGAGCACAGCAGACTACCCTCCTGTATTTTATGTGCTTGAGTGTTTGCGAATGTTACAATACTGTAAGTAGGAGTTCAGAGCACTACTTGAACACTTCTGTTGCATTTAAAGTGAAGTTATTGAAAGTGGTGGGAGTTTCAAGAAGCTAAAGTTCAGCTTCCATCTGGCCATCTGTGCCATATCCTGCATGTATAATAAGTCACTTATTAATTACAAATAGCTTATATCCTAGCTTTTCCTTGGTTTTTTTTTCAACTGAAGAAGATACATAGTGCACTTCGGGTGGACATAATACCATGACCATCAGTATAACATACAGTCATGTAGTCCTATACAACATAACCACAAACTACAACCTGTAATTACAGTAAAGTCAAATTGACAGCTCCTGATAAAGTCTGGATACAAGTAGTATCTGTTACAGGGCTGGCATAATTGATTACATTATATTTTACAGCAGTCTGCATTTATGCACCACTTAACCAAATCTAGATACACCACAAACATTTGTTCTTATGATGAATTATTACAAAAATATTTACACACAGTTACTGCCAGGAGTTGTATAGCTAACAGAAGTAATTGGAAAAAACATTAATTTGCTATATATGATGATATATGATGCGTTAAGATTGAAGAGTAAAAGAAGACATGGAAACAAGACAATACATCTGACCTGACATTTAATCAGAATGTTGAATAAGACGGTAATGGTGTAAATTGGGGAGATGTTGAAATTACATATAAACTCATGTTCTCCTTACATGCACAAAGATAACAATGTCATTTAGAGTGACCAATTAAACTAAGCTGCATGCAACCCACGCAGGCAGAACGTGCAAACTCTCCACAGAAGGGGATTTCTTAATCTCGTCTATTATGCTTCTCAACAATCTACATCATTTTTCTTTATTTCTTAATAATACATATGACAGAGACTGGTAGAGTCCCTGATGTACCACTACACACACACACAGAGAAACATACCAACACATGACTGAAGACACATGAGTTTGATTTGTGTGTTGGCATATACTCTGAGCCACGTTTTAAAGTCACTGCTCAAACCAGCAAACTAAACCTAATTAAACTGTAGAATCATTTCTGCATGCATGCCATGTTGTCAACTGGTTTTACATTGTGAATAAATCACTAGAGATGGAAAAAGTGATTGTGAACGGATTTGTCATAATGTGTTTAGCTATATAATGTGATTTTAAACTGAAAGCACTATTTGGATATACAGTGTGATAAAAACCTAATAAATCCAATTCTATCCTCTGCGGTGCAAAAACACTTGTCAGGTTTTTCCTTGAGAAAAATATGAAGAATTTTTGAATTAAGGGGCATATCTTTGACCGCAGCACATGCAGTATGTTTTTCTAATGAGGTATTAAATACAATCGGTCACTTTTCCATCATTCACAAATGTGTCCTTGAAAACTTAATTTTGTTAAAATATAAAATTTAGAGAGAAAGGTTGTCCAGGTTCCTCCGATTTAGTCGCCTTTTAATGGAAAAAGATTGGGCAAAAAAAAAAAAAGGTGAAGGAATCAGGTGGAAGAGAAATGACACAATTTAAGCGGTTACTCTGAGAACTTTTAGCAGGGCTTTTAAAGGACCATCGGCAGCACTGGACACCCCTTAATGGAAAATGGATCCTATAATGGAAAATGGGCACAATAAGAGAGGTGTGTGTGAGGAGGGGGAATAGAGAAGAGAGGATGAATGTGGAAGAAAAAAAAAGACAGAGAGAGAGAGAGAGAGAGAGTTAGAAACAAAGATAGGGACTGATTAAAGCAGAGAGAAAGCGAGTGGAAAAGTGAGAAGAGAGAGAAAATGTGTGAGAAGGAGATAATAACACAGACTACGTTAATGACAGGCTATGTTTACATACACATAATGGTTTCACTGCCGGCTGCACTCAAACGATGACAATTATTTGCCACTAATATCGCACTAATATGACAAATATCAGCGCGCCACAGAAGTGTCCAATTAAAACTCAGAGTGTGTAAACACATTTATCTAATTACGTTAAACTGAGGTCTTAATCACAATTGTTCAAACAAAAGTCCAACGTGTTTATGTTATACTTACATATCGGTTCTGTCGTTGCTACTGCTTTTACCTCAGCCGGCTCTCAAGCTCAGCATGGGTGTATTTGAAATTGCAACAGTGCTGCACCTTTAAAATTCAAACAGGATGATGCATCTTAGCTATAATGTTTTATTTGCATGTATACATTCAGTCCCTGGGTGGATAATATTTCCAAAACTGGCCAAGTCAATTTAATGTATGCAAGTTAAACAAATATTGATTGGTTAACTGGCAAAAATAGATCACAAACAAAGAGTCTATTAAAAATATGAATATGAATGTACTTTATATTACCAGCATCAGAGCACTTTGTTTTCTTATCACTCCCAAATGTATTGATTACATAGACCTTTTTCACAGCAACCATTGTCAAACTGTCAATAGAACTGGTGTCGGCTCTGGATCAGTAATTATTGCATTGTCTGCCAATATGTGTGTGTGTGTCAATATTGTGTCCTCAGTGGCCTCTACACCCCAGTTTGAGAACTACTGCTTTTTTAAAAAGTTTATCTTAATACAAAACTCAAATGTCATATTGTCACAGCTCAGTGGAAACCATGTATCTCCAAACTATTTGAATTTTTCAGCGGAAGGATTAAGTGTTCCTTTTTGGGATGAGGACTTGCTGCTATTTCCTAATCAAAATAAAACCACTAAAAAGCCAAATGGATTAGTTTTTTTTTTTTTTGGGATACATACAGTGACACATTGGTTCTTTGCAATCGTCTCTCTAGAGAATATTTAAACCACCTTATCTGTTTTGTCTCTCAGCTGTCATTGCAGCCTGTGCTTCATTCCTCTCCCACCCCACTGCCACCAGTGTGAAGACCTGCCTTTGGTCCTTAGGGGGGGGATCTTCGATTGGCTGCTATTTATAGGTCTCCATCCTTATAAATCCATTTAATTGTCGGGGTCAACACCAAAGTCTTTTCTGAATATAATTTTTACATGCTGGGTCATTCTTTGCTAATTGAATTAGGATTGATTGAAAATTGGAATGCAAAAAGACGACTATGGATTAAAAAATATTACGTTTTGAGCATTTTTTGACTTTATTTGAAAGTAGCTGGCATAGAAGCCAACAGGAAACAGGGAGAGAGAGGGGGAGGGGGGAACGACATGAAACAAAGGTCATTTGCCGTAGTTGAACCAGGGGAATTGCGATTACGTGGCACATGCGGTAACCATTCTGCTACCAAAGCGCTCCAACTATGGACTTTGACCTCCATCTCTTACAATATAGTTGTGCTACAGAGGAAGGTCTTTATGGCCAACAGGTAGTAACCCACTGCTGTCCATTGATGAAACCACACAATAACAATCAGGATGTTTCTTCAGTTTCCTTCAGAAAAGCTTCACTCACATAAAGTACTTCTTTGTGTCCTGCATAGCACAACATGTAACCAATTAAACTGAATCTTTCAGGTCATTGTAAATACATAATGCTCAATATTACTTGAACAAAATGACATTCTATGAAGAAAAAACAAGGGGGGTGGATGTGGAAGGACTTTTCTTTGTCAGCACTGTATTCTCCGTCAGATAAATGCGTAGTTGCAAAGGGTCATGAGAGAAGACAAGTGTTTGATGAAGAGCAGGACTGCACTGTCTATTATGGCTGCTGGCTTTATTTTGTGTGTGTGTGTGTGTGTGTGACATCGCTGGGTGTAAAAAATAAATCCCTCTTCCATCCACACCTCCACATGCCTCCTTTCCTTCAGAGGTCCTTCCTGACGATAATTATCTCCTACTTACTGTACGTTATCGCCGAGCTCTTACTACTTAAAGACGTCTTTTTTTTTGTTGCACACTATAGGGAGAGGGAGCGAGGTGAAGGTGCGAAAGTCTGTGTGAATGTGTGGAACTAAAGGAGGTAAGATGGATGTGAATTAGGCGGGTAGGGCAGGTGTTAAAAAGGCTTTAGGAGCCTAAGAAGGGGACAGCATGATACTGACTGAAGGCTTTCTTCTCAGCAGGCTGGATGGAAGGAGGATGGAGAGGGACCGGTCTGAGGGGATGAGGACACAAGAGACAGTGATTAACTAGAGGTAGCAGAGGTTGACTCTAAGTCGTGTAACCTTGTCATCTGCAATGGAACCCCTGGGGGCCCACGTGTCTTCACTCAGGCCTAATATCATGGGCCTCCAACCCCCTCCTTCCCCACCCCTCAGCACCCCTCTCCAGCCTGCAGGGAGTTAAAAATACATCTATCTAGAAACGTCCTTGTAAAAACGGGTTCATCATTTTTTTTCTGCTACCCCCCCAGCCCCAACCCCTTCCTCCTCCTCCTCCTCCTCCCGCTGATATTCTGAAAGCATAACTTGGGGGCAGAGGCAAGGTCAGCTACCCAGCTTCAGTGGCAGACAGATGAGATTCAGCTTGGCCCTGGTAATAGCAACGGAGAGAGAGAGAGACGGAGAGGGCCATGTTTCATCTAGCATCCATCTATCATCTCTCTGTCTCTAAATACTGTATAAGTGCTGCTTTCTGAGGCTTCTGTATGCATTGCCGCCGTTCTAATGCGATTCAGCTCGGTTTTATTGTTCCGCATACGGTCTGAGTCAATGCGGTTAGGGAGCCGAGACTTTTCCCTTAGGTTGAATAAGCGATTCAGCCGGAGCTGCCCATACAGCCGAGTTTATTTTGCAGTCGCAAGGAGTTAGTCACTTTGAGATCTAAATAAAATCTGAGCGGCAACGGCTACTTTATAGGATACCCACACACACACACACACACACACACGCATACATACATATATATATATATATACAGACAGGCACAGACGCACAAACTGCTGCACTTTAATTTCAGCAATCAGTCTCTTTCATTCAAACTCCATATCAAAGTCAGAGAGCAGTTCAAACAGTCCCGGCAAACACGCGCTAATCTGCAACTTAAAGGCAGGTTTTGAAGTCTGTCTCTTTCTCTCTCTCTCTTTCTCTCTCTCTCTCTCCGTGAGTCGGAGGAGTCGAGATCAGAGTGCCTCGCATCCCCCGACTACGCCGCTCTCGTCCCCTGGATGCAGGTGGCCATGAAGGCTGCTGCTGCGACCACTCGTTCCACTCTTAAGAAAAGACCCTGAGTAAATAATCAAATACGAGAAAAAAAAAAGACACACACACACACACACGCACACAGCTTTCAGATCACAATTTCAAAAGTCATGTTCACTTGACTCTTTTTTTTTTTTCCTTCTCTCCACGCTCAGAGGAGAAGCTTTGGGGGGAAAGATTATCTTCCCGCTGTCCTCCTCTGTAATTCCCTCTGTAAACAGTTCTGGTGGAATAAGCTTACTCTCAGATGCTCGCTGACATTACCTGCTGCGTGGGCGATGATTACAGAGCGCTATTGGGCTAAACAGCCCCTGGCGATGCTGAGACGGGAACTTCATGACATCCTGTTTTTATGCTGGATTTGTGAGTGTATGTGTGTCAGACAGAATAAGAGAGAGACTGAGAGAGGAAAGCGGCGCCGCTGTTACTGTACGTGCGTAGGCAGGAGGGCCGCAAACCTCATCGAAGGAAGGGCATCTGTATTCACGTACTTAACGGTCCGTGCAACTGTCACCATAACTCATTAATACTTCCCTCTGAAGGCATCCATATGATTCAAGGCTGAAAGAAATGTACCATCAGGAGGGACCGAAATATCTGCCGGAATGAGAAGTGGCCTACATTTACGGCCTTATGTATGAGATGGGGGTGCAGACCTTCTCCCACAACTTGTCTCAAGTGTGGCTTGGGGGAATTTTAATTTCAGATTAGTCAGTGTTTAAGTGCTTTTACGCCGTCACTCTGGCCTCATTATCTAAGAGGGAACTGTCACTGCCTGTAGCTAAGCTATTACAGAATGTAAAGGGAACTTTAAGAGCCCCTCTCCCTGCCTATTATTGAAAGGTGAATGGTTATCTGTAATTGCTGAGGGAGAACGGTCCAGGGGTGCAGAAGCGGGTGACATCGGGAATTTTTCGCCCCGCAAATTGCGCCGCAAATGAATCCCACCCAGAAGACGGTTAAAGGAGTGAAAGTAGAGAAGGGCTGGCAATTTCTTTGAGATCTGACTCCCTCGTGTCACTCGAGGTTTTGAACATCACTGCCTCGGATTTCTCCGCGCTTCCTTTTTTCAGCGTCTACCGGGGAGCTCTGTCCTCGTCTGATAAGTCGTGCGGGTCGATGGTCGGGCAGGACTGTTTAGTAGAGGCTATTGGGGCCGTGCTGACAGGGTGTTTAATGTTTTGTGATTAACCTCAGTCATTGGCTGTACAGGCAGAGTGGCTGCTTGCTGCACTCTTCCCCCAATTATTGCTCTTTAAGGAGAGTGCAGCAGATTTATGGCCACTGAGAGGAGAGTGGTATCCCAACAATTACGCTGGGGGCTGGAATTAAAATGACAATTTGTAATCTTAATCGCCTTAACGCTCCCGCATCCAGGGAGAAGCATAATAAGCAAAGGCCAGGCCTGGAGGAAATCAATTCACTCTCTCTTTTTTTTCATTCTTTCCACACTATCTACTCGCCCACCTATTTCTTACTTTCTCTTACAGGTTAAACCCTGCTCTCTAACACACTTGTACTCACTCCATTTCACTCCTTTCTACACTTATGGCTTTGTTTCCCATCAGCGGTCCCCTCTTCTTCTCCCTCTCCGACACGCTGACATCTTACTTGGCACAGATTTCCATTATCTAAGGAGTGGAGCCATTTACCAGGGAATGGGCTTCAGCCGTCGACTATGGCTGACTGCATGCGCGTCTCTCAATTGGATGTAACACTCAACCGTCCCCCCCTTTTTTTTTCACCACGCTGAGCTCAAATTAGACTGATGACAAGTCCGACCAGATGTTCACACAGTGGTCCTTTTACTGGCGTCCAAAGCTCTACACCTCTGCTTCCAGTCATGACAATAGCTGCCATTTATTTTTTTTCAAGCATAATTTAACCAATCAAGCTGACTTTGCTTTTGATTTCATCACAGAGCAGATTATGTGATGTATTCATTTTTACAAATTTCAACATGAGTCTGTGCTACATCTGAAAGCTGCCTCTTTTTGATTGTTACATCAATTACTTTGTGATCAAAAATATGAAAATACACAAACTATTGCCTAAAGCAGGCTGAAACTGCTGGAAAGAGATTTTCCCAAAAAAAACATTCGGACAAAAATAACACGGAAACAAGAGAGAGTATCAGCTCTGCAAGTGGTTCTGTAAGGCTCTAAATATAGACACAGCAGTATCAAACACGCACAACAGTGTCAACAATGTCAGCATGCTAATATACTCACAATGTCAGTGCTGAAACATTCAGGTGTTCAGCTGGTATCATGATATAACCATCTTAGTTTTAGGTTTGGGCTTGCTAATATTTTCACATTAATACTCAACACAAAATAGTTAATTATAGTTTTAGGCCATGAACCACAATGATTGAATATCTGTATCTGTATAGTTGTCGAGACATTTCACTAAAAATGGAAAAAAAGCTCCAAACAAAAATCCAGATATCAAGCTTTTTGTGTTCTTTTTACAAACCTACCACAAATCAGACCATCCACCAGGCCACTTGACATTATACTCACACAATTCCTCTCCTTCTACCACTGACTATTTTAAAAACCTTTCTTCATTTACAGAAACCTTACTTTAACCATTTTCAGTACCTCCTGGCGTGTATCTAAGCTGCCTTTTATCTCTAAGATTAGGAAGAATGTGGCATTAAGGCAAGTAATAGTGCTCATGGAAAGCATTTTCTGTGAATTATGTTGAGATTTTAAACCAGAGTGCTCTGTGATTGGGCTGCTGCATTAATGTGCAGCATTCAGCCACGAATGATCCCTAAGTTTGGCTGGTTTCTCTGTGGTTGGTCTGAAATTGTTCTCATTCCTGTCAAATAAGAGGGTGTCATCTTCCAGTAAATCCTCAATTACACTGGGTGTCTTCAAACTTTCTGCTGCCCATGTATGACGACAGCTGTTGTTCCCGCTGTTGATTGGCTGGAGAGAAGCGAACCTGATGATCTCTTAAAGAATAAATCATGCAAACATTTTAATGTAATTGTCCTTTTTGATCAACGTTTAAACCCTGAGCGGTATTCCAGTAACTGAGTCTTTTAAAATATTGCCAGTCAGTGACACAGAGATGAACACGCAGGCTTTTACATCCCCTCTTCTTAATTGCTGTAATGCTAATGAGGCATGACTCAGATCTGGCAAAACACTCAATGCTTTCGACCACAACTAAGGCGTCGTAATAATCCAAATCCAAAATGTGACATCCTTACTTTGGGCTCCAACTGTTGAATTGATCAGAGAGTTTATTGATCATTTTTGAGGCCTTCCAGTTTATATTTCATAACTTTTAACCTTCTACGAGCCAGCGCGCAAGCTGTGATCCTCAGCTTGAGCTCTTTTTGGCTGCTCTGAAGTCTGGGCTAAAGATGAAAGGTGACCGGGTTTTTGCTGTCAGGACCCTTGGGTTCTCACTTGAGCAAGATGTCGGTTGGCTGTCCTTCTTAAAGGCGCTTGCCAAGACCTCTGCGAAAAAAACCCTTTAATAATTTTAGATGAATGATTTATATGTTTAAAGCTTAACTTGTATCTTATAATATATATCTTTTAGTTATTACACTGAAAAATTTAGTTTAAAGAGACACAAGCCCGATCTTCCTTGTGAAAACATCCTAAATTATAACTCAGGAAAAAAGATGAATATGTTTTTAAATTGTGTGAATAAAGCATCACAGATAACATGACTTAGTGACTTGATTCTCTCTTGTTATTTTTCACCAGGGTATCCTCCTTTACTGTGATTACCAGGCCTCCACCTTTGATATATCAAAGCTTCCCAGTCACAGGTTTGAGGCCATGGACCACTTTGCCAAGTGCTTCCTGATCTTGCGTTTGGAGGGCAGCCAAGTGGACGGAGGTCTCAACATTGCTGAGGGGGACAGCAGGGGCTGGAGGGGCGTACGCGTGGACTTAGTGTCGCCGCCGGTGGATCGTTACGCCTATGCTCTGCTGGGCTGGACCGGATCCAGGGTATGATTAAAGGAACTGATGGACAAGTGAGGGAGCTGCAGGTGGAATCCATGAGGAGAAAAACATTAAAACAGAGAGGTTACTGTATTTCAGGATTTAATCATTTGTTGTCATAGAATAGTGCTTGGACAGAAGAGCAACCTCAAAGTCAGGGTAGAATTTGTTTTTTTTTACCAAGAGGCACTTTTTAAATGGCTAATATACCTTCAAATATACATTGAAAGTTGATATAAAGTCATCTGCTAGGGTACAATAATATAGAGAAATAGCACTAATGTCTGATATCAAAAACCCATCTTGCTAATGACAGAAATGGGAGTCGTCCGGAAGATAACATGCTTTGAGGCATCCATTTTCCTTTCAATGTCATAAAAACAGACAAGTAAAACACATATTTGCTTTCAGACTATTGATTCTTTTCTTCCACAGCAGTTTGAGAGAGACCTGAGGAGGTTCGCTCGATCTGAGAAGCGGATGCTTTTGGACAACCACGCCCTGTACGACAAAAGAAAGGTACACGACAACTGCGACTGACTTCCTACTCAGTCGCCTCGTAACATACAAAAAGGCAGTTAAGATTTATTCTGTTAGGGTTAGGGTAAGTTTTATACTAGCTGTATGGCTCAAATGATGCTTTCTTGGCTCTATTGGTATTCTTTGGTTCAGAGTGAAATATCTCGAGTATTGAAGTATCACTCATCCTCTGTTGGCTTGGAAAGTGGTTTGGTTATAACATTATTCAATTGTTAGTTTTCACAGTGGAGAAAAAGTATCAAAACAGCCACAGAGACTCTTAAAACCACTCTACAGCATAATCCACTTCTCTGCTGTCTATCTGTCCTTTCAGTATGTTTCAATCGTTATTATTTTCTTTAAGATATGCCCGAATAAGATGGGATACACTGTTTCTTTACACGTTGAGATTTAGGCAGCTAGGCCAAGGGTAAGTTTTCCCATGACATCTTAAGGAGGTGGGTTGGTCAATCAAGCATGAAGTTTTTGTAATGTGAAAAAACCCCAGATCACAATCACACAAAGAAGTAACACCTGAAAATGTATTTTTGAGAAATAAAATCACACTTATTACTTGTCTCACATAGAATATAAGAACACTAGTCATTTTGTCAGTAGTTATCCTTTCACAGTATGTAGTGATAGAAGTATTTACTCGAAAAAATCAGGCTGAATGAACAAAAGGATGAAATGATCAGAAACACTGATTCATTATTTGCCAGTTGTGAGTTGCCTTGACATGAACAAGAGATTCATTTTTTCCTTTGTGGCAGTGAACACAACACATGGGTCTGCAAATAACTGCCTATATTCATCTTCACCGAATATTCAGTCCTGATGAACGGTAATGTTAACTTAACCACTATAAAAGCACCGTAACAGCCCCGTAACAGCAGGGCTACGACTATGTACTGGCACCCCTCCGACACACAGTGGGACAGCCTCCTGTGAGAGAAATGATAGCTCAGCTACAACACAGATATTCACACAGCGGCTCTCTCAAAGGGTCATAAATGTGTTTCTAGCGACTGTCAAAGCTCTGCCAGACTTCCTGTCTCTCCAGTGGAGAAACTGAGAGAGCAGGGCACTAACCACTCATGCCTGGTTAACACTGACCCTACTCCTGTGTTGCATTTGTGAAAAAAGTTACTGGAAGAATGATCCTAGCAGAATTTGAGGTAGAGAGACAAAGTCGTATAAACATACTGTAGACGGTAATAGAGATAGAGCGTGAGACTAAATCCACCAGGAGTGAGAGTAAATGCCATCTGATCAGTGTTCTCCACTGAGTTTACACTATCAGAGGGGATTTGCTGCAACATTAAGGCCTCAGCGTGTGTGCTTGTGTGTGAATCTGAATACTAAATTACTGCCAAGAAATCCTCAAAGGTTACTGGGAGGTTTGGGCCAACGCATTGGACTGCAGCTGCGTGAAAAAACATAGACAAATTACCCCAAAATTATTCAGAGCAACATGTGTCTCCACTCCAAGTGAACAAAAAGTTGTTGCTGGAGCTTGAGCAACATTGTTAATAACAATAATAATAATAATTATGATTATTAGTCTTTATTAAACAAGAACCATGCACAACAAAAACATTCAAAACGAGAGAAAGAGATGATTTATGCCAGATTTAGCTATTAGTTAATTTCCATCTGCAGTCACTGGGCAGCTACAGACAGAACAAACACTGAATATATTCATTTACATGCAACACCATTACATAATCTCCATCACAATAACAATTATACAGACAAATCTACAAGTTCACGACAACATATAAATACCAGCACATTCATCCAGTTCAGTTTTTAATCAATTATAACAAAGTGCTTGGTGGGAGGTGGACACACACACACACACACACACACACACACACACACAAACACACACACACACACACACACACACACACACACACACACACACACACACACACAAACACACACACGCATATGCTAAGTGTATAAGTACATCAGAGCAAGTTGAGCGTAGAAAATACATCTTAATAACATCAGTATATGAAAGCATAAGCTTGTTAACATAAAGGTAATTGCATCGGAGAGTTTGCAGTGCGTTCACACATTTCCAAATTAAATAAAGCACATCTTACCTTATACACAGCGCCGGAGCAAAAAAAATCTATTTACACCGTAAGTCATGCGATGTGATAACCAACAAACTCTTGCCTACAATGCTACAGCTAATTAGGTTTTGTTTCAAATCATGTACTTAATTGGCTTCAACAGGGATAAAACAGTCAGTAGGTGTGTTTTCCTCCAGAAGTGGAAAGTCTCATGCAGTCGTGGTGATAATAATATGTGAACGTAACCTATGAAAAAAGTAATATCCTTAGTTGTGGTATATTTTTAGACATGCAGAAAAGTCGTGTTTCACATGTGGAAATTGGTTTTGACAGCAGGTGTGATGAGCCGGGAGGCCGGTGTGACAGATGGTAGGTAATTCCAGTGTTTTCCATAAAGAGAGCAACATGGAAGTGAGTTTGAATACTCTGTAATATAATTAGGAGACCAAGAAAGTTGTTAGAAATATGTTGATCAATGAATCTACTTACAGGCGTTGTATAACTGAAGTAATTTGTGTGTTGTGCATCAGCTAGAATCGCACAACCTCAGCGTTCTTTTATCCACACAACTCTCTGATTTACAGCTAAAACTTCAGCACCTCTTTCACCACGTAGACCCAAAACAAACTAAATCAAAAACTAAGAGAGTAGTGTTACTATGTCTGTTTCTGCATTTTTACCACATCTGAAGATCTGAAGGCAAATTGAAACAATAACAGATTAAAAAGTGACAGCTGTTTCGCACAGTCATCTTGTTCCATTATATATTTTACTACTGCTAAATTTTGACCTGAAGGGATGAAGAGAGACTGAAAACAACAGGAGTCTTCATCTCCAAAGAAACCATGCAGCTGCTGCCTGGTGTTTTAAGGGTTTTTTATATTTCTGCTTTAGGTTGTCAGTGACTATTATACAAAATTTCTACCCTGTGCTGAAGCAATTAGCCAGTTAATCTGCTGACAGAAAATGAATTGCACAATTTTGCTAATCACTTAGTATCATAAGTAATTTATTTAAAAAAAAAAAAATCAGAAATTAAAATGTAGTTTCGCCTGCTGGTCACATAAAGTGAGTCATTTGTAGATGTCACCTTGTGCTTTGGGAAATTGCGCCATTATTCTCAGTTTTCTGTCATTTTATAGATTACAATAAACAAGCTAATTGAGATTCTAGGCCATACAGAGAAGTCATTTTCCACATGTGAAAACCGGCGCCGATAACAGGTGTGATGAGCTCGAAGGCAAGGGTGACAGATGGCGGCGACTTCCTGCTGAGAGCTACAAGTAAAGGAGTTTGAATATCATGTAACATGATAATGATATAGGCACACGAAGGGCTAACAAATGCACGTTTGTTTTGAAATGTGTTGATCGGTGAAGCCGCTTTGCCGTCTTTGTGGTCAATCCAATTTATTTTTACGTTGAGGAATTGCACAACCTCAGCTTTCCTCTATTGGAACGACTCTCTGATTTACAGCTTTCAAAAAGTGAGATACACCCCTGAAAGCACAAGCGCCTCCGTGTTAACTTTGAAAGAATACTAACGTGACTCCTCAGCTGAAGGACTCAATTATTCAACGGGGAAAAGTTTATAGTACTGACAAGACGACAACAAAAATTCCAGGGAACCATCAATCTTTGTGACAGGCATCTCCGAAGCTTGTGTTTATCCAATCGTCGTGACTCTCCGATGCATCCAAAGGCACCCCTCCGTCTCATTTCCGATGCACGGGGGCAGAGCGGTGGAGCCTTTTGAGTTGCGAGCGGAGAGAGGGACAAGGGTGTAAGGCGTATCGGCGCGCGGGATCGACAGGGGAGACACCCTGTCACCGCAACGTTCCCGTCAGCTGCTCCCTCGGGGGACAGAGGTCAGAGTCCCGGGATCACCGGGTGGCAGCTTCCTGACAGATTTTATACACAACCAGCCAACTCAGATGGTGTTTATTCAAATGCAAGGGCAAAGCCAGGCTTGCTGACAGTGCAGCCATGCGTGCACTGTGGACAGGGGGGGGGGGGAGTCACACACACAAGAACTCACAGTGAAACAAAGCATGTGTTCCGATTGTGATCTCATGAGATGGCGTATAAATAGCACATTTCTTTCAGGACATTTTGCGTCGTGTCTACGCATTTCATCTGTTCATGTGTCATTTAACGCCACATTTTAAGCTCTTTGACACTATTGATGTGGTTTAGGGACACAAACCTCTTGGTTAGGGGCACCAGGCTGGTTCACTAGAGTCTAATGAAGGAGGAAGTAGCTGAGTAGAAGTAGTCTACATCATACGCAATGAGAAAAGTAGAATCTATAAAAAGAGGAGAGAAGAGAAACAGATTTACAGCACACAACCGTCAGCTATTCGGAGATTTAAAAGTTGTGAAACAGGCCAAACTGTTTATGCACACACACACACACACACACACACACACACACACACACACACACACACACACACACACACACACACACACACACACACACACACACACACACACTCGCTTGCTTAAGCAGCATCGTTACTTCCTAGTTTCAAGGTCAGCAGAAAGCTTAACAGGGTACATTCAGGCAGAGTCGTATGCCAGTGTGACCCGTTTTTCATTCCTCGCTCTACATCACAGCCATAATTAACGTAATGAAGATCAATTAACTGTCCCGGTGTCTGTCCTGTCACCGCCTTCACACAACGCTGACTGTTCCCTCTGTTCGCTCTCGTTTTCGCCTTGGGCAGATGAGGAGGAGAACTGCCCCCCCCCCCCCCCCCGCCACCACCACCCACCATCCCCTTCGTGCTTTTTGTCCTCACTCACCGCCAGGCCCTCGCCGATAATTGGTTCGACGTATGGCAGTGGACCGCGCGATAATGACGCTCTCATCTTTTCTGTGTCCCCCTCTAATTGGCCGTGGTTTTGGAGCGATTCAGGGCCCCGGCTCGTGTGACTTGTGTCACAGAAACAGGGGAGCGATGAGGACTGATGCCTGATTAAAGGGGAGACATCTCAACTGAGGACCAAAGACGGTCATTTAGAGGACTTTAATCTTGCGGGCTTCAGAGAGGCTCTCAGCGGATACAAGCTGGTCTCCGTCTTATTACAAAATGCTTAAAAAAAGATTAGAAGGCTATACTCAAGCTAATGATCTCCACTCAATTAAGGACAGGCTCAGGGGGAATCCTTGAATCACGGCGGGAGGAGGCTTGACAACTTGTCACGGAGAGAGACACAATGACATACAGTTCATGCACGCCGAGCACGCCTCCGGATTGAAGCGTTCACTGTGATCCAGTTTGCTTGCACGGGTCGAAAATTGTGTCATCTGAACACAGGTGGCGATAGAAAAACAGCAGCTGAAAACGGCTGAAAGTGCAGGTTCAGGTTCTATAATCCAAACCAATTACAGCAAACGACCACACAACACTAGGCTTTATGGGTGCCAGGAGATAGGTGTTGACAGCTGGAGTTCCCCCGTGCTCATAAAGCCTCACATAACAAAATGAACTGACTGTAACCCGCGTTAAAGACAGATACGGTGCTGAGGAGCACAGTTTCCGACCCCTTGAAAGAACCACACGCAGCCATGTGATGCTAAACTAAATTTGTTTCGCCCTCGCCACGTCCCTCCACTGCTGCCAAATCCTATAATATGGTAGCAAGACTGTTTCCTATGGCCTCAGCTGTTGTTTTTTTTTTTTTTTTTTAGCAGATAGCCCCAGGAAATACAACTCAATCAGGAACTTTTTGGTTATATCTGGAGAACTGGTAAGATTAGGCTATTTGTTTGAGAGGCAATTTTCACACATCATAGTAACAGACTTGTCATGTTGTTCTTTGTGCTTCACTTTTATTCGGTTGTGACATACAGAGAGACAGGAAAGAGCAGAACTACTGGTCTCCAAAATAGCAACAATAAAGTGTGTTAGGACTTAATCATATCTGCTTTAACACTTGAATTATCATTACAAGGGATTTCCACTCAGTGCTGAAACAATTAGTTAATTAAGTGACTAGTCGATGGACAGAAATTGAATTAACAACAATTTTGATTTGATTAAATGTTAAATCATAAAGTAACTAACTAAAATGTGAAGATTTACCACTTTACTCTGTTTTATATCATAATAAATGAAATATCTTTGGTTGGTTAGGCAATTTAAAGGCATCATCTTCTTCTCAGGGAAATTGTGATGGCCATTTTTCAGTCTTATAAACTAAAGGATGAGCTGATTAATAAGAACAATATTTGACAGATCAAAAGTGAAGAAATTGTTAGTTGGAGCTTCTTTTCCACCCCAAAGTAACAAAGAGTGTTTGCTTACTGTGTGTACGCAAGTTATAGACTTGTAACCCCAAATAGGTCCCTGGGTAAGTTACTGCTGTGAAAAGGGCCATTTTCCTCACAAAGGAGCTATTGAGTCAGTCTGGTTTTTCTTGTAAACTGTGACTCTAGCCAAAATGAACAAAACCCAGGAAATCTTTGGCACCCCGGTGTGATCGATATGACTGAACCTCCTCTGTCAAATTTGGATGGGGACAGCCTGCAAGCAATAACTGACATCTAGGTGTCCTCTGAAAATACTCTGCTGACTTGTAGTGCCACAGGCACTTACAACCAGCATCAGTATCAAGTCACCACAGTTGAATTTTAACTGAAGTGTAGGTCTGAGGGAGTGGTGTCTGCTTGGGGAGCAGGCAGGGGGAGGGAGGTGGCTCTTTGTGTGTGTGTGTTTGTGCGCGTGTGTGTGTGTGTCCTCTGCTGTAAGTCTGAAGGTTTGTGATAATTAATATGTGTAGTGGGCTTGATGAATGAGGACAGGTGGAGGATTTCATCATGCCTAGACAGACTGACTCCCTCCCTGGGCAGGAGGGATCCATGACCTGCCCAACACCTCGAAAAAACACACCCCTCTACAGTGTGTGTGGCAGGATCTACCCTTGAAACTCACTCTGTGTGTGTGTGGGTGTGCGGCTGTGTGTGTGTGAATACTCAGCGATGCGGCTCAGGTGTTCTCAGGCTTGAAACCAACATACACCTGTTAAAAATGTGTTCATGTAAATGCAATTCATTGCCGTTTGTTCCGCCTATTTATGCACACTTCCACATACCGTGTGCGTATAGTGTGTTATATACTGTGTGTGTGTGTGTGTGTGTGCATGAGTATGTGTCTTTCTCAGAGGGTAATTACTCTATGTCATGTGTAAGAGTGTGATTAATGAGGTCCTGGTCAAAAGGCTGTGAGTGTAGATGTCCTGGCTTTAGTCCTGAAGCAGAGTAACTGATATGAGAGGGCCATTCATAGTCTCACACTCACTCTGCCTCTACACCATGTTCCAGAGGTTTCAAACAACCAAAAGTTAACCAAAAGGAAAATATATTGTCCGTGTCCATTCATCCAGCAGTGATGAACAACGACAAATCTTTACTTGAGAAATTACCTCACCAAAAACAGTGCAAAGAAAAAAAAAATACAGTAGACTTTAACAAAAATGACTTTAAATCACTTTAAATCACTTTATTTTCCTATTTCTTCCCTATTTTGCACTTAAACGTCAACACATATAGATATTTTTTCTACGTATTCCAAAGAAAGTCTTACTTCTAATAGAAAATAAAAGTGGTGCAACATCCTTTTAAATGTTCATATCAGATGCAAACAATAGGCATCTGTACCAGACATTAAAATCTGCTCAACCAACTCAAGAGATGCCTGTAAATGTAATAAAAGTAAAGGATTACTTCTTTCATACCTCACATAACAGTTACTTACAGTTTTGCTAAATACTGGCCCAGACCAAAAGAGATTAAATATAATATTTATTTCATTTTTAATACTTTAATTAATACTGTTTTGATATGACAAACATCAAAATGATTAAAATACTAAAATAATATCCATTTTTCTAAACCCAGATACTTTAATGTTAGATTCAAAACTAAAACCACTACAATAATAATACAAATAACAGAATAAGTCCACAAAGAGCTCTTTCTGAGCTGGGATGTAGCCACAAATAAAACATTAACCATGACCTCCGGGAAGGCCTTCACTCTATAAAAGACCTTAAGGAAACATCCACAACACAAATGGATTTTTTCATCAGTATCCTGCAGGATGTTTTTCACGTTTTCCAAAAAAAAAAAGAAAGAAAAGAAAGGGCCAATCTCTGAAAGCTTTTGTGATTAAATTTGAACAAACAGAACAGCAACCATAAGTATGAAGGTCAGGAGATTACTCAAAAAACCTTCAAACTACACAACTAAATGAACATCATTCTCCAGCTGCTTCAGTCTACCCCAACATTTTCCTTGACAAGCATAAAATGTTTAATTTAAAAGTTATGCCATATGTGCACCACCTCTCTCTCTCTCTCTCCATCCACCGGGCTGAAAGCAGAATCTAATACTCAGTCAAATTACAATACCTTGGATGTAGACTGCTCACAGCTCTTTCAACCCCCCCAACCTCCTCCACCCTCTGAGCAGTGGATGAATGGACAATAACAGGGCAATTGCACTGGGCTTTAGGGAGCGTCGGTTTTCGAATGCTCCCCCGGCCTGCGCTCACAGGCAGCATTTGCGCTGAGGATGGGAGCCTCCTTTTCTGGCGGCTCTCATCCTCCACCTCTCAACGTGTGGAGGAAAAGGGAGGAGAGGTTTGATTTAGTGGATGGCGGCACAGGGACCCTCAGGGCGTCACATACTGTAAGACACACATACCTGAGCGTACATTGTGACAGACAAGTGAGCCGAGGAAGGTGTGGCCCCCCCCCCCCCCCGTCCTCTAAACATCCTGGTGGCGGTGGCGGGGCTGTGTGTGTGTGTGTGTGTGGGGGTAGCTGGGAAATGTGCCTGGAAACGGAGAGATGGATGGAGTCGATGGAGGGGAAGCTGTTCACTTACCATTCACATTTGCAAACATTTCTTCTCGACCTTGGTGGCACGTCTGTTCTTATGAATTTTAATTAACAGAGGTAGATGAATAGTCCCGGTGTAGCTGCGCCTGAACGGAGTAGCGCACGTTGTGATATATATTTTTTTTTCCAAGGTCAAAAGTTGCTACAGTTCATTCAGTGCTCAGTGCGCGGCTATTAGCTTCCAACCCCAAATCGATTTGTATTTCTAGCAAAAGTGACAATTCTAAAGTGTCTTTTTTACTGATGATGACAAGAAGAGCTTCATTGTGTATAAAAAGAAAAATTAAAAAAAGGCAATCCCAGGAAATCCACAGGAAGCAAATACACTTCACTTCACTGCACACACACTCACACTCACACACACACACACACACACGGCCCCTAACCTACACACTCACACGCTTACACGCTAATTTGCACCGCCAGAGATATATTTGTCAGGCAGTAGGAGAAGCGTAGTGGCACCTTTTCCTAGAATAAATGACAATTACAGATTTAAACCAAAGGTTGCATCCAAACAACCAACTCATCTCCATGTAATTACATACAAATAAATGTATTTATACGCATATATTTATATAATTATGATCCCATTCTAATTAAAAGCATGCAGCAATTTCATGCTTTTTCATTACCATTTTCTGTTTCCATTACAGGCCTTTAGCCGGCAGTCTTAATCCAAAGATGATTACAATGAGCATTGGAAAACCTTAAATTATTCCTGTTTGTTGCCCACATTTAAAGCAACCATTGCCACAGAGTTCAAGAATCAGAGCGCTAAAATAAGACATGCACCCAGTTCTATTCTGTGGTCTCATTATATTCATATAAGATATATCAGAGGGGGAGTGAAGGTAAAGAAGCGAGAGCCAAAGGGAATATTTTTTCCCCTTTTGTCTAACATGGGTACAAACAATATGTAACATTTCATTAGGCGCACTAAGTGCACTACAAGTTGAATCACCGTCATTGTTTATTATTGTTGCGGAAGTGGAGTATCCCAAGAACATTATACTGGTAATTGCTACACAGGCTGTTCTATTTTCAACAACAGAAAGTGATTTAAAGTTTGTTGTTTTCTCTCCTCCAGGCTTCTTCTACTTTGTGGATGGTCTATTTTATTATAGGCGATGTGCACTTTATTAGTGGTTGACTTTACACTCCGTATTGGATTGTGCTGTATTTTTTGCTTTTAACGCTTAGTTTGCTGCATTTGGCCAGGAATTCAGTTTAGTGCACAGTGTAAAGGTTAGTCATAAAGTACAAATGCATGTGGTAGCTGCAGCTTCAGGAAAGGTGTGTTTTAAGTGTACTGTAAATACACACTGAAAGCACAGTGATGGGAATGTGTTGTTGGGGTATGTAGGTCACCTTTAGTGGTAATAATGGATGGTATATAAAAAGCCACTCAGAGTAAAATGTATGTCTTAAGTGCATCATAAGTGTAAGAATGACAAACAATTTGCGCTTGTTCTTAAAATTAAAGGATAAGTTCACATTTTTTGAAGTCTGGAAGTCTTAAAGCAAAAGTCAGGTGTTTATATGAACACTGAAAGCGGTTCTTCTCGCTTTAATCATTGCTCCTTGTTCCTGTTCATACTGGTTATTGAAAGATCATCTTTAAATGTGCTTTCAAGGTAAGACCTCGTTTTGAGCAAACGTGTTTAAAAGTTTATCTGGAACTTATATGAGGCTCCAGCCATTTGAGTTAGTCAAAAAGTGAGTATCTGCCAGAGTTAGTCTTCTTAGTTTATTGTAACAAAAAGATGGCATTTGGTCTGTCCCAAGACAGATATTCTTGTACAACTTAAGAAAGTTAATGACATGATGGATTCAGCATGAAAACAAGAATTCTGATGAATTTGTAAGTCGATGAATATATGAAACTGAAATTCTGAACATATAAACTTCATTATTTTTTGTTTTAGTAGTTTAGTAGTTTTAGTTTTAGGTCAGTGCCTGAGTTCTCTTTTGCAGAAAGCCAAAAACAATTAACATGAATTTATTTCACATACAGTAATACTATTTTTTTTACCTGCACAGATGAGTAGCACTTAAAATTGTGACTATATCCTTTTTCTACTAAGCCACCACATCCTTATTTAACTCATTTAAGATATATGAGTAAAAGGAGCATTTATTGATTTTAACATGACTGTTAAATATCGTCTATAAGCTTTCCTCTTGCATGTTTTAATATACTGAAGCATGCAAACACTGGATATGGAATGGTGGGTAGTCTTAATCATAACTAGGTGTGCATGAAGCTCTGATGATTGATATGACGCATCACCCATTGTTATGTGCTATTGGGCTGATTCAGTGCTTGAACATGGGCATTTTGAGTACATATAACCCAAGTCTATTTGTACAACCCTGTGCAGTCAGCACTTAAGAGTCAGACTTGACAAAAAAGTTACTTTTAGCATATTTTTACAACGATTTTTTTGACACGAGTCAAAGTTTATGAACGTTATTAAGGCTATTTCTTTGAGATTGTATAGATAGCAGCCCAGATCTCTGCCACACCAAAAAAGCAATTTATTTTTTCACTTAGTAAATATCCATGTCGGTTCATATCATCAAAAATCTTCAGTGCTAAGGGAATTTAATGTAGAAATGTTGTCATCATGGCTGCAAACATCCTCGCCATGGGTAAGGTAGTTATCACTGTGGGTGCAAACATTATCACAGCAGATAGACATGTTGTTACCGTGGGTATCAATGTCATCACTGAAGGCAGAAACGTCATCTCATCTTCTCAGGTAATAACATGCTCACCATGTCCTCCTACTTTTAGTCACATATCGTAAAATGGGGTGATTATCATCCGTGCGGCCCACGAGAAACTCACAAAAACATTACGCCTTTCTGTGACAGCACCGTCCAGGAAAAATTGGGCGGTTATATAAATAGACCAATAGACGGCATGAAGACATCTTGTAGCAGAGCAGAGCTGGATGAAGAGTTGCTTCTTAAGCTGGGATCAGACTGCAGGATTTAAAGAATCTGAACATATCTCAGTTTTACAGGCCGTCCGCTCCAGATTTCTCTCATAAAACCTTGTCTTACGTTCCAAGAGAAGCTTCCCACCTAGCCCTGAGATAAGGACGGAAAATGACAGATTACAAGATTCATTCGGATTTGTAAATAGGATTTAGGAAATTGGACCATCTCAAATGTTGCAAACATATGCATTCTTTGCAGCGTGCCGTGGCAAACTCAAAAGAAGCAGGGAGCCGGGCCAACAGCAAAATCTTGCGTCAGTCATAATTTGTGGAGAGAAAGTGAAGTGAGAAACTCATGTGGATGACAGGATGGATGTGCAGGTATGGAGAGCTGAAGCCTTTGGTTTTAAGTATTTATACAGTTTTTTATATTAAACTTACAATTTCTTAGAGTTTGCAAAATGCAAAATTTCAATGATATATTACATAATTAAGAGTATATTAACAAGCTGCGTCAAGCACCAAATGATAAAAACATAACACTCAATTGCTACAGTATGCTATCTGTGTGTACACTCAACCAAAGATGGTTTCACTTTTGTATTATTTTGATGCATTGAAAATAAGAAGGATCTAGTGATTGCTTTACATCAAATTAAGACAGGTAGCTTGCAGGTAGCCAATGGCTGTTAAGTGTAAATGACAGACAGCTGGCATATAGCGTTGTCAGAATCTCCTGTTCATATCATTGTTTTATCTATGCTTGGGACTGTGTGTCCTGTAAAACTGCAATCACAACATTGCAATTTGATATTTTCCTCAATTCATACTGTCCTAGTGTTGGGACCACTTTTCTTTTAAGTGTGATTACAAGATTGACTGCGACTGGGCCTGATCTGAAAGACAAAAGCATAATCACAGGTGCCAAGTTGGAGTATTGCCAAGGGCTTTTTTCAAAAGGTAGTCTCAGATCTGTGCAGTAAACTGAACCAGGACACAAGACACCTCACATCAAAATGCTTTCGATGCGGGAGACGGGACTTGGAAAATGAGCATGACAGATGTCAGGTTGCTCGAGCCTTGAGAAGTAATCACCAGTCTACGGTATAAAAGATAACATCACAATACAGTCGAGGGATATGACAACCAATTTGACCTGGACACAACAATCCCCTGATGTCATTCCCATTGCACACCTTGAGATGATTTCAGATAAAATAGCTGTAGGAAGTAGTATCCACACATGAACTCTGATGTATGCGTGCTTACTTTTAACAAAAGGATACTTCAGGTTCCTTGCTGAGTCACCTCTATGATGTGTGAAAGCTTATATCAGGGCCAAATGTGGTGAAAATGTCAGTGAGCTGAGTTACTTTTTTATTTAGAACTAATCACATATTTTAACCTGGACATTCCATACATGTTAAAAAATGGATTGGAGAATGCTGTATTATCAAAATAGGGTATCTAGGTCCATATTGTATTACCAGGTACAAATGAAGTCTTTGTATACTTGCCAAGAAAGCAGTTCCAGTGGAGCAATTAAGGTGCCTTGTTCAAGGGCACTTTAGCAAGTAAGAAGTAAAGAGAGGGAGAGGAGAGCAAATGTTTTTCTTTACCAGGGCTTGACAGTAACAGTTGTCAGGTTGTCATTGGCAACCATTTTGAGAAATTGGTAACCAATTATTGGACTTTGGTTGCCATCAGTGGAAACCACTTTTTAATATAGAACAGCAAACGAAAAAAATGTGAACCCCAAAATAAATTATTTTTTCATATTTGTTGCATTAGTGATATTTAAATATTGCTGTTATAGTCAGAGCTGTCTGAAGTGAGCCAGACAATGCTAAATGTACGTTGGTATGTACACAGGCATCTGCTTTTGGTGAAGCACATTAAGTAAGTAATGAAATTTGTGAAGTCTTGGGAGGCAAAGTATCTCTCCATCTTTGCGCTAGACTGAAAATTATACCTCAACATACACTTCCATCAGTGACACATCAAGTTCACTAGTTCAAAGTAGCTTGAGGCAACACAGAAGGCAGCTCAATGACATACTGAAGTGGAGGCTGCAGTATACCCATTGACGGGCCAATGAACACTGCCATTTGAAAGATTAATGCCACCAACCATTAGATCGACGTTTAAACACCACGTATTATGCTCTGAAAAATGAGGAATCCTTTACATCTGTACCTTGTCTGCTGGTCCTTCAAATAAAGAATGGATCTAATGATTAGGTGGGACTAAATAGCTACAAAACAGATCAAGCATGCAGGAGGTTATGTTTGCTCTAATAACTTATTATAGGTTAATTTACAGGCACAGATTGATGTGCGATCTTAGTATGTTGTATGTTGTTTTGTCGTTAGTATTATATTTTTTTGGTATGAGAGCCTATCTACTTCCAGGCAACCATTCAGGTAAAAACTGTATTTTGTTTTATGAAGAAATTCCTAGATATTTACCGTATTTAACAGTGTTTTTGTTCCATAACCATGATTTTATAAAAACAATTAGCTACCACAGACTATATTTTATAGTGGTTTTAGTACAGCTTATTATACAAGTGCACTCAGAAATATACATCTGATAAATGTGCACAGCTTGCTGCACAATGCTTCTTTTTTTTATGTATATACTTTGTCTTTTGTAAAGGCTTATTCTGTAAATTGCGGATGACAGCTGGCATTCAATCACCTCTTGCTTGAGAAATACAACAGCCGTATCTATTTTGTTTGATTGGACAACAGACAACAGTTTCCAGGAGGTAGAATTTGTGCATGTCAGATGCATGTTCTTCAGCCTCCAACCTGTCAAACACGCACATGAAAAAGAAATGTATGAAGCAATAGAGCAGGCCTTTGTCTACAATGGAATTGATGATTGGAATGGCAAGCTGTTGGGAATGGCTTATGATGGAGTGATGGTTAAGCTAGGGTAAAAAACAGTGTGTCTACCTGAGTCAAGGAAGATGCAGAATGTGTGGATAGTGTAAACTGTGTGATGCATGACATGGAGCTGATGATACTTACAGTCATCAAAGATAATCATCCTCTGGAGGATTTTAAGGTCATAGTACTCATCAAAAGCCCTGAGAGAGGTGTCAAACATTGCCACTTCACTGGAGACATAGGTCTTAAAACCTGCTAGACTCCTCACATACATTGTGCATTGGAAGTCCTTGCAACATTATGTGAGGTCCTTCTATCTAACACCAAACATGCGGCTGAGGTCAGGCCAGGTGAAGCTATAGCTGAAGTTTGTGGAAAAGCATCATTTCTGTGACACCGCCAGACTACAGAATTGTCTCTGCTCTCTAGAGAGACTCCAGTGGTCTTAAAGACACATACAGAGGAGTTGAACTGAGGCATGTGCAGATTGATGACAGCTACACATACACCGAAATGATTGAAACGGTCAAGCAGCACAAGAATAACAGGTTTGACAGTGAAGCTGATGTGTCAACACCCATTGTGAGAGCTGCTAGGGTCTTTGACCTTAAAAGAGTGGCCACAGGTCAAAGCAGCTTGCAGCATATGGAGACCATGACATCTAGTGTCTATGGAGTCGCTTCCAACCAGCCCTACAGAGACAAAAACCTCTAAATGAGAAAATTGTCTTGGCAGAGTGGTTCAACTAAGGGCATTTATTACCAATAGACGGTGGCATGCTATTTTCAAGTGTGTGTTATGGAGGCCACCAGAGGTTTGCCGACATTATGATGCTATATGATGTGGCGTTTCCTCTCCCAGTGTCTTCAGCTGTATGTGAGAGGGGATTCAGCTGTCGAAGCTGAATCAAAACCGCTTGGAGGTCATCTTTGAAAGTAGAGATGATGAACAAGCTGATTTTAGTGTCTCCTGAGGGATCGACAATCCAAGACTTCAATGCTGAAGGGCCAATGGATCTGTGGTGGGAATCAACATCATTTTGTATACCAGAAACGGTGGGTGGACATGTTAACTGGAAACACTTCAAGTTCTGTAAAGTGTCAGATAACTGCATAGATAATTACTCAAAATATGAAGTGATTAAAAATGTCAAACATATTTTCAGTTTTGGTAAACAAAAGCTGAAGCCACTTTTAAAAGTTAGGGTTGAGCCCTGTTTATCACTGCAGTTTTAACAGCTTGTCTTGAAAATGTTTTTTTCCTTCTCTTGAAAATGTTTTTTTCCTTCTCTTGAAATTTTTTTTCCTTCTCTTTCATTCATACAACCTTTGAACAAAAGGAAAACCTTCTAGTTTGATCCTTTATTGCTGCACTCTAGCCCGCTTGTTATCTTTGACACTCAGTCCAATCTGTGTGCAGGTGTTATAGTCAGAATCTTCTCTACATGGCTGTACTGTCTCGGATGTTTCACTGTCCATGTTAATGTCGTAGCCACGCAACAGGTCTGAGTGTCTCCTCGCATTTATTCTGATTAAAAACCCTGTTCTCCTCTGAGGGAGCTGCCACTCAGCATTACAAAGACAGGAGTTTGCTGGTTCGCCCTAAAAGCCTGCACATATTTACGTTTTTTTTTTCTTCTCTTCTGCCAGTCAAAAACGGTTCAAGGAATTTTTCATTTGAGGGATTTGCTTTGATCACACCAGTTTGGACGTTTTCTCTGGTATGTCCCTGAGTTGGTCTTGAAAGGCTTTGACTGTAAGATGGAAGCTGAGAGGAATGATTGCAGACAGGTAAATCAGCGTGGATGTATGATGGATTATACAATGACAGCATTCATTGAGTGCAATGTGAAGGTGTTTGCTGCATTGATGTTTAATTCCACTCCTGAAGTTTTCTGACCAATCCCAGTCAGGCTATGTGCAAATGTGCTCATTTTGCTTATGGTATTCGGTCTACATATGTACATGGAAAATTAGAGTATATACTTTTTTTTTTAAAAACCCCAAAAACTCAATTTCTTTTTTATTTTCATATTTTAAATAACAGGTTGCTTTTGTCCAGCACAATGGCTTAAAAAAAGTACATCAGTTGTCCACCCACCCTTTCATATGATGCCATGTCATTGAAAAATCAAGATATTCATAAGTGCAAATGTGTGAGTACCCTTCTTTTGTCCTCCTTCTCCTTGAACAAGAAGAACCTTGTCTCGCTCCAACCCCCCCATTTAATGACGCCCCCCATGACAGGTGAACAATGCAAATATGGACATTCATTTCAGCATACAGTTGCTATGTGATTAGGTCGTTCCACATAGAGGTCACAGAAACAATTAAGGGACGTTAATGGGAATGACTGGGGAGTGTGAAGTGGGAAGGCAGCTGCATTAATGGTGCAGTGATGGAGTAAGCCTAGTTCAAGAGCCGGTTATTAAATTGCCCACCAGTTTTTGCCTAATATTGTGATTTACCGGTATGATGATAGTCATGGATAATTCTTTTCACTTCATGCTTTCAGTTAGGTTAAAAAAAGGTTCCATAAATATTATTTAGCATCACAGTTCTTAGTCATGCTGTAAATGACCGTCATATACAATATAATATATTGTATATGACGGTCATTTATAACATAACATACAGAGAGCACATATAGTGCTGTACATATAGTGATGCTTTGAGCTAAATGCAAGCGTGCTAACATAATCAAAATAATAATAACAACATGCTAATGTTTAGCAGGTGAAATGTTATTATTTTCACTATTGTAATTTAGTCATGCTAACATTAGCTAATGTAACACAGTGCTGCTGGGCTGATGCAATTGTCAGTAGTATTATCAAAGTACTGATCAAATACAAATTGATGGTATTTCAGCACATGTCAGTAGATCAAAATAAGCAATAGCAATTCATCCTGAGGGAGACATGGATTTCTGATCCTAATTTCATGGCAATTTAACCAACTGTTGCCATGACATTTCACTCCATGTCCTCCTAAATCAGTAAATCAACAAATTCAATAATACACAACGTTTGAAGAACCTGAATGTAGTTCCAATCTATTTTGTAGGTTTTGTGATATTTCACTGGACGTGAACATTTTGACGTGCTGATGGCAAAATCACTGAAGCACCAAAGTACTGTAGGTTTCATTTTCTGTCTTAACAATACCTCATGACAATCAATCCAAGAGTTAGTGAGATTGTTAAGTCTGGACGGTCATTGTTGACCCTAGAGCTAAAACTAAAAATGTGAATTCAGCAACTCAATGGGCCACTTTTTATTTGTGAACAAAAACCAACACATTACTGCAGAAGGTGTTCATGATCACAAAGAAAATAATGAAATAACAATAATAAAGCTGCATGTGAGCTGCTACATGCTGGGTTTAAACTGCACTTACATTTCATTCCATCATTAAACTGCTGGCATGTGATGCTTCTTACAAGATGATAGCAAAAGCGTGAAAGAAGCAAAAAAAAACACTGCTGACTTGAACTTTCTGTGGATGGAGTGCTTCTCACTGCTGTTTGGCAGACAGTTTTTCCTTATGTTTCAATTCATCACTTTCTGTAGGCGGAAAAGATTCTGTCCATACCTGACACCACAATTTTTCTGAGGCAAATAGGACAAATGTAAAGCATCAGAGAGAAGTAGACAAGCTGATTTTTTTTTCAGCTTCAATTTGTTTTTTTATGTTGACAGCAAAAATATATTTTTTCATAAGATAGTTTCCTTTTGTAGCTTTAAGTGGTTGGAATAACGGTCATGACAATAAAACAGGGGAGAGAAAAGACACATGAAGACAGGGAAAGACACAAGATGGTTTTGTTGCCATTCCCGCAGACTGTAGTCCCCAAAGAGCCTGTATCAGCAGGATGGTCATCTAATCAGCCTCCACAGTGGGACTATTACATCAGTTGGCATCAATAAATCATATTGACAGCTATTGACTGACAGAAGGGGGGGTTTATGATAGAGTAGGAAATGTGAAACTAGTGAAAAATAGACTGAATTTAAGGGGAATTAAGGGGAAAAGCAGAGTGATGGACATAGCTAGGAGAAGGCATAGAATTGTAAAAGAAGAAAAGCACATTCAGGATAATTGCATGAAAATTATCTGTTCACTTACTATACTTGAATTGTGCCACCCCCTCTTTCCCCCTGTCATCTGTTTCACCATTGCCACCTCACCCACTGTACCTCTGCCTCCACTTCTCCAGTCTCCCATCCACCCACACAGTGCCTGTTACCAGCGCTTAATGGGTGAAAAAGAAGGATAGGAAGTATTTATAGATTCTATTGAGCTTGGTGTTTTGCATCGCGGAATTAAATAGCAGGCTATTATCCCGCCCGATTCCTGCAACCTGCAATCTATTTTTCTGGAATTACAGTGTAAAGAAAAGAATTGAGTTGACTCTCTGAACTTGGGAGATGGAGAGAGAGGACAAAGAGGGAGAACATAACGAAAGAGATGGGGTGGAGAGGAGAGGGTGGGAGGCTGGAATTGGGCTGAACCAGGGTGTCGGCTAACTAAGGAGACATATCCTGCTCCATTATTGATGAAAGTGAATGGCAGAAGGTTTCAGGATGACCCAGTGTTGGGCCATGTCTGCTTGTCATGTAACATTAATTGACACGGCCCTTGCGATGGCACAGGCACCCGCCCCGTCCAGGGCTCCCGTTTCAGTTTCCCCCATGATTTATTTACACTCGACTGAACAATCATTGTGGTGGCTAAGGCTTATCTTGTGGTCTCTGTGCTCTCTAAAAGGCATGTTTGATTTCATTACATTACATTACAAAATGAATGCCATTAAAAAGTAACTTGTTACATTACAGTATTACCTTCTGAGGAAAGTAACTGGTTATAGTACTTTTGTGTTACTGAAAATGAAAACCCCTTTGTGATTCCTCGCACATGTTGTTTTAGTCAAGACCTCCTTCAAATATAATGACTACCATCATCACACAGTCAAGTCTGGCCCATAATCAGCAAATCAGACACAATGTCACATTTACAGCTCTTTATTGTACAGCCTTACATTAAAAACTGTAAAAGTGCAATATATATAATAAGTCACTTGCAAATAAGAGTGATATGCTTTCTAAACCCATACTGTACCACATACCTTTCTAAACACATGCTTCATCAAGTTTGAAGTAGACTTCCTCGCAGTTGACAGGCTCTTGTTAGCCAGGCATAAATTGCATGTTACTGTAATGTTCTTGCCCTTATTTCCTCACACAAATTTAAAATAATGTGAATCAAAGTGAATGCGGTCCCTTCTGCCATCTTGTTTGCCGAGCTGCCGTATAGGCACGTGGTGATATAACCGTAGCACGTAACCAGGTGCCTTCCTGCCTGCCAAAAAAGTAAGTAGTAGTTTTGTTGCAGCAAAAAGGTAGCTACAGGAATAGTTGGTTAAAACATAATAATGGATTACCTTTTTGAATACGTAACTAAACAACTGAGTACTTAAATTGCGGACCTAAAGGGTTCAGTTACTCATTACATCAAAAAAATAATCCAAGTACCCCCCAACATTGTTCAGCACATCTACAAGCAAATCTTTCAACTAAAATGACTGTACTGAATCACCATTGTCACCAAATAAATCAGTAACTTTGTACCATGATTATTTTTATCTGGTTGGCTTGACAAATGCACGTCTGATTACACTTCCCATCTCTGATAAAGAGCAGCACAAAGCCTAAACTTTTCCCTAAACTTCTTTATGGGAAGCACTGGGATCGTCTCCCATCCAGTGAATGTGACAGGCCCAAATTGAGCTAGTTGTGCACTGAACTGAACATAACAGGGTTGAACCAGCAACTGACTGCTGAACTGAAGACAATTACAGTCAGCACTGAGTGTCACCACGCGATGAATGATGATGCATTCACTTACTGATGTACCTCCTGTTGTGCATTTAAATCATTTGAAGTGATTTCATTGCAACACTATAAACAAGTGAACAAACTCTATAATCAGTGACTGCAAATCTTTTAACTGGACAGAACCAATGATTTCAACCAGCAAAGTGATGTGTCATTTCCTCCGTAATCATGTTCTGTGTAATGTAGGTGTCTAAATGTGATGTATACACATAGATACTCACAGATATTACCACTTATTTAGAAACAGTCTACAGAAAGAGTCTACTGCCATGCTAGCAGCTCTGTGCGGCTGTACTTCAGCTAAATGCTCATGCTAACATTTGCTGATTAGCAATAAACACAAAGTACAGCTGGGGCTGATGGGAATGTTATGGTAATGCAGGTATTTGGTCATAAACCAAAGCATTGGACCAGATGATAGCACTTGATGAAAAGTCAGGAGATCATTGTTGTTACAATCCATCTTCTGGGCACCATGAATTTTCACAGCAATATATCCAGTAGGTTTTGGGATATTCCGACAAAAAGTCAGTTTAGTGGTGGTTCAGAGGATCATCTAAGTTGTTGAAATGTATCCTCTTGGTACTTTGGATATCAGTATTAAATACACTGGCAATCAATCTGATATCTATCTAGATATTTCACTCTGAACTACAAATCTCAACTTAATGCTGGCTGTAGAGGAAAAGTGAAGACTGACTGACTGACCGACTGACCGACTGACCAACCGACATTGCCATCTCTAGAGCCATGCCATTAGCATGTGTAGATAATCTCCTGTCAGTTCAGCCAACCTTCCTGTTTTTGAAAGGTTGTACATGGGCACTGAACACTGTTTGTTGATCCGAGCCCTCCTGTACAGTGGTGATTCATTTTCTGTTTGCAGAACCAACAATTGCAGTTGGTTTGGACAAAATATGAGAGGGTAAAGCAAAGATAAGAAGTGGCAGTTCCTTCAGGGCTCTATTTCTGTAACAGTGTGGGTCCACGGGGTGGCAACTGATATATTTTTTGTCACCTTGTGGCCACAGTGACATTGTGTTAGAACCAATGTATAATTAGGAGGAATAGATTAATCAGTCAGTGTAGGCTCTGGTATGAGTCATGACAAATCAGGTCACTGCTGTTCGTTCCTTTTAAAAACAGTCTGCTCTGAGCGGCCGCCCTCGGACAATTTTGTGATGGAGAAAACAGTTCAGAGCAAAACCATCACAAAAGCTTCTCCCAATAGGAAATAAATATATGGTACCTTAAATTAAACTAGCGTGGGAGGAGATACAACATTTGGCTACATGTTCTTGGATCCTAAATCAGCATTTAGACTACATGGTACAGCTTCACTGGACTGTACTCACTTCTGTGTTTCCCATAGGTTGATCATTTATTTATGGTAGTGGGTGGCACAGCATGTGACCAATGTACTTGCAGAGATTCATGCAGTTCAGAAGGGGAGTATGTAACTCAATTCACAGATGTTCCCTAAACACCTCACATGGAGTCTATGCCCAGATACTACTGTTGGGTCCTATTCTGGGGCTGCATCCTTTGAAGTACATGGTACTTGATGTGTTAAGTGAGACAGTCTGGTCTACGAAGGGTTTTCAGCTGTATCATTAGGTGTTCCTGCCCTCACCCTTGTGTCACAAAGTGCTGCTCCTGTCACCTAAAAACCTTGACAGCTACAGTTGACGATCAGGACACAGCAAGTACAAATGGAGCCAGGAGTTTTCATTTTGTTATTGTGGTAGCCCACCCAAGTCCAGTAGCACCACCAGCCTGCTCATTTGAAACAAAATATACATAAACACATTTTCTAAAGCCTGATATTTCTAAAATATAAAAGACTTTTTACGGACCTCCACTTCTTACATACTTCATGTTGTAAAAAGACCGGTGCAAATGAAATAAACAAAGTATTAATACAAAATGACCTTATTTTAATTAATTGAACAGTTTTAATTTTTCAACTACACTCCAGAGGAGACAGAAGAGCCTGTCCACTCTCTCTCTCTGCTCTCCTCTCCTCACTGCAGCAGCGTATTTGCTGACAGCAGCAGCTCAGCTTCAACACTCCTACCTGACTGTACTGTGACAAACTAATCTTAACTCAAAGTCCCACTGACACTTTTTCTTCAAAAAAATAACCTACTTAACAGAGGGAAGCAGTAAATTATGATATGCAGTCTGAAATGTAGCTATAATAAAAAATACAAATTGTTATTAGCTTAATAAAATAAAACAAAATTTAGTACAGACTGATTTGTTTATTTTTAATGCATTTATATTCATTGAAATGTGGTAACCTATAAAGCCTGTACATATAGAGCCCCTAAGGCAGTGCTGTTCTGTCCAGTAAAAACATGAAGATTCACTTTACATTCAGAGAAACTAATGTGGCAGCTCCAACTGTTAGATTTCATCTTTAAAAAGGAATTATATCATATACTGTTTGTTTTTTTCCAGCAGTCTTGCTTCTGAAACAAAACATACAACCCGAGAATCAAGAACACCATCTCTTTGATATCTTCCATTGTTTGTGTGTCTGTCACGTTGATGTCATGGCAGTTTTGTGCAGCATCGCTATGACAACCAGCTATAGTAGCCGTGTTTACATGGACCTTAATATTCCATAATAGCCCGATCAGAATAACAATGCTTTGTGGAAACACTTCAATTGGAAGAAAACTGGCTTTATCCAGACCGATCAGAAGGAATTTTCAATCAGGTTGAAAGAGGGGTGCAAACCTTTGACAATAATAATGATTTATTATAATAACTTAACTTGTATAACTTATATAACACCATTCACAAACAGTTACAAAGTGTTTGAGAATAAAAACAAATAATGCAAGCAAATAAGATCAACAGACATACAATAACAGTGAGTCTGAAGAAGAAATTTAAATGATGACACTGGGTTTGACTACCTGAGATCCTCAGGCAGGGAGTTCCATGGCTTAAGGACCTGAACAGCAAAGGTCTGGTCCCCTCTAGTGACATGGGCCATTGAAGGACCTTGCTGGGGGATCTAAGCAATCAGGCTCATATAGAGTTAGCAGATCACACTTAGAGGCAAGAGTCTGACCATTCAGAGTTATAAAAATAAGCAGTAAAGTCTTAAAATCAATTCTAAAACTCACAGGTAGCCAGTGAAGGGCAGCAAGGATTGGCGTTATATGGTCGTTTCTCTTAGTACGTGTGAAAAGCCTGGCAACAGCGTTTTGTATTAACTGCAGTGTTTGGATATTATACCTGTGGATACCAGAATGAAGTGCATTAGTGTAATGAAGTCCAGAGGAGATAAAAGCATGGATGGCCTTTTATAAGTCTGCAGATGAAAGGAATGAAATTATTTGGATAGCGGTCTCAATCGAGCAAAGTGTGATTGTAGCACTTTGGTCACCTGAGCATTAAAAGGGATAATGACTTCTGTTTTGGAGCCATTCATCGGGATCAATCATCATTTGTGGACATCTGATGTTTATTTCAGTGAGGCAGGACATGATGCACGAAACATCAGTGGTACCAGACTTTAAAGGGACATACATTTGGGTGTCATCTGCATAGTAATGGAAAATGATGCTATTAGATCACATGCCATGTAAACAGTTGACACAAAATCCTCAGAATGATTTCAATCAGAATGAAAATGTAACTGCAGCTATTGAGCAGGTACTATATATATATATATAGTGTTGACCCTGTACCGTGTGGTGGAATTACGGCATTAGAACCATTTTCCAATGTAAGAAGATGTTCAATCATGTAGAAAAAAACGAGGACAGGATAACTGCTAACTGTTTGCATCATGACGCATATTTGCAGTTCTATATGATGGATGATAATCACTAAAAGCCAGCTTTATAAAGCAATTCAAATGAAAAATGTACTTTATGTTGGCGTTTTCGGATCTCTTTTTATCTGCACTGCTTGGTAAAATAACATACATTTCAGGGCCCCAACACCAAAATTACAGTGTACTGCTTGATTATTACCATCACACACTATATTGCATCTTTGGCTGCCAGTGTTGCCAGCGCTTCCAATGGGGAATGTGCCATTGCAGCACTGACCAAAATACAAAACGAATGCCATCAAGTAAATAAAACTATGTGTGTCTGGCACAAAAATGCTGCCACAAAATTGCAGCATTTTTGTGCCATGAATGCCCTCATTACTACAGTATGTTCATTATTAAGAGAAGAAAACAGAGGTAATGGCCACTTACCTTATTAAGGAAAGGTGTGAGCAAACCTCCACAAGAAAAAAACAACTTTTACATATTATATGTTCCTAATGACTTCAGAGATCCTTTTTCCTCCAGTGATAAAAACTCATAGTGAAATATTTTGGCAACTATTAGACAGATTGCAATGAAATTGAGACATTTATGTTCTCTTCAGGATGAATTGTAATAACTATGATGATCATTTAATTCCTCATCTACTGCCTTCATCTGGTAAAAAAAAAAAAAGAAAAAAAGATTTTATTTGTCCAATACCTAGCTCTAAAACCAATGGCTGCCCAAATACTCTCAAACATGACTATGTAACTACTTTCCAAGCAAGACCACTATAGCCAATGAGAACAAGTCGACAAGGAAAAGGTATTGGCAAGCAATGGTTAGCATCCTTCTGCTTTCATTTGTTCTCACTGCAAAGCATTATGAAAGCAAGTTATTGCACAATATCATTCTCCACTTTGTTAACATCTGCTTCCTCTGGCACGATAATCTTAATAATATCCTGTAGTGTGTGATCCTCCATTATTAACAAATCTTGGAGTGTGTGCATGTTTGAGATTAGATGTGTGAAATTTCACCTTTTAAAACTATAAAAAAAACAATTCCCTCAATACTAATGACATTTCCATCTGACTGAGCTGTACTTCCTGTCGGTTCTAAAGTTAGAATGTTAACACACTAAATAAATTGTGATGGTGAATATGTTTAACATTATACTTGCTAAACATCACAATGTTTATAATTGTGAGCAAGTTAGCATGGTGACATTAGCATCCAGCTTAAGCCACCATCGTGCATTAATATTGCCACTCAAAGCCATTAGGTAGCCTTGTTCATGTTTCACTGGGTACAGATACACTGCCCCATTCAACAGATGATTTTGTTGATGCAGATTCTCTGATGGTGTGACCCATCAAATGACTATCACTAAGAAAATGTGTCATGACAATTCCCTAACAAAGCTCACATTTTGCCAATATGCCGTTTTAATTGAGCAGAATGGAAGTGCTGAGGCAGCAGCATCTGATCACACTGTCTGGAGCAGGAAGCAAATTGGTCATGCAAAACCATCCCCTCTTCAACAAACCAATTAATTATGTATGGGCTTCAGTGGAGCAGAGAAACTTAATTTATTGTTATCATTAAAAGACTGTTCTGTTTGGGTCCATATGAGGAAGAGTCAAGGTACAATTACAGGCTCGACAGATCAGAGAGAACTTTATACGACTGGGGCAGGAGTCCTCACACTTGACAAGTTCACAAGATGCCTCCAAACTTCAGTGATCAAATTAAGGAGGGTGATTGGCTAATAAATGCACATTAAAAGGATTGTAATAAATAAAAATATTGCAAGATCAACAGAGCGATGAAGCATTGACGTATTGTGGAAAGAGCAATTCTTATGTGTAATTATGATCATTTAGCAAATGATACTCATCTAAATAAAATAAATACTCAATTTTGGGGCATTTTTGATTTCATTTGATTATGCAAAGTGTAGATGAAGTCCCACCTTTACACACACACACACACACACCCTAAAAAACTCATGACCTTTAATTTAAGCTTTTAAATGAACATATTGTTATTTTATATGTCAGTATTGTGAAATATGTTGAACAATTTTCCTAATGGGCTAGTCAGACCCTCTCAAAAAGCGAGCATAAATCAGTCACACTGAATTAAGTTGAAGACATGAAAAAATTATGAAACTAATGGAGCCCAAATTTACCACCCAGACAAGCTTCCCAGGTCAGAATCTATCAAGGACAACATTCTCAATCATTTTAACGTGTGTGGTATGACTTTATACCATGTACAAATAGGTCTACTGTGCGTATGTGAAGCTGACAGATAGAGAACATTTAAAACTGATAGTAAAGATCCTACATACCCATGGTGCAACTACACACTTGTTTTCACTTAATTGGCTGGATTAGACAGGTGAAGTCCATGCTTGACCGACGATTATCTTATTTTCTTGTTGTTGTTGTTTTTGTTGCACCTGTGCCCAACCTCAATTAAATGAATAAGAGAAAAACACAAATTAAAAGATGTGAGAACTTTAAAAGTGGCAACAAAGAAATATCTTTGCATTCATTGGAAGCAATAAGCATTCATGCCTCTGGTCTAATAGGTATCATAACATAACATGCTGATGAAATATGTCTTAAATTGTCATTGCTTCATCTCTGTTCATTTATTCAATAACAATGACATGCAAATGCTAATATATGCATTTAGAAGTGTCAGAAATCTACTTTGGCAACTTTATAAGGACACTGGAAAAATACGTTTTTTTATGACACTATGACAGATTTCTTCCTGTATCTGTTCATTACCTTGGGGCAGCCTAATCAACTAAATAACTTTGATCTGCAAATGTTTACTCCTCCACAGAAGCAGAGAGCCATAAAGCCAGTGATATCGAGTGAAAATCCCATTGTTTCTGATTAGGAATTCATTATTTGCTACCCGTCTGCCTCTCTCTGCCCAGTGTATGAGCTGATTAGCAAGCTCGGGAAGGATAGGTAATGACGATAACACTGAACTCAATAGCTGTTTTATAGGCAGCGGTGCTTTATGATGCTTGCACTAATTGCTGGTGTGATTAGTGAGGTGTCTGTGCCCTCTCTGGTTGCTCAGGCTGTCCTGTGAACTGAGCTCTTGCAGACTGGAGCACAGGAGAAGAGTGGGTGTACGGCAGATCGTTACAGGAGGAAGACACAGGGGTATAATCGACTTCCCACTTTTTCTGCCCCTGTCAGCCCTTTCCTGTGTGCTGCAATAAAGACAAATTAACTTACAGGCAATCAAAGGATTTTTTTCCCTCCTCTATCTCTTGGCGATAAAGTAATCTATTTCTAACTGTCAGTGAGAAGAAGTAATAAATTTTAAAAAAGGAGATAGAACATTAGCTGATTTGATAACCTGAATTTTGTGTGAAAAAACACAAAACACACTCCTGGCTTCTGGCTGAGAGAAAGTGGTTAATCTCATGGAAGTGTACCGCGGGCTCTCGACGTATAAGTGGAATATACTCTACTCTGAATATGTCCCTCTCAACAGTGAAAATGCAACAAAGCGATGTTTTTGAGAGCATTTTGTGCGTCTGCCATTCAGTCTGACCTCAACACTCAAGTTTTTGAGACAATCATTGCTGCTGAGGCGAAGCAGACAGCCAGTAGAGAAAGTGAGACGACGGCACTCTCTCTGAGGTTTCTGTTCAGATACATTTTCTTACCAGTGAGTTTGTATGAGGGAATTTGCATGGGTGTCAGATTGTGTTTGCATACTTCTCTGTGTGACCTTCTCTTGTTTTCTTTTGTCTCGCTGTCTCGCTGTCTCTCTTAATAAGTTAAGTTTGCAGCGTTTATATAAGATAATTAATCACGTATGATATATTTTTCTCTTGTTTACACACAGTAACAGTTAACAAGCTAACATTCTGACATTAATTGTAGTATAAATGGGAATAACAACATGCAACAAATCTGTGTAAATATGAAAATAAGTGCGAGACAGATGTATTAGGCTGTGTAAGCTTAAAACATAGTTTAAACCTGCATTAATGGGTTTTTGGACACAGGGAGCCAGTACAACAGACTGTAAAACATTAACATGGACACAGAGCAATATTAGCATTAATGTGGAGTTGCAAGTCTGGCCACCTGGTGAATTTAAGTCCAATATTCTCTCTCTTTTTTTGCCTGTTATTTCATCATCTCCCATGGGCAATATCTGACTCTTTAGCTGCTAAATGCTTCACTGTGTGTTTGGACTTTTTGTGTTTGTTCACTTGGTTTCCAGTGTTCTGTTCAGTCCTTTTGGTCATTTGGTTTTGCTTGTTTATATGTGTTGTGTACATGTTTTCTGGGTTTTGATTTTCAATTTTCAGCTCATTTTTCTCTCCACACCTGCCCTACATCAGCTTCGTTTGCCCTGCTTTGCCCTAAGTGTTTTTCCCCAGCCTTCACACCTGCCCTGCATCTTCCTCGTTAGCCCTGCCATGCTCCTTGTGTCTTCCCAGCCAATCACTAACAGCCTGCACTTGTGTCTGGTCACCCGTTCCCCATTAGTTCTGTTAGTATTTAAGTCTCGTGCTGTGTATCAAATCACATACTTCTGTTAGAATACAGTGTTATTTCAAATCAAACACGGCCGTTGCACACTTACAGGAAATGATGATTAGCTAGTTAGCAAGCTACTGTTAGTAGGCCAGGGTTCATAAGCTAGTGTTAGCAAGCTAGCAGGTTTTCTCAGTGTGAGTGCACTCAAAATACTAAGTGAAAGTACAGACATATGCAATTTAAGATGTAGCATTGGTTTTCTGTTTAATTGTTGTTGGATCCTTCTGTAGTTTTGCCAGTTCTTGTCTGTTTTCATCAGTTCTGGTCACGTTTTGTTTACTTTTATTGGAACAAAGACATTTTTCTGCATCCATGTTTGGAGTCTCTTGCATTTGGGTCCACCTGCTTTGCTTTCCATGACAGTCTGCTATTTGGTGCTGGCCAGTTAATGTGCAGTTGCTTTATCAGAGCTTTTCCACTCAAAATTTGGCTTATGAGAGCTGGTGAGACTGAACCAAAACAGTGAAGTTGCAGGTGCTGATAGTCACTAATACACTGCAGCTGCATTCAGCAGTACTTCCTGCTCCCTGTTCAGTGAGTGTCGATTTAAGTTAACATCTCTCAACAAAATTCCTGCATTGTGAACACCCTTCTACATCACCAACTCAGATATCACTTCCTCCATGTGTTACCCGTGGTTACCCCCTGGTGATGAACCATTGTTCAGTTCCTCCCTTGTGATCTGAATGCACCTTTTTAGAAGAGATGAAGGGAACTGCAGAGAGGTGTTATAATTCTGTATGCATTCATCACTGAGTTATTTGATCCATTACTAATGTAAAAACATTGACTAGTGCAGCTTTAAGTTTGCCTAGAATCATAATGTTAACTGAGCTAAACTTGAATAGACACAGAGTTTTAAATTTGCCAACTACTTCTGCTATAGTTGCTGTGGCTGCAGGACTATGTGACAAGTCTTAAGTTGTGAAGGATTTTAGAGTGTTGCAAAGTGAGAGTTGCTATTTTAGGCACCCTTGGTTCCAGAAGTAAAAGATTTATTCATTTTCCTCTAGAGACAATGTTACGTGACTGGCGGTTGGAGCACTTCCAAAGCTTGGATTGGCATGAAACTCTCTTGGTTGAAACAACTTTATAATAAGAAAAATTTACACTGGCAACAGTTAGTGGAAACTAAAAAATACTTTTCAGCAGTTTAAATCAGTTTACTTTGTGATTTTGGGTCATGAAGATGAATTCAGCATATGATTCAGTGTTTTTTCCTAAGTTGCAACAATAGGCCTCTTCTCCATAACAGTCTTGCAGTATTTAGCCATCTGCTATACCAAACTAGAAGAAAATTGAAATTTCTCAGAAAAAATGGTATGTCTATCGCTGGAATTGGAAAAAAGGGTTAGGGTTTTCATTATAATCACAGGAAACAAAAATTGATTAAATAACATTTATAAAAAGTATTGTATTTCAATGACTTTCATTACTTGGCATTTTAACACTAAATAATCATTCCCAGGCTGGGAACTATGCCAACTTGTAAAATGTATTTGGTGGGAATTGAGTGAACGCTCCGAAGGACACTGATCCAAGATTTCAACTGGCTGCCAGCTGAAATCGTGGGAATTGAAATGGTTGCTGAGAATTCTCCTGTAATTAAATCATATATCATTTAAATAATCAATGTTTAAATGATAAAATATTAGCTGATGTCACTAAATTTCAGGATGATTTTACAGTGTGCACATCTTCTAAGCTAAAGCAGTTTACAGCGTTGTTTTCGTAGGTTAAAAATGAAAGTGGTGAAAATGTTACGTTCATTTGGGTTGATATTGAGCTCCCTCCATTTTGCCGTCCTTCAAATCCTTCCTGACAGGGCTTAACAGCTTTCCAGGTTTCTCCTCTGTCTCTTTGTCTCTCTCCCTTTGATGTGTCAGTTGAGTCGGGCCGGGGTTTGGGCAGGCAGCCATGTCCATCAGCTCCATCCATCAAGCATACAGAGAGAGGATGACGGGCAGCAGAGAAGGGGCAGATGTTTTGCAGGAACTGATATGTGTTCACGTCCACGAGGGATGTCATTATGCGGTGGACAGAGAAACATGTAGCTGATTAGCGGCTTATTAAGTCAAGGACACTGGCTCACAGTAACACACACCATTTCCAATTCTGGCTCGTGGCTTGACGGTCACTGAGAACCTGAGTGTCTCGGACAGATAACCTCTCTTTCCAATTAACTGGCGCTCTGTTCTTAACTCTAAGCTTCTTTTGATATTCCAAAAAGCTGTGGAATAAACGCTGCTTTTGCCATTTCAAGTATAGTTTCCCAGTGTACGCCTAAGGGGGAGAACTCAGAGGTACATAAGGTTTGTGGATTTATCTCTCAGAGAGCGCACACACACACACACTGTGTTGTGCTAAGTAAATAAAGCGGCATTTCCCCGAGGGCATGTGAGGATTGTAGGAATTGAGAAAAGTGGACAGTGCTGCAGAGAAAGGGCTTTAGTCCTGATTCAGGACAATGGCTAAATTGGTAATGTTGAGAATCTCATCTGTGCCCTGTGTTTTCTCCCCGAGTTGGAGCTCCTGAGTTGCCCTCTGCTTCCTCTGAACAATAAGCCCTGCCATGTGTTGTTAGAAATGTGGATTTACTACAAATCACATCACCTTTTTGGTCCAGCACTCTCCTTTTTTTCTCCTCTCCTGTAACCCTCCCCCCTCTTTCATTCCTCCTCCCCGCCTCCACTTTTTTATCACCTGTGTGTTTAATACAGTAGGGCTTACCGCACCATAAATTTTAGCAATATGTGTCTGCATTTCATGTGTTTTGAGTGGTAAAACCAATAAATGGGCTCAGGGTTATGAGTACAGTGAAAAATACAGGGAGTCCTGGACTACTCAATGGGCCTCTAGATGATTTCACTCAAATATAACACTGTTTCATCAACAATACACTGTTCTTTGTGAAAGAACTAATATTTTTCCGAATAGCACTGACTAAATGTTTTTGTGTGCAAGAGAAAGTAAGTGACCTAACCTCCTATTCATCTATTTAAGAGTTCACCGATTATTCCGAGGTGGTTATTTAAGGATAATTCTGGTTTATTATAACAGCAGTCTTATTGTTGGAGTTTTTGACGATCATTTCCTTTATCGCCAAGTTAACTCTTAGTACCAGAGTCCGACAGAACAAGGAGCACGAGCAGTCAGATGCTCATACAGCTTTTACCCTATGAACCCAATTAATGCAATTTGTTTCAAAGCTCGCACACCTTCTTCTCAGAGTCATAACCCAGTCGAATCAAATCACACAGACATTATAAACTCCTGGAATCAGTGAATGGCCTCCAGTAATGATTATACCTGCGATGTCCATCGTGGATAATTGTCCAAAACGCTTAGAAACGAAGAAAGAAAAAAACACCTTCCTTTATAACTTGCTTTTGTAATCATCCTGTCCAGACTTTTTCTTCAATAACTGAGCGTGCATCTGTGTTTACACTTCAAATAAGCAACAGGACTTGTCATGGTGCACATTTGCCAAAAAAGAAAAGGAAGAAAAAAGACAAAAAAAATGGGACTAAGCAAACTGTACTTACTGTCTCTATGGCAACATTGTACTTCTTGTTTGCACCATCCAAAGCATAGTGGGAACCCTGGTGCCAAAACTATCAAAAATATATATTCTACAAGTAACACAAAAACAGTAGGAGTGATTAACCCATGACAATTAACACTTTTTTAGTTTGACACTATCAAAACATTTTTAAAGACTCAGAGAATGTCTACTTAACGGATCCTTTCATGCCTGGGAAAACTAAAACTATCCTTTTTTCCATTAATACTGTCTTTTGAAAAACACATAACAGGCAAAAAATCTAAGTGATTTCAAATTGCATTAAACTGTCGAAACACGTTTGAGTACCTGAATAGTACACGTGCCAATTGATGCATTTTCGGAGTAGATTTACTTATCCAAATGCACTTCCATAGTCATGTGCACACCATTTTCCTGTGCAATGAGGGATTATTACAGACATTTTGAACACACTCACACTGACATGTACCTCTACATTAAGAGGTTTTACTGTAAGATGATGAAGCCAAAACTACAAGTAATACTCAAGTTGTAGAAACAGGAGCATGCTTAAACTTTTAATCCAAATCGACACTGAACAAGTCGATGTTAAAGAGGATGAATCATATAAGCAGAACTTCGTGCAGTGTTCGCTCAAACCTCCCCGCCGCATGGCTAACTTGTCATTTGCATTATGAATAACAAGCCAGTATGGTGGGTGACGTGCTTTTGTGGTGTTTTTTCCCCCCTCCTGGCTGCCGACTAGTTGTTCTCAGTTATCTCTGCCTTTGGCTGGCAGCGGGAGCCGACGTGCTCTCGGTTTCCCCCGTCGTCTCTTTGCAACGTGTCAGGTCCAGTTTAGCACTTGAAGGCAGGATGTGTCAGAATCACAGTCCTCTCTACCTCTCTCTCTCTCCGGGCTGTCTCGCTCCCAAGGTGAATCAGGCCTCGTCACCGCTCCTATAGAGACATAACCCATCACATGGCGCTGGTGGACGGCCAGCAGTTAATAGCCCTGTCGTGATTTGTCAGGGAAAATACTCATCTGCTGAAGAGTGCAATCACTTAGAGCAAGGTTAGAGTGTTTATGGGCGGAAGGGAGGTGGACGGTCAAATGTAAATCTGCACAGTCACGGCATGTTTGAGCCTTGGCACAAACCGCCGGAATAAAATCCCAAATTGATATTAACAGCTTGCAGGAGGGAGATAGGAATCCAAATACAGGCTCAGCTACGCCTGTGAGTGCAAGGAATGAGGAACGCTTCAGCTTTAAGTTGAGATTTTATGGCTGTTCACCGGTGTCACCGAGACAAATTCCTGCACATTTCTGCACTGACTTTGTGTTTTGTTTGTCCCCTCTCTCTAGAAAGAGTTCCTGGCAGCTACGACTGAAAAGGACATCTTTGCCCATCTGGGTCTAGAGTACATTGAGCCTTGGCAGAGAAATGCGTAGGGCTGTGCTCCTCCCTGGCTGGAATGATACCCTCTGCGTACATCAGTGTTTATCCCATCTGCTTTCCTTTCCATTGCTCTCCTGCGATTTCACTTTTCAAAGAGCTTTTGATTTTCCACACAGTTCGGTGTCGTTGTCGCTGTTGTTGTTGTTGTCTGGATTACATTCTGGTGTATGATTCATAATTCTGCTTATTCACTATTGTCTGTTAGCGAGTAAACACTCTCCGTACCATTCATGGCTCGCTCGTCTCTAAGTGTTGTAATCACAAGCAGGACACAAAGACAAATCAGTCGGAGTACGAATGGCCCCCGGTGCCTGGGAGGTGGTGGAGAGACAGGGAGTCTGAAAGAGACGCGGAGGGGATGCAAAGGAGAGAAACCGGTGACCACAGAGAGGAAAGGAGGAGGGTGAGGAGGAGAAAGACAGGAAATGATGAGAAAAGGAAGAAGAGGGTAGGGGTGGAGGGGGGGGCCTTGTCGAGCAAAACGGTGTAATCACCCTCCTCCTGGCAGGAAAGTACTCGACGTGAAGCTGAGCCAGGTCTCTGGGGGGAATTGAGAGGCGGGTAATGAGCTTTCAGATAGAAGAGCGTTCGGCGTCGCCATTTAGCCTCCATTCAAACCGACGTCCACTGGAGATCATTTAGCTGGCGTTCGCCTATGCAAAGAACCATAGTCTGTGCTCTTGTTCCACAATGAATCCCCCCCCCCCACTTTCCCCCAGATGCTCGGCTGAAATTAGAGGCAATCAGCTGCACTGGGAAATCATGAAGGATTCAGACGGTATGGTAAATGAGTCCACTAACCACATGGATGGATCTTGGCTCCGGCGTGCGCCATTGAGACTTGAATAAAACAGCCATTATCTTATTGGTTTGACTTTGGCTTATGTTTTATGTATGATGGCTGTTTATCAAGATTCGCGTCCTTTGTTTTTTTCAAAACGCACATCAAGCTCTAAAGGACAATGATCCATTAAATCAGAAACTTTACTGATTCCCCGTGGACGATTTTTTTTCGGTAAGTCGGAGCAGCTCCTTTAGTGATGACATGACCTGGCCTGCTGTCCACACCACAACCCACTTTCCCCATGTTGCTCAGCCCCACCGCGTCCCACGGCGCCTCAACGAGAGCAGAGACGGATGAGGGCAAGGCATTCTAGTGAATCACCCTATTTAAAGATCTTTAAGTAGAACAGTCCGGCACTTTGAGGACTCGACCTGGGCCTCAGCCCCCTCCTATACCCTCCGCCTCCTTCATCTCTCTCTCTCCCTCCCTCTTGGTGTCTCGCTTTCTTTCTTTTTTTTTTTCTCTCCAGCTGTGTTCCTTCCTCAACCTCTCGCTGACACAAAGCAAAATCTAAAGGTTCTGAGTTGCAGAGTTTAACCAGATGGAGCGAGCTCTGCCACTCTGGTCTCCTGGGTTATTTAATGTTTTCACTTCAAAATGAGGATGAAGTTTCACTGAAAAAAAAGTAGCTCTCTCTAGAGTGGAAAATGAACAGCCCTCAATAAATTTACATTTGTCCTGCTCTCTTTTTGTCCTGCTCTCTTTTTCTTAATTGTTTTTTCAAGTGTGAATGGGATCTCTTTCCACTTTCACATTAAATATTCACCAGTGTAAAGGGATTAAAAGGCTGTAGCTGTTAGATGTCACACATTGTTGTTTTGGTCTTAGAGAGTCTTAAAGTATTTGTGAAGCTGAAAACTAAAGAATTAAGTGCGGTATGTAATACTATCTGCTCCTTAACTTCATTCCCCCTGGAGCGATGCATCGGTGTGTGGATTATTAAATAAGAGATTTTTTCCCCCCTCAGTTACTATATGTGACTATTGGAGCTTTACCTCGTGAGGCAGCTGGATTTACAAGATCACCAGAAGTGTTGCGTGATTTCGCAAATCCAGCTGCCTCTCGAGGTAAGGCGATAATAGAAAGCTGGTTCAATCCAATCACCTTTTACACCTTTTACCTTTTTCGCCAAGTATTTTTTGACAGTGCTCAACAGTTTCCATGGACGACTTCTGAGATGATTCTGAGTAACAAACATCTGGTGAGTCAGGTTAACAGAAGCTGTAATTATCGAACAAAACAACTGATTATGCTGGACTATTTTAATACTTTACCCCACTGAACAGGGTAATTAATTCAAAGGTAATTATTCATTGTGATGATTAAGGAAATTCATTTGGAAACCATATGCATAGAAGTCTTCCTATCTCAGACTTTTACTTTCAGCGTTAGGGATGAATCAACAAACCATAGGTGATGATTTGGGTATGGACGGTACAAATGATAAGGTGTTGCTGATTTGTCTTTATCAATATTAAAAACCATGTCATTTTAACTCCTCCATAGTGTTACTGATAAGATCTATCCAGATTTGTCAGGTTTGTATGTATTCTGCTTACAATAAGCTACTTGAGTGAAACATTGAGATATTGAGGATGCTTGAACTGATGACCTAGCATCTCTCTGGCTGAACTATGCTCTCAGCTATAGCTTAAGCACTGACAGTAGAATCTGTGAGATGAATGTATGGTAGTAAATTTGAAGCAGTTATTTTTATAAATACTTTCTTCAAAAGATGAAGGACGTGGGTTATTTAAAGACGAACCAAAGTGCCAGTAACAACTCAGCTGATAAGAATGTTCTTTAATCAATCCAAACATCTTAGAAATGTGTAATATTAATGTTTATTAAACCCTATTGCTCCCTTCTTGCCTTGAGTTACTATTCTATGGGTTGCTATATCTCAAACATAATTTATAAGCAGCATTAGCCACAGCCATGAGATCAGATATCATTTTATCAGCAGTATCCAGACAGCAGCAGCAGCAGCAGCAGCAGCTTGACCAGCACTGAGACACAGACAGGTGATGAAAATGTATACACGTTTTAGGATGGTGTAAAGATAGGTTGTAGCATAACTGCATGGAGGAGCTCTGTTTGTCGCCCAAATCATTGGAGCTACATACTCCGGTGAAGTTTGAACTAGAAATAGTACATAGCAGCAGCAGCACATTACCTGCTGCTTATTTGGCATTCATTGTCTCCTAAAAGTTTTGAATCTATGAATTTTTGTTTCAGATTTCTATTAATATAATTACATAATATGTTGACACAATAAGTTAAGATATAACAAGTGTTGGGAGTAATCAGTTACAGGTAATGGCTTTACGTAATTTAATTACAAAATAAATTTAACTGTAATCCGTAAAAATGTGTAATGTAAGATGAGGCTTTGAGTACATGCACAACACTGTAAGTAGGACTAATTAAAGTTAATTGTTGGTTTGGCTTCGAGATGTGGATAGAAAATCACCAGTCAAATCCTTTTAAGTGAAAAATATTTGACTAAAATGACAGAAAATGCGATTGATGATTATTTTAACCAAAAACATAGTGAATAAAGTACATGTATTGAATGTGTTTGGTTTCTGTGTGCATTTAAAACAGACATATTTAAAAGCACAAACTCTGCATACTGGTTGTCAATTTAAAAAGTAAAGTCCCAACCAAAGTTAAAAACCAACCAAACCACCTACACCGCCTCTCCATTTTTATTCTCTGCTACTGAAACACCCCATTGACTTTCATTATAATATATTTAAAAAAAAACTCAAACAAACAAAGTTACAAGCTAGTGCTTAGCAGTGCTTGTTGTTAGTCTACACAGGCGAAGCATTTGGGAGAGAAATGACTTGACAAATCCTATTAACTCATTACATCCAAATTTCCAATTTCGCCTGGAGAAATAGTTTGTTTCTTTTGTGTGCAGAGGTCCAATTCTAAAACCTCAGATCTAACTCATGTGTTGATTCATCACTTTCAGCCAATCACGTGGCTCTATGCAAATCATCGCCTTTGGCTTTTTCTCACTCTGGCACACACTCCCCCCCACTTTTTTTTTTTGCATGCTTGATGTCTGAGGTCTGGCTGAGATGACAGATGTGTGAATATATGAAAAAACTCCTCGCAGGAATTTGCATAAAAGTGCTTGATTTGCTGACAAAAAAAAAAGTATTTTGCCATCCAATCTGTTTTCATTTCTACCTATGCAATCATTTCCAATCCCCTAGCTTTCTCTTGGTGACACTCCCAGCACCAAAAAGCACCTTCAATCATCTCCGTCTGACACCCATTCTTTTAACTTAACCAAATCCATCATGGCGCAGGAGCTTTGTATTGACACCTTGATGGTACAGGCCGGCTCTTACTCAGTCTCCACCTCCCTCCCTGACCTTTTTTAACAAGCATGTGCACTTTGATACCTTCTGAGACGTAAAAAGATGCAAGGTCATTCCGCAGCTCCGTCAATTTGTCACCGCGGATATTATGAGGTTGATTGAGAGAGCGGATGATATGGCGACAGTTCGCATTGATAGGAAGTGCTCAGAGATTAATGGGCGGCTCTTTGAGGAGGACACATGTACCCGGGGGAACATGCATCAGCCATAAAAGCCTCTCTAAAGATGGCCTGCGATAGAATATGATGTGTCACTTCTCTCTCAATGTTGTGTGATTAAAGGTCAAATCAAATGAACAATGAGTGTGTAATGTGAATAATTGCGCTGACATGTTTGCAAAAGGTTAGACAGCTTGAGAGAATGTGAATGAAAAACTAAACCAAAAGGAGCAGACAAAAAAAAAAAAAAATTCCAGATCAATTTGATTATTGTGCCGTAGACCATTAATGCAGTGACGAACATCACGGTTTTCATCACACTTTTGAGCCACTGGCATATCTATCCTTTCATGTCAGACATCCGCCGACTGAAAAGGAGAGGACCGAAATAGATCAGGGACGAAAACACTGATAATGTCTGAGCTGAGCTCCTTGAGCAAACTTTCTCTTGTATTGTATCAGAAGACAGTGATTTATTGGCTGTGCTGTTGGGGCTTGAATGTATGTGTTGGGGCCAGTCAAAGCCAATGGGGGTAGGTGACAGAATAAGGACACTGTGTATCCTTGCCTCTCAAGGCCTGTCACAGTGTCAACTCAGCCGGAGAGAAGTGAAAGCGATGCATGGCTGTGGTTCGGAAACAAAAGAGCGGAGAGTGAGGAGAGGAATGCTGAGCTCTGAAACATCTGCATTGAATTGAAATAAAGCCATGCATTTTTAAAAAAAAAAAGACAAAAAAAGAAGCTCTCCTGCACCAATTGTACTTCATTTAAAACCCATTTAGTCTACAATAAAAGAGTTGAGTGTTTTAAAACATGGAAAGTGGATTGAAGCTTTATTTCTACTAAGAGCACCCTTTTAATTTGCTTGAAAAAGAAAGAAATTGAACTAAAGATTTATATGATCAGTAGAAATGTTTAATATGGATCTCGAGGATAATTCGCTCCCAAAGACAAACTCCCACCGATGTCACTGTGACTTTCAGACTCATTCAGTCTGGCGGTGTGATGAGTAGAACCCGCGTGAGCGAGAAAGAAATCACACACACACAAACTTTAATTTGGGGTGACCCGCTCCTTCCATGATAAATGACCTGCATCCTTGTTTTTTTTTTGGGGAGGGCGGACGGTTTTGGCGAGTGTGTGTCCTCCTCCACAGGTGGCTGAGGAACGCGTGGAAGAGACGAAAAGGATAAGGATGAGGATGAGGAGGAGGAGGAGGAGATGAGCCATCTGCTGCAACATGTCACCACGCTCCACTCATTCCTCCCTCCCTCCCTCCCTCCCCTGGTTTCTGCATTTGTGGCAAACAGGCAGGAGGAGAGAATCTGATGTTTGTCTTTGTATGAGTGTGTGTATATGTGTGTGTGTGCAGTGTGTCTATGTGATTCTAAGTATGTGTTATGTAGTTTGTGTGTGTGTGTGTGTGTGTGTGTGTGTGTGTGTGTGTGTGTGTGTAACATATGGGTTATTATGGATGGAGGTGTTTGTGCATGTCTAAGTCTGTCTATGTGTCAGTTTTTCTCTGTTTACTGTGTGCACGCTCCTTGTTTTTCTCTGTTTTTTTGCTTTTATGAAACCTTGGAGATCATCCAATTTGTGAGTAATTCAATTAATATTTCTTACTATATTCCCCAAAACAGAAACACTATAAAACTACACTCCCAAGCTTCCTTCTGACCTTTTAACTATGTCACTTTAACTCCCTGTCCGTTCACTTTTACCCAATTACTGCTGCTCTCTCTCTATTGCAAGCTCTCTCCATGCACAAGCAAACAAGCAAAAGGCCAGAGGCTTATTTATTTAATGCAGTAAGTTCTAAAAACTGATAAATGAAAACATTTTTCAATTATCTCTCCTCACTGATTTCAAAATATCCACCATCTTTAAACCACAGCAATAGAATTAGCCTATTTCAGCATTTTTTGATTATTGCGTTTCAGTCCACAGCAGGTATAGATATTAGGATTGATTTGAGAGTAGGGAAGATCCTTTTAGAGTGTAGACAATACAGCTTCACTGTGGACTACCTGCAACCAGCTTGTTTAGTCTGTCATCTGGTCTCCTGATGCCTAAAATATTTCCATATGGCCCATTTATGGAGAAGCTAAGAGGTATTCCCTCTGATTTTACACATAAATGTAAGTTTACCCACGATGAGGAGCACTATGCAGCTTGTGAAAACACTCATATAAGTTCTTTTGTGGCTCTGGATGAGTTTTATCATGAAGGAAAAGCATGTGTTATAAACTCCAGATGTGGAAAATAAGAGACAACAGTGTATACCTGGTAGGGAAGCTATAAAAAAAGATGCTATGCTATTGGTTGCATTATAGCTATTGTAGGACACATGGTTTTGAAACTTGACCCATGCTAGTAAAATTAAGGAAATCTTCACCTCTACTGCATCCCTTTTGACCATTATTTTTTCAAAAGAGTCCACCAACATCATGTTAGTACAATATTAAATAGCTGGAGTAGTCCTTTAACGAAACAAGCAAACCTTACACACAAATCCACTTTGAGATATTTGTTTTTTCTTGCCTATTCATTGCAAACAGAACCAACCAGCTTCACTCAGGGAGAATGTATTATTGTATGTGATATTTACACATATTAATAATCTTATATGCATGATTTTTATTTCTAATTCAGATATGAATGGAATGAAAGAGTGTAGGCAGGAAGGCAGAAGGTTTAGACTTAAATGACAGATATAACAGTGTCTACAGTATATGTACATACAATAGAGCGTATTTGGTTCTGCGTCTGTGCTCTGTAAATATCTACAGTATCTGTGTTTGTTTTGTCTGACTTTGTCTCTGACTTTAGTTTCAGTAAACATCCATGTGTGCTTCTCTAGAACTGTGCTTCTGTGTGTGTGTGTGTGTGTGTGTGTGTGTGTGTGTGTGTCCTAAGGTTACCTCTCCCCCCCTCCCCTCTCCGTGCTAAGCTCCAGCCTCTCCAGTTCTTCTCCCTGCTATTCCAGATGGACCTGCTTCCATATCAGGCCGCTAATGAGGCGGCGCTGTTCATTCTGTGGCTCTTTGAATGGAGGGCCAACCATTTAACCCTGCCCAGCGCCCCTCCTCGACCTCCGTGTATTTTTAGGCTTCACCTCATTTCATGCTGAATAAACACCTACGTCTGTCCACCCTCGAGGGCCAAGCCACACGCCATCCCGGTGAATCGAGAAAAAAATGAAAACATAAAGCAACAATCGCTCTCATAGCGTAGGTTGACACTGGTCAAGTATTACCTTTTAGCCTCTTCTGGATAAGCACACACTTTTCTTAAAATTGAAGCTATATGCCACATCTGGAGTGTTATCTGACAGCTGTTTTTCTCTGTATGTATTACATCTAACATTTCTGAGTTGTTAAAAGTGGTAATACTATAGAGCTTAAACATCAGTTAATCATGGAGTGAGTATGAGTGGGTGGGGAATCTGCTGGATTGTTTTATAGCACACACACACACACACACACACACACACACACACACACACACACACACACACACACACACACACACACACACACACACACACACACACACACACACACACAAAAATGGTAACGGCTTTGATTTTCCAATTAATGTAAAACTCTGTTTCATTTCCACTGTTATAATTGCATCATTTTGAGTTCACATGAGCTTATTGCATATTGATCATAATGAGGAGCTGCTACAGCTACTTCTTTCTTGTTCATAACAAAGACACAAAAGACTGTTCGCACCAGAAAACCAACAACACCGGTCGATTGGCCAAACACTTACAATAATGCATATTTACATTTGTTGTTTTTGAGAAGCTAATGTGAAATATGCAACATATTTAATGTGAAAAGTGTCTGACTCTCACACAGAAACCCTCTGTTCACAGCTGTCTCCTACCAGCAGTTATCATTTGCTTCTATTAACATCATCACCAATGATCCCTAACTTTGTTGGCTTATGGGGTCATGTAATAAGATGTAAACATAACACTGACATAATAACCTTGTAAAGTCGATATGGTAAAAATCATTTGGAGTCCTGTTTCAGACCACCACCCCAAAATCAGGACCTGTATTAATCCTTTCTTTAGCTCTGTTTTGGTCTTCATCGACTCCTGAAGGACACGTCTTTAAGCACTAAGTGCTGCATGTTCAGTACTTAGTCACTTCCATTGTCTGGGTGCCTTTTGATGCAGTGCAGAGTGTTTATCAGACTATTTTTTTTCTTTTCTTTGTTACAGCTATCTTAAATCTGTAAATGACATTGAAAACAGTGAGCTGCACACAAGGCTGCATTAGTATCCCCAGGGGCCCTTTGGTATTGATGTCCCCCAAACAACTTTTATTTGATTATGATTGGATAATGCTGCTGTCAGGTGGAAACCTTGTAACTCACATTTAACTCACATATTTTGTTTTGGACGTACTAGATTTCTGACTGCGGCCATGATTACCAACATCAAGAGAATGGGTCAAGCCTTGTGTCTGTTTCTGTAGAGCCTGACAAAAAAATAACAAAGCGCCCACATTCTTTGTCTCCCATCATTGGGGGCCCCTTGCTTGCACTTGCCCAGATTGCCTTTATGGTAGATCCGGCCATGTCTGCACAATGCTAAAAATGTTATCCAGAGTTGGAGGAGGACTGGAGAGTCAAGTGATAATTGTCTGTAAGCTCATCACTATAGGAATGACCTCTTTCATATTACATGTAGTAAATCCCTAACATATAATTATTACTACTCCCTAACATATAAAGTCATCCTTAATAGATGTGAGAGATCCAACAATGTCCAAAGCAGCAGCCCTCATGTCTGAGAGAAACTTTTACAATCACCTTTCAAACGAGACAGAGAAACCTAAATTATTGAGCGCAAGTTGTTGCGGAAAAGTCAAGCAGACATGTCTTCTGATCTGTTTTTTAAATTTTTTTCCATAAGCACTCATTGTGTCAATCAAGATGATTGCTCCTGTTTAATGGATGTAAAAGGGGAGATGGATGTTATCACTGGGGGAATCCCTAGGCATCTTTAATTGTCAGTCTGGCTCAAAATGAGTCCCTGCCCTAATTTATTCGACTTAATTTATCAACATGGTGCTTTTTCCATTCACATGAGAGCTAACTGCTGGAACAGGCGTTGTATTGGTTCCTGCCTACACACTGCCTTTAATGCTAATGATTCCTGAGGTTTGACCAGATGTTTCTACCTGCTACATTTCAGAACTGATCACAGAATAAACCATAATATTGTCCCTCGACTTCAAAAAGACACGCTGACGAGTCTGCACTCAAACAGGGAGACCGAAAGGGATCAGACAGTCTGCTGTAATCAGTCTCCTACTCCTACACTTTACTCCTCTCGTTCCTTCTATCTCATTTTCTTTCTCCTTGTCTGAGTCTGCTCTCATCTCATCGCGTCTCTGCTGCTGCCGATTAGCGTTTTTTTGCCAGAGCTGATGGTATTTCATTTGATGGCAAGCTGTAATGTTATCTTTGAAGGATTGCAAAATCCTTGGCTTTTTCAAGAGGACAGAGTGAAAATGTTCTAATGACAATGTTTATACCCCCCCTCTAAAATGTTTCCCACCCCATGAAGTGCACTCTGGATATAGCCAGAGAGCTGATAAAGGATGGGATTAACAAAGTAAATGGCGTGTTTGAAATGACTAAATGTACATTTCTGTCATTTTTTTGTAATCCATGTGGAATTCAACAACTCAACACACCACAGGAGGGATGAGACACAGACATCTCAGTGTGATGACAGGAATAATAATTTACACCTCCTCCTGCACAACCGGATATTACTGTTTTACTGTTACCTTCTTACCCAGGATGATGATCAGTCTAACCAAAGCCTAGTGGAAATCAATGTTGTAATGCCTGCTCAAACAGTGCTTGGATTAAACTTGATTTGATTCTTTTTAGGGGCTCTAACAGATATTTCACATTAGTGACCAAGTGCTGAAACAAGTTTGCTGTAGCATCACAGTAAAAACCTTTTATTTGTAAAAAGACAGTCAAGAGTTGAGTTATTCACCATAATATATGATAAATTATTAAAAAAACACTATGTCTTCTCTCTTAACTCTACTGGTATTTAGTCATGGAGAAAGTTTTGGCTTTATGTGCTCAGGTTTAGTCTATGAGACCCCTGCCTCAACTGGGATTCTTTCTTTTGGCAGAAAGTAGTTCCATTGAAAACTGTTCATTGTATGTTCCATGGTTTATTCAGAGTCATGAACACTGTCTAGAAAGATATCTTTTTTCAAATGTCATTTCAATTCTGTGAGCACCATGAACAATATAACAGTCACCTCTATTGTATTGGGAGGTGACAGAAATCTAAGAAAGTATATTCCAAACCCGGACTTATTAAATTAAATAGCTAGATACCACTAGAGGTAAAGGAAATGGAAAAATGTTTTTTTCCTAGTTTGGTCGACCTGATCTAACCCTTTAACCCAATCATACAATGGCCTTGTAAGTACAGTACAGTGCATGTTATGTATATAGCAAATAGAAAAATGCAAGAAATAAAATGCAGCAGAGCAGAAAGCAAAGAAAATGGAACAGAAAAAAAGAAGAATAAAAATACCAAAGACAAACACACCTCCACATAACTGTAACAAATCCAGACAGACAATATAGCAAGCCTGAAAAAATAAAAAGGTTTTCAGTTTGCTTGCCATTGGGCGCACAGGTGTGATACATCTCAGGTTACCAGACACTTTGATCCAAAGAACAGGACTAAAGTAACTAAAAGCACCTTCACTTGATCTGGATCTTATTCCAGATACAGGTAGAAAACCACCATCTGATGACCTGACAGATGTGACAGGACTGAACTCTGTGAGCAGGTCAGACATATACTAGGAAGGGCCTTTAAAAACTATAAGTAAAAATATTTGATCTATGATTCTGTGATCTTCTGGGAGCCAGTGAAGTGAACTGAGCACTGAAGATGTGTTTGGATTTGACCCAGACTGGTGTGTTCAGAATGACTTCTAATATGTTTTTAAGTGGTTACTGATGTCTGAATAACTCTAATTAAGTTACCAGACCAGTTTTATAATTATTATAACGTTGTTCGTATCATCATATTTTTGTGATGGTGTTTGGTAGGTGTGTTTTTGTGTTTCGAAGCAGACATAACTTGGTCATAGTAACGAACAAGTTTCCATACAAGTGCAGAATTTTGACAGTAATTGAAATAACGGGGGAGTTCAAACTGAGGTTGACCATTTTCTTACACATTCCTCTCCATATTTCTTTTATTATTTTAACAATTCTCTTAGAATTGATGTTGTATTGTCGCCTTATTGAAGTCATTCTTTTAAATTAGGTTTTCTTAAATTAAATTGAGTCATTTTATTTATATTTTACAATTCACCTCATTAGAATTTTTAGCATTTTACTTGTATTTCGTGTGCATTCGTCTCCCAATCTATATTCACCATCCTGTGCATTTGTGTTCTCTAACACAATACAAACACAACTTTTAAGTGAAAACCATGAAAACAACGGTAGAAACTTTTAAACGGCAACAACAGGATTCCTTTTAAAGAAACCCAGTGTGCTTTTTCTTGGGCTTCTATCTGTCATTATAAGCGTCAACAACGCTTTGAACATTACAGGCCCTTGACTCGGGGTCTGCAGGCTACACAGTGACAGCTGGAGGTAATTCACTTTGCTTCATTTTGTTCGCTGTTAACGGGATGATAACGACAGCGCAAAAGCTTTAATCATATTCCTCTGCCTTCAAGAGAGATATTGCTTTTTCTCACAGTTTATTGAGCGGGGAGGGAAAAGGGGGGGGCGGGGGGTGACAGAGGAAAAAAAGGAGGGAATGTAAGGTTGGGCACAGTCTGTGTGTGTGTGTGTGTGTGTGTGTGTATATGGCTTTTAGGTGTCATGGGTGGCCGGGGGACATGTATCATCGATCCCATACTTGGGGCTTCCTGTACACGAGGTGGCATTAAAATGATCCATGGCCTCTCTCCTGGGCTAATACCAGTGATATTGAGATATCAGACCTCTGTATTCTGTTCCTGGCAGCGGGGGGCACACGCCCACGCCGGCAAGAAGCTCACACATAAGACAGGAGGAAAGAGTTCTTCCACAGGGGCTGAGGTGATAATCTAATAGGGACATTTGTTTTTGTCTCCCTCTCGCCTCCTCGCCTCCTTCTCCTCTGCAGCTCCGAAACAAAAAACGTCTAGTCTAGGGGGGGTGTGGGGCCCCCGCTGCTGCCTCTGTGGCGTATAAATATCAGTCGCACGACAGCAAAACAAGTGTAACACACACCATCTGGCCCTCCGCCGGTGTGTCTGCCTCAGTCACAGAGATAGGCAGGAGCGAGGGGGGGATGGGTGGTGGTGGTGGTGGTAGGGATTAGATGATCAGAATGACATCTCAGTCTCACCTCGAGGAAGATGCCACATAAAGCCAAAAGGAGAATCTTGTGGGTTTTTGTCCTCCCCATCACTTTAAAAATAACACAAACGTCTAAAAAGCAGCAGACATATATATCTCGCTCAGCTGAATTTAATGTGTGGTGGATGGTTTATCTGGAGGTACGGCGTGCATTATCTGCCATATGTATAATCACTGGAGACATTATAAATCTGTCCACAAGCAGGATGTGGGTTGGAATCAAGCTGCCCACATATATACAGTTGATTTTCATACTGAGGTTCTGGTTGTCTAGATTTCCAGCAATTTTGCTTTTGGCGGTAATAAAAAAAAAAAAAGAATAGCAACACTAAACAATGTTAATGCATGTTTATTTTTTTTGGATGTATTTCTGTCCTATTATCTTTGTTTTCACTCTGTCAAGTTAAGACGTCTGGGAAAGGCAGGAGCTCATTGCCCCCCTGTGATCATGCTCCAATTCATTTCTCTGATAGCGCCCAGATAGTTTTTCATCACTTCCATGAACCCCGATCGATTCTTTTGAGCAAAGCATGTTCCATTACCAAGAATTACTCATCCATCGATGGGAGAGAAGGGATATTAATCAATGTAACCTTTGTAACTAACAACCTTGTTATTCTTTCAAAGCCAAACAAAATGAGAATTTGGCTGTGTTGGAGGCTCATTATTAAGACCAGTGGAGAGCAGACATTATACATTGCTATTGATCATGTGTGAAGCCTGGGCTACAGAGTCAATACCCACAGCGAATGAAAAATGTTATTTTTTTTATTATGACCACGTCCTGCAAAGAAAAGCAGTCATTCTTTGTCATCTGTGCTCTGGGTGAGAGCTGCAGCTCTAGTTTGCTTCATCAGATGTTCAGAGTTTGTGGAACATTTGATCAGAGACTGAAAGAAACAAAGTATATTTACTCGCAGTCTGTGCTAATGAACAGTTTAAGGGTGCTATTGGTTTTTTATATTTGTGCTTTAGTCAGCATTAAAAAAAAAAAAAAAAAAAATCCACCTGATGCTTGTATCTGCTTGTATCTATCAAAATATATGACACATTACTTCAGAGTAAAGGGGCAGTCCATGGACATCGCTCACTGTTTTCACTGTTTGACATTTAGTAGAAAATACCATCTGTGGATAGTGAGGCATATGGAGAAAACACAGATTGCCAAATTGCTTAGATTTTTTTTTAAAGTACTGTATACTGTCATTAAATGCAAAAATATTCCTATATTTATATACATTTAGTGTTTTGATTCTCTAATTTTCTTACTGTTTAAATGTGTTTTTCTCTTCATACTTCTCCCAAAAATCATGTCCTGGTCTTAAATGATTCTATTATTTTCTAATATCATTTTACAAGATAATATAAGATATTCCTTTATTAGTCCCACTGTGGGGAAATTTACACTCATATTAATATTAGATCCACAGGATATACTTGATGATGTAATTAATGGATTATGATTGCTCTCTCAGGGCACCTAAGGTCATTTAAGTCATTTAACCACCCAGATTTTACCCCACCACCTCATGACCCCATAGTCAACTTCACCCTTTCTTTCACCCATCTCACTGCACACTTGACTCAGTGTCAGCAGAGTCTCCATCTCATGTAGTAGTGATGTCAACTGTGTCCACTGCTGCTAAGCCACCATCATCTTGTATCTCCTGATGACTCATAAGAGCAGGTGAGGCCATCTCAATGGATGATGCGGGACAACAAAGGAATGAGCGAATGAAGCCTTCAATCAATTTAACATCCATCCATCCAGTAAAATTTCTATCCAACATGACATTTTATCTACTAACTGTATTAACTTAACCACAGGACCACTTAGATCATCATCATCCCGTTTGCTCATGGTATAAAGAGGTGACTCAGAGCTGAATTTGGGGTTATTCTTTTGTGAGGATTCAGACAGGATATGATTCAACATAGCAAACAAACGCTGTCCTTTCCTCAATCTTAGAAAAAACAAAGTCAATGGTCATTCAGATGAATCCACTTCTTAACTCCCAGAGTACTGCTGTTAATTACGTGTTTTTCTGTACTTGTGCAGTAAATTGAGGACCACCTGCCTCTTACAAGGTCATCCAGGCTGCTGAACCTGGAGCTGCTTTTGTGGTTTTGGGTTGGGAAGCCAGTCACAGCCTTGTACTCATCAGTGGTCCAAATCAACAAATATACATGATGTACTTTTTCATAGTTTCAAATAAAGGAACTATATCCAACCTGATTTAAGTGCTTTAATACAGACTTTCATACCTTTAGCCTCCATGCTGGCTTTGTGGAGTCCTGGTTCTGGCTGAAATAGAGCAGCATGAGGGTGCTGTCATTCAGGATCTGGTCTTCCGGCCGACCCAGTGTCTGCACCATAGTTTTCATCTAAAAAACAAATGTATAAAATTACATCAACCGACAAGATACACCATATTTCTGTTTGTGTTTGGACATGGAGCTGTACAAATAAATCCAGGTGTATTAGATTATGCACCAGGTAATTCTGGCAGCACTGAGGAATGGGACCCTGCCAAGGTACAGGGCTGCCAGAACTGCACCCAGAGACCACATATCTGCAGCCTCTGTGATAGGAACACCCAGAATCACTTCAGGAGACCCGAGGGAGGAAGGAGAGAAGCACATTTTAGAAGATGTCACAAACAATTCCTGCACAGTTTGACATGTTAGCTGTAATCATGTTTGTGGCGTTACAACTCAATGAGAATATACTAGAATAATAAAGTATGTAAAATAACATGAGAGTGAGGACAGAAGAAGAAATAAAGATGCCACAATTGAAAATCTGCAAGGTTCTGAATGCTGGTGTGCTACTTTTACTACTTTGATGAATATATATCACTGCTTTTTGAAAGATAGCACATAGCTGTTCTGTGATGGGTCTGATATGCTGAAGAGAGAGTGGGCTGCTGCGTTTCTCCCTCAGCAGTTCGTGGAGATTCTTGCCCAGCATTTCAAATGCAAGACATGTCTGCCCCATGTGTTCAAGACTCTCTGAAAATCGAACAATGTTGACCGGATCAAGACCTCGGATCATTTTCAGCATGGCAAGCTCGAGCAAAATAAGTAGAAGTTAGACAGCTAACAGTTCATGTTAGAATAGAAATATGCTTCTCAAAGAGTCGGATGATCCACCTCTCTGTTGGGCTCCTGGGAACCATCACTCCTTTTCTTGGCACTGAGCGACTCTGCTTAAGACGGCATCAAACATGAAGTACTGAAGCAGGTACTCACTCCATCTGCTGGTCAGCACGTCACTATGTTGTAGCTTTGAGTTAACAGGTACTTTGAAACATGGAAAGAAAATGTACCATTACTACGTTCAGTAAACACATCTCAAACATACAACTGTACTATCTGCTGAGGATCAATCCAGACCATTTAAATGAGCAGTTTTCCCAAAGAATAACAGATTAGTTAAGAGCACAACGATCAAAACCAACTCTTTAATCACAGTAAATCACCAGTATGGAAATACTGTGTTATAAATGGTCAAAAATCCTTTCTGCAACTTTCACCCAATTGTACAATTGTGGCTGCGGCTCAGGAAGTAGAGCAGTCGTCCACCAATCAGAAGATCAGCGTTTTGATTTTCGGCTCTTTCAGTCCACATGTCGATATGTCCTTGGGCAAGATACCCCAAAATTGCGGTGTATGAATGTTAGCTCCTGATGAGCAGGTTGGCACCCTGCGTAGTAGTCCCTGTCATCAGTGTATGAATATGTGTCCATTTACCAAATACAACATTTCACTTTTGACATCAAGCTGAAAGCAGATTTCCAGATTCGTCAAATAGTCACAAAATTGAATCTATTGATTTATTTCCAGGGACACAAATTTCAAACTAATGTATTACAGCACAGAAGCTGTATTGTTCTTTTAATCCACTGAATTTTCATTTTGAAAATATAACCACTATATTACTCAGCATTTAACCAGAATATTTTGTTGTGTCTTTATCAGTCTCGTGGGAAGACCTTGTAACTCAACTCAGTACAAAAACACATGGCAGAGTATTGATGGGTGAATAAAGGGTTTGTATATTAAACCTGCATCTTCTTGTGCAGATCAGCACAGCTATGTGAAATGTGTCATCTTTTTTTTTTTTTTTTTTAAATAAACTAATGTATGTCATTTACTTTGGCAAAATTAAAACTTTAATCTCTCTGGATTTTAAATTCAGGTCTGCACTTCATCCCTGTGCTGTAGGAGGATTATACATCTTGTACTTCATGTTGGTTATGGCAGAGGAGGGAGGAGTGAATTGTTAAGGCCTGACATTACAGTAATTTTTCTGATTTTGTTACAGTTAACTTCAATCCCTCACCCAACTCAAGTTGATCATTATTTTCATGTAAACTTGTCATCCTAATATTCCAGAACATGGTAGACTTCTTCTACGGTGTGACATCATAGAACTGGAGCTGTCAGAACAGGTTTATAAGTGAAGACTGCAGCCAGAAATCATATCAGTATCATCTGTTCAGACAGGAGACACGAAAAAACACGAGGTCAATCTGTGCTAGGATTACTTTTAATTAGCAAAACTTGGAATAGAAACTTGTGAAAGCATGGACATATAAATAGAAAATGGTCACCAGAGTGTTCAAGAAGAGGAGAAGAAAACAGGTGAGAGAGACTAAACACACCAATATGTTCTCACATATCACACACTCTAAAATGTCATGATACTACCGTTGAAATATGGTGTTACAAATATTTAATAAGTTAATATTGAATAATGTTAGTTGGTAAAAATCTCACAGTTAAGTGTAAATTATGTATTCATCTCAATAAGGTCAAATACTGTTGTAGAAGAAAGACTGTATATGGTGTATATGGTCTATTTCTTACATGAAAACAATGATGAACTTGAGTTTGGGTGAGGGATTGCAGTTAACTCTCAATAAATAGGGAACTAACTGTAACGTCAGGCCTTAAAAATTCACTCCTCCCTCCTCTGCCATAACCAACATGAAGTACAAGATGTATAATCCTCCTACAGCACAGGGATGAAGTGCAGACCTGAATTTAAAATCCAGAGAGATTAATGTTTAATTTTGCCAAAGTAAATGACATACTTTAGTTTATTTTAATAAGATGACACATTTCACATAGCTGCTGCTGACCTGCACAAGAAGACGCAGGTTTGCAATGTTCACAAACCCTTTATTCACCCATCCATCAATATCACATTACATATTCTTACAGTGGCGATGAACATGCCCATAGAAAGGACATTTATAATTCAGAATAGTTGCACATGAACAAAATCAACAGAAATATGCTAATAAATACCCAATGCATCTTTCAAAATATAGATCTGCTTTTAAAGGCTCAAAAGGCTGCGAAATCATGTGATCATGTGACAATTACTGGCGGGAGCTTTGGTGAACTTGCAGATGCACTGTGGTTATTTTATGATCACATATCAAGTCAATGACATCATACCAATACATAAATCATAACAGGAAACTTTAACTAGTTAAAGCTCCTTCACTTGATTGCTAAATAAAAGCTCAATTTTGGAGCTTTACATTTACAAATACTCAGATGCCACTTTTCTTTAAATATTCATGTTAATTAAAAAGCTATTAAGATGTGTAACAATAGCTTGGGAATTGATCAAAGCACCACAAAGCCACTAACTCCACTCCACTCCACTACAAAACAACTGGATGTTTTTGTCAGTTCTCAGTCTTAACTGTATATATTAGCCGCCTTCAGTTTTGTCAGTACACTTGTCAATACTCTTCATTTCTTTGTTCATCTCCTCCAAATCCCACAGCTAATGGGCTGAGCTGAAACATGAAATAATAATTTCCCCTCTCAAGTCTTCTTATCAATGCCTCGACCAGAAAATAAGTGCGAGATACTGAAAGTAGAATAATTGTGTTATTTGTCTGCCTGTGACTGTGATACCTGGTTTGATTTGGGATGTGACAGAGAGCCTTGCCTATATGAGATACAAGTTATGGAGTTTAGAAGTATGTCTGTCTATGATATGTCTGGAGAAATGAGGTTGAACTGACAGTATTGACAGGGCTAATTGTGTCGAGGAGCATGTCAGTGGGATGGAAATCAATAAAGTTGTCTCTTATAGTTGGTCGTGTCTTAAATGTGACAGTCCAGTCAGTTTGAACAATCTAAAGCAGTTGACCGCAGTTTAGAAAGTTTCACGGTAACTTTACACATCAAATAACATTTCACATATTAATTCATTGATTTTTTTGGCCACTTGGGGGCAGCAGAACAAGCTGTAAACACAACAGTGATATATTATGCCTGGCTAATTTTACGGTTAGCGTGTTATGGCCCGTTTAGGCCAACGATTTATGATGGGATAAGTTGAAACTTGCTAGTTGCAATGCGTCAGTTTGCAGCACTCTGAAACGTGCCAGTGTACACCAAAGTGACAGTGAGACAGTGTATCGTGTCCATGGCAACAACACTCTGTACTTCTGTTTTCAGGCTTTTTGTAGCTGGATATTTTGCTGTGTCTTAAAATAACGAATAAGATAAGGATAACGAGAGCAATTTACTTGCTAAACTTGCAGTTTAAGCATCGATGAATCGGCAAAAACCCAAAAGCATAGAGAATTTGGAAAGTAGTTTTATTGCAAATTTTCAAAAATATATGCAACCACGGTTGTTTTTCAAACAAAGTGTCCGAAATTCTGCCATTTCGACCAGCTGACTTTTTGTAACTGACTTGACCAGCTGACTTCGCTATAAACGGATTGGCCTTATGTTCTAAAATGTAAGGCAAGCCAGTGATGACTTGTCAAGTTGAGTCACAGGCAAAACCACCAGCTGGCTTGAGTCAAGCTGAGATAGGTCACTTTACACCGCTGCAACTGTTCTCCGCAGCGTTCAAAAACAGTTTGGTCTCATTGTGAATTCTGAGTCTAAACGGGCCTTTAGCTTTGCTGCCTATTTACACATCCAGCAGACTCAAAGGCAACATTTGCATTTATTTGAAGTCATGTTGCTAGCCACACTGACAAATGTAAGTCTTATTACATTTGTCAGGGTGGCAAATGCAATTGTTTTGGTCTAAAATCTCCTGAGGCAAATATCTGTCTCTTTGGCTGCTATAGTAAATGCTCCACGATGCTCACCAGCTCTAGTCTCTATCTTTTCTATTCACTGCTCACTGTCTGTTCACATTTCCTACTGTTTGGTGCTAGGCTGGTAGAGTATAGTGTGTTTATTAGACCTTTTTTTTGTGTGTGGCTAAAAACAGCTGCGTGCCGTTGCTAAAATGAAAGTTGACAACAGTGGTGACATTGAACCAAACAGTGAAGTCAGAGCTGCCAAGTGTTGGCTTCAGCTTGGAGAGTGATTCTTTCCTGTGGGTGGGGAGCAGGGGCACTCTTGTCCCCACCCGACTTCTCTTTGACCTAATGAACCATCATCTTCTTTCATAAGACTTTTTTCTTTTTGCCAATTGTTTTACTTATTGGATAGCATTTTTGATATGCGCTCCTGATATTGTTCTTCAACACAAGACATATGCTCCTCATCATAGGCACCTGCTTATAATTTTAAATGGAGGAGAACACTTATGAAGACACATAATTGGCAGGGGGGCTAGGGAATAAACAAACAAAAAATGTAATTTAAAACAAATTTCCTGCATTTCAACACCAACTAACCTCTTGGACTGAGTCAAGACTTACACTAATTTACATGAGTAAGATTGAGGGTGCTATGACAACCAAAAAATCTCCAAGAACAGTGAAAAATTAGGACAGATATTTCATATTTGAAACTACCCTATAAAAACATTGTGTAGCCTAAAATGGTAGTAGGTTGCAGGCTACTAGGTCATCTTAAACGTCAGTAAAGGACAAAGAAAAATACAGCATGTTTGTATGATTAAACCTGCTAAAGAATGTTAAAACCTGAGGATTGTTATTGTCAATACTCACAAGGCCATCTTCAAAGTACAAACATTTGGATGAATGAAATGGCCTCAAAAAATAACCAAAAAAGCTATTATTGGAAATTGCAAGATTGAATCAGAGTGACAGAGACACAAGGCATCTCGGTAACCATAGTAACTTACTCTCAGTCCTGCCTGTGTATGCTTGGTGTGAGAGGAGAGGGAGAGATGCTGTACTGCTGCCAGAAGAGCCACCGACTGACTTTAAGCAGCATGCATTGAAATACAGTACAAAATAATACATCTGTGTATATTTCTTTCTTGCGCTGCCATGTTATCAGTTATGAATTTGTTTTTCATTATGTCAGAAAATGGAAGTGTGGCATAAGAGCGGGTGAAAAGTGAGGATGTGGCAGCCCTGGGCCTTCAAACCCAAACAATTAGCTAAAAGAGGCTAAAATACTCTATTAAGCTGAGGAGAAATCAATATAAATACGTTGATTAGTGCCGCTTTAATGTTTTCATGGATTCTTTGTGAACTTTGAAATGGCGTTTTGGATTATAGGACACCAATTATTGTGATTTATATTTCTTGCCTAATTAATTTGTATATGGCCATTAAAAGCTTATCCTGCCTGGTGGTAGGAATTGTTTTTTTAAGACCTCATGAAATAAATGATGCTTCATGACCGATGACCGGGGGGGTCAGGAGTAAATGGGCGCTGAGGGCAAGTTTGCAATTAAAATGAAAATGAAGCAAGAAATGTCTGGGTAATTAGGATTTTACTATTTTTTTTTACTTTTCATCCCTGATGAGGTTTTTTTTAATTGAGTTGTCAAATACTCAGACGTGAATGCGACTCGTGACCTTTTTGGGTCTCCCTGTTGAGTTGTGACAGCCTATGACTGATATTCAAAGAGCCTTCTGGCTGCAAAAACGGGAAGTATGAGAATATGGAACATGTTTACATGATATGTCATTGAATTTAAAAAAAGTGAAAAAGTCTATGTGTATGTCAACACAATTGTGGAAAACCTAGAAAACAACAAAGCAAAGGTGCAAAATAAATTACCTTAAGATCTATCATATATTAGCTGTATTCACACCATCACAACCAACTATGACAGATCTCCTAGAGACGATATCGGCAGTAATGCAGATGACTATGTGTTACTTGTGGGGTTAAAAGAGGCTAAAATTGATTTTTTAACAGTACATCTAACAAGCTACTGCAGTCTGATTCCTTAGGCATTTCATATTCAATTAGTATTGCTGTAGTGTCTTCGCTAATGAATGAGAAATCTCTGCTCCTCATGTGTTAATCAAACCACTCCCACATCGCTGTCTTATCTGTAAACACACACATACCCCTGCAGACGAACGCTTTGAAAACACACCTCGACGCCCGCCGGAGCGACTATGAACACTCAAGTAATGCAAGAGGTGTGTTTACAAGGTTGTATTTATGGAGAAGCTCCCGCTGAGAGGTTGAGTGATGGATTGGCGGGGAAAAATGATGGATAGACAGATATGGAGGGCGGAGGGAGACAAGACCTTGCACATGGAGTGTTTGGTCTCTCCAACTCATAATCCACAATAAACAGTGTAAACTCAGAAAGTCAAATATTTATCCCGACTCCCACGCGCCTCGGATCCTCCCGGGTCTCACATTGCTGTGGATAAATAAGGCCTTATATTAGCTGGGAGAAGTGTCGATAAAGTTTAATAACACAAAGGTCAGTTTATCACTATATCTAATAATAATCTACCACCTCTAAAACACCAGATGGAATAACACTGTGGAATAACCTTTTTCCCCTATATGCCAGTAGGATTATTATAGTCCTGAGTGCAGTAAAGCTCAGTGAGGAATGGATTCCACTTTGAAACATCATGTTTTGTCCTGATCTGTTAAATTCTGAATCTTGTCCAGTGTTCTGTCCTGTCTTTGTCTCCTCTTGTGTCATGTTCAAGCTTTTTTTTGTCCTATCTCGTGTCTGTGAAAGTTATACACAATATGCCCATCTTAGTTTGCGTAAACTCTACATTAAACTGAAGTGTTTGTGGTCTTTAACACAGAAGGACACTAGCTACGACATTAGTGTTGACTTTGTCAGTTGATGTAGGGATGAAAATACAGCTCATTAATCCTGATCTGCAATTGGATTGTATAATTGGATGGATACTCATTTGGCTTAAAGATATTACTGGCAGTAAAATTTGGACTATCAGATGATGCGCTATTCTGTAAGGCTGCAAAAATGTTGGTAATACAAATTACATGAAGGTTACATGTTTAGATTTGCTCTTTTCCACAACATAAATTCATGTAGTGAAAATCTTTTGAGAATCAATGTAGCTTTCTGTTCTGTTTTCCCACTATCTTTTACAAATCAGAGTATTTTAGATATATGTCCTTGAAAAGGTGATGTTTTGGATACCAGGACAAATTATCCGAGATGAACTTCAGTTCAGTTGTTTACTGTTTTCTAGTTAAAGAAATGGTGCTAATATTGATTTTCCTTCACGTTTACACTTTTAAACATGAAATGAATGGAAGGGCGCCACTTGCAATAGAAGACTGACAGCATAGAATAAAAAAGAATGGGAAGAAGGTCAACACCAGACCAGTTCCCACGCTTCTCTCTCTATATTCCCCAACACTGTGCACACAATCTTTAGTTAACAGTTAAAAAATGAATGGATTCTGAGTCAAAATATCACCCATATTGAAACACCTTTCATTGCAATGCTTATTTGAACATACATCAAAAGTTGCTGTGTTGCAAATGAAGTGTTGGTTGTTGCCAAAGCTTAAGTTCATGAACTCTCCAAAGCATGGAGAGCACAGTGGAAATAGAAGTGAAACTCTTGATTATAATTGTATTACATTTAGTATATTTATATACTGCACTCAAATCATAAGGAGGTTGTCAGAGTGGATGGGTGAGAATCTGACAGAGGTTCACATCCTGAGTCCTGTGTGTGGTTGCTGTAACCTTACACAATAAATGCACTCTGGTAAAGGTTAGGGAAAGATTAAATGTTAAAGTCAATAAAGTAAAGATTCCAGCTCTCATGCTTCAAGTCATTTTTTTAATATTTAATCAAGGCTGTGATCTTTCTGCAGGTTTCAATCAAATGTAATATGTTGTAGGTGAGCTTTTTTCAGATGCACTCTGTGGCTCCCCATGTATGAAATGTTCACTAAAAACATTTCTTCAGGTAGATAAAAAAAAAATGCTACAATACATCATGGATGTAGCACCCAACAAACAAAACTGGAAATGATGCAGTCAATGATCAGATCCAAACAAATGATCTACACCTTACCATAAACGTGCATGAATTTATGGCACAGTAAATTTCTTTTAATAAACCTGATTACTGAGTAAACGATAGTATATTGGCTTAAATCACAAGAATGACTGTAATTCATAAAAAAAAGGAGATACTAATAAATAACAGCAACCTCCCCAGCTCTGCCCCCCACTGTATTTATCTGATCGTAATGTGTGACAGGAAGGCCTCTCCAGCTGTCATTGTCTATTATGACTTTAATTCAATGGCAGTATGCTATGTAAGTGGAATAATTACATCTTTGGCTTTCAATTTGACAGGCATTAAGCTGTCCGCAGCCATTTGTTAGGCCTCTCGTGGGTCTCTCGATGACTGTTCAAATTAAGGGGAGAAGATGGCAAATAATAGTCTTTTTAATAACAAGCATATTTGTTGACTGAACATTGTGCAGCAAATATGTGAGAATAATTAGCTTCAAACCTCTTAAAAGTCCTCCGCTTGATTTGAAAATTGCCTTCTGTCGTCATTAAAATCCTTTTGTGTAAATCTATTTCTTCAGAGAATCAACTTCCTAAAAGGGTAATGTAGAAAATGGATGCACCAAAAGAACAGATTGAAAGAAAAAAAAAGAAAGGTCAGGTTTCCTGCACTGCATCTCACCACACCTGCTCGTACCTCTTTGGATCCTAGAGCAAGTTGAGCATGTACTGCTTTAGACACTCGGTCTTGTCGACTGTTTAAAGGTACTACAGACTTGAACCCTGTTGGGAATTTGCGGGACATCATTTGCAGAGGATGACGAGCAGATTAAAGTCAGAGCCAGACGAGAGTTGAAACTTTGGGTCACCTCTCTCCGTAGGCTGAACCCTGCTGCCAATCGTAATTTGAGCAGATGGTCCACTACCATACAGAGGGAACGCTTTCCCAAAGGAAATGACCCAATATTTGGCAACAGTCTCAGCGATGTCAGTTTGAGCTCATTTTCCCCCTCAGGTTATTTCCACTAGATATCATAAAAGCAGATAAAAAAGGACAAAAATTTTACTAGTCCATAAAAATTACTGCCATAGCAGATTCAGACAGGACTGAAATTGCAGACACGCTCCGGTAGTGATTACATCATCCCACCTCTACCTGCTGGACTAATCCTGTCCGAATAGAGCTGTATCGAGTGAAGGCTTTTGAGGGAATTACAAGGTAGTTAGCTATGGCGTGAATGATTTAAAGTAAGAAACCCTCATGATTTTCATTAGCAATAACAGATGGCATGTAATGATGCAATTATTAAACATTAACTGGCACCCAGTGAATAAAGATAAGTGGTGTCTGTACGGAACATCTCTGGATCTCATTAGTTTCCATTACGTTCTATCAACGGTTAAGATTAATTGAATCTGTTGATTTCATGATGAGCAAAGTCTGTTAAAAGAGCTGATTTCATTAATCAAGCAGAAATTTTGGCTTCACTCCCGTCAGCTCTGTTGCCATGTTGACTGTCCCCTCTGATGAGAACAGAAGATAGGACGCCCTAGACCAGCGAGAGCATAAATCATAAAGTATATGTGGATAAATGTCACCAAAGTTTCACATAACTGTACAAACACAGCACCTACAGATGCACACAGTGGACTGGAAAATAACACTGTCAATCAAGTGCAGCCACATTATTACTGACCTAGTTTTGAATTGGATAATGAGTAGAAGGGTTTAGTTCTGGGTTGTGTACTGCGTGCACTTTGTCCTGTGTGTGCAGAAGTCATGTTCAAAGGGTGAAGTTCTGCTTCATAAGGATTCATCTATGCATGCATCCATCCATCCGTTCATGCATCCATCCATTCATCCATGCTCACATTTGTGATCCCAGCCCAGAGTCTGAGCATGTCAGAGCAATACCCTGGATTATGCTCAATTACTTTTTTGTTTCTGCCATGAACGTTTTCTCAAAGTTCTCACATTCCACAACATCTGTACATTATCGCTATGATATGGTTGAGGTCAGGGAAAGGTTGTGGTTATAGTTAATAAACTATGATTTAAGGTATGATTGGAGATAGAGAACACTTGACTATGGTTTGGAAAAGTTCATGGTTAGAGTCATTTGGTGCAGGTCTGTCACATGACACCGACTCCAGCATTGGCCAAGAATGTTGGTGTAAAATTGTCCAATACTGACTGATTCCTAAGGATACTGGGCTTGTATTGGGATTGAAAACCTGAGTTCAGATGCCAGTATTTAAAGTGAATTCTAACCTAAATGTACTTACAGCTACATGAAATGAAGATTTGGGGCTTTAAGCATGTGTGTGTTTGCAATATTGAGGACTATCATACTGTAGGTACTGAAACAAAGTCACCTTTTCCATACCCGATGAATGATACCAACAAACTGCTGCCAAACTCTCTTGCCTGACCTTCAAACCCATGCTAAAACATCTGTATCAACATCATAGCTGTTGTTTGCTTCTTATTACTCTTAATGCTAAAATGGCCATCAACAGTTAAAATGTGTGACAGCATATTTTTTGGAATAAGCATAAAAAGAAGCTGAATACAAAATCTGTGAACAAATACTATACTGGCAATTCAACAAGTGGGCTAATCAGACATGCAGGCCTCTATCCCATAATCAGTTTACAAAGCAGCATTCAACAGATGGAGCACCAATTAAAACAGTCCACATTTTACAGCCTACATCCAAAGAACAATGATCACATTCTTCAAACCACCAAATCAACATGCAGGGATGGCTCCGTGTGACAGACTTTCCTTTCCCCGCCAATGCACACAGTAAAAACCTCAGAGCAGCACTGTACAGATGCTCATATGCTCCTCAGATGTATTGTAAATTGATGTAAAAGTACTGCAGTAAGAAGAAATACTGGCAAAACAGAGGATCAAACAATGCTCGGTTGGCTTTGTTTTTTTTAAACCTCAATACTAAGCTTTTGAATCCTGTAACAGAACGTTGAGCATGCACGCTCAGCAAACTCTCCCTAAAGGTAATAAAGAAGATTTCTCAAGGGTAATAGCTAAAATTAGCTCATCACTGTAGTAAAAAAAAGGGGGACTCACATTATTAGGTCTGTCTCGACATTTTCCCTAATGTAGTGTGGAAAAGGCTCATGCAAATGCATTGTAAATCCAGTTATAGGCACAGTGGGTTCAGCCTTTGCATTCCCTACTTACAGCTGCCTGTATAGTGAGTGAACAAGCATTTAAAGCATCTACAGCTGCAGCAAAAAAGCACAATTTGCCCTGGATGAGAGTTTTAAATAAATGGATGCTGAAAATTACCAAATATCTCAAACACTTTGATGGGATTTACTTCTTTGCATGATTTACCCTTGTACCATCTTTACTAAGCTTGTCAGGGACAAACACAAGTTTAACCTGTAAAAATTAGTTTCGGTATGAAATTATTGATGCAGCTTTGATGTAAACACTCTTCCCCGAGGGAGTTAAAGATTGTTTTTCAGGATTTACCGTGAGCTATTTCCTCAGTGCATCAACTGAAATTGAGTGTAATTATTTCTGAGGTTTTTACATCATTCAGACTTTTTGCACTTCTAACAGGAGGAAAGATAAACAACGCTGGAATTAAAAATGCATTTTGCTTGCAGCCTTCGCCCTGTGATCATAGGACCACTCCCCAGCGCCCCACCCACCCACCCACACACACACACACCCACACACACACATACACACACACTTATGAAAACACTGGTGTCCTCAGCCCACCAGTCTTGTTAGGCATTCTACTGCAGTCCTGATGCAGGCAGGGCTTGAGACCTTGACTGACCAGGATTATTCCATCTGCTAGGATGCACACATCATTAAATCTTCAAAATACATGAATTATTCAGAACTACAAATATGCCTTAGCAGCATGTCATTGTCATTATATATGTATGTATATGCTGTATATGTATGTTTGTCTGCATTTGAGAGTGCATTTGCCCATGGTATATAGAGCACTTTATGCACTCACAATAATAATATGATAAAAATATGTTTCAGAGGGAATCGTGGAGTGCTGTATAGTGTTTTGTTATTTTGACTTTGCATTATTATAGATGTGGATCCATGTGGCACAGAATATAACACTGTGTTTTTTTATGCTAAACATTTTCTATGTCAAAGGTGGAAGATTGTTTTTCTTTGAACCACAACCACATGTTTACAAACTTTATTTAATCAGGTAGTTTAAAAAAATAAATACATATTTTTTAATACATTAAAAAGTAGATGTAGAGAATGCAATGTACTTGGTACTATCTGCATTTAAAACAAGTATGTGATTCAAAATTGATATCTGAAGAGCATCAATTGTAGGATAAAGATAATTAAGAGTGGATGAACCAAAGAAGGACAATGAAGTCTCGTTTGGGAAGAATAATTATAATAGTTATTTTCACTAATGCAAATGGTGAAAGACTAAGAATAGACCCCTGTGGTACACCGTTATTTGTTTATTTACTAAGCACAGTGCACATTAATCAACGTTTCAGTTTCCATATCGATGTAAATGCGCTAGAGCTTGCAAATGAGCTAACTTTCATCTGTAGTCCATGGGCAGGTTATTACAAATTAGAAGCCTAATGCCATCAATACAGTGCTTCAACAAATACTGCAATATATTATCATTAATTACAATACATAAATACATTACAGAAGTAAAAGAGATATATTAAAACATAATCAGAGGTAGTTTGATTACTCATGATTGCAAGTTTGGTTTGCTTTAAGCCATATGTTAAGTTTATGTTTAAAGGTTGGGTAATAAGTGCTCCCCTAATTCAATTGGTAGACTATTCCAGTAGTGGGTGGCTCTGACTGAGAGGACTGTTTGCCTAAACCTGCTACGTCTGTATTGTACAACCTAATCCCCTCTGGTAGTTACCCTTGTTGCCCTGCTGCTACTATCCCTCTTCATTATGAACTGGCTCAGTGTAACACCTTAAAGATGAGGCAAGCATCTGTAAAATGACTAATGGGTTAGGCTTGATTCAGCACCTTCAGCCATTTGTCCCTGTAAGGTAAACGTGGAACCAATAATATCATCTAGGGCTAAAGATTATAGTTTGTTAAGTAAGATTTTAGGATCTACTGTGCTTAAGGGAGCACCGCAAAACAGTTTTTTAATTAGAGTGGAGAGAGGGTCATCAATTACTAAAAATGTAGCTGTTAATGTGCTGTCATCTGGATAAAATCTAAACTGCTGTGGCTGTCGTTATTTTAGTCGATAAAAGTGTGTAGTTGTAAATTAACCTTGGATTATAAGATTTTTTCCCCCCCTTTATTAAGTCATTTTAGCCCACTAATCTAAATCAAAATGTAATCATAGGGGTGGCAGATCCGAAAATGCTGATGAGATAGTTTTTTATCAGTCATATTAGTAATTTTGGAAGACCTGTCTTGACCACACTATACACCATACTGTCTCTGTGTTTTAAACTAGCCTTGGTCCTTGGTACACCTGCCAAAGGCCAACCAGGACAGAGGAAATGAAACTGGCAGATTCAAATCTACTCAAAGCAAGTTTTAGATGTCATACTTTAGTCAACTCTTCCTGCTCCCAGAATATTGTCGTTTTTCTTCTTCTTCAGGTGACACATCACCAAAGTTCCAAGTTGAAACATTGCACACACAAAAAAAAAAGCTGGCGAGAGTGAGATTTTAGTGCGTAATTATTCCTTTGACTGTATTCAGCATTTTCGCCTCTGCATCAGAGATAAAACTCCATTTTGGAGGAGTTTAAACTGCTTTGTGTCGAATGTTGTGACAGCTCTCACTCTGTGATCTACTGGCTTGTCAGTGATAATACAGAAATGAGCAATTGTTAGAGCCTTTAATCTGACTGGCATGAGTAAACATGGCTGTGAGACATTTTTTATATTAAAAGTTAGAAGAAGAGACACAAAAACTAGCTGTCTTAGCCCTCTCTGTTACGGCCCAGGATCGTAAGCAACTACATTTTAAACCTTTAATCGGCGAGGGTTTGCTGAGCGTGTATGCTTTTTCTTAGGAGCACCTAAAATAGAAAGAAAGGGAAAGGGGCAGATATTTAACTTGGACCTGTTAAGGCCTCACTCTGCCCTGCTCCATCTGGGAGACAGTCCCAATCCCAGTCTTATTTTCACAGATACAGAGGGCCATTCATTTTTAATGGAAGACCTTCAAAAGAAAAGAAAAAAAAAAGCTCTGTTCCCCACTCCTCAGTTTTCAATGCCAAGCAATGGAGAAATGGGAGATATGAATAAATTATCTCCAGTATTTGATTTTCTCTCGGCAGAGCAATAAGAAAAGTGTTTATGCAAAGCTGAATGCATTGAACCTTTTTGTCTATTCCTACGTCAGAGCAGGACAGACGGATGCGCGGAGCTACTGAGGGCCAGCTGCTGGGTGCAAAGGAAGATGTGAGGCAATATGCCTGTGATGAGCTGCATTATGTTGTACAATAACAGCATTTGACCCACAAGATTGAAAAGCTGTGAATTTAACAACTGAACTAACTAAAGGCTATGATTCTGACTGCAGACACCTTGCTACAGTTGATAACGCCGACTCACACATCAAGGAAGCCAGTGTTTCCTTCAGATGTGTTGTTTTACAGTAGAGCTCTGAGCATCTTTTTACTGCCTGGTTGCTGTAGTGGTTCCTTGCTTTAGCGACTCCTATTCACATCTAGTGTATCACTGATGACTGTAACTTTTTTAGGAAATGTTCTAATTTATTCATTTTCTCTGTGTAATTGATCTATTTCAAGGGTGTGAGTTACTGGAGCGTGTTTGAGCATTTGGGCATAGGTCAGGGAAACAACACAGTTTGCTGGTGTAACACATAAATAATCACTATAATTCACTCTCACATAAAGTTACATTTCTATTAATCTTCTACCTAATAATTGGTAAATATTTCCTGACTCTAACAATACTGTAGACTGAAATATCCCCCCAACTTTAAACAGTACACACATGTATCAGATGCACTGAAACCATGTTTGTTGCAACAACAGCTCACACCTCATAACAACAACAAAAAAAACACCCAAAAAAAGACCTTTCAATTCAAACAGAAATCAAGTTTGTGATTACAGGAGAGATGACAAAGCCCTCCTGTGTCATTGTGGCTGTCACACCCTTTACTCAGGCTGCCAAACAGCTGCAATAGCGTTATTTGTCTTCGGCTATTCTCGCCACTGTGGAAAGCAAATACGTGCACACATTAGAGAATACGTTGTCATCTAAACCTTACCTAGACATGAATAATTCAGCGTTTCACCCTGATTCCCCCCCCCCAAAAAAATCATTTTCTGACCATGGCATTGGAAAAGAAAACAAAAAAAAAAGGTTAGTATGAAATGTCTACATCTCAGAAAATAAGACGGAGAATGTGGAACTATATGTCTGTCTCACAGAGGCACGGAGAGTTTCATTTATTAGAAAAATGATGTTCCCCTAAGACACAGACAGCATATATACTCTATAAATTCACAATGAGAGAACTAGAGCTAATATTAAATATGCTTAACACTAAAAATGAAGTGCAAATATACATTTATATAGATTAAGAGTCTACAGAGGTTGATGGTATTGCCTAGCACATAATTTATACAATGCACAGTACATGCCTGGGCGATGCTATGGGTCTGGACTTGTTTATCTGTTCCATTCCTGGAGGTGATACAGAGTTAGGTTTGGTATATTGAGGTCTGTGGTTCAGTATACTGTATGTTGTCTGTCTGAGATGCCTATTTGCTAAATAAAAGATGAGCAATGTCTCTCTTCCCTTTTGCCAAATGCATTCATACCGAATGCTGATTGCAATGCTCAGGGCAATTAAACAGGTGTTCAAGCTTCAGTTACAAATGCGTGTATGTGCCATGGGGAAGGAGCTGGAATATTGTGAGTTCCCATAAATGACACACGAGATGGGTTGGAACCAAGTCTCACTTTAGCTTACAAATGAGTATTTCACCCCTGAAAGAGATGAAAAAAAGCAATTCTGTGTTAACTTTGTGGAAGAACTGAAGAATGTGAATCTCTTGTTGCCCGTGAAGTTAAAAAAAAAATCCCTAAAAGGTTCATCATAATTACAAAAAAGCATCATTAATAGGGGAAAAATGGAAAAACTATATGAAAGGACTAAAGTGGGAAACCATAGACTGTTTGAGCTCCAGTGCAGTTCTGGCTACAAGAGGTGTTTATCCCAAAATGATTTATGTTAATATTGAGCTAAATGGGGTGTGAATCCAACATTTCCCCCTAAGCTTTGGCTCATTGGAAGATCTGTGTGAGACAGTTTAAGCCTGCAGATGGCCCAGGCTGATCAGGCTTCCCGACAGGTGGGTGAGCCCCTCTTCTAATTGATATCCCCATTGTTCCTACTTGGTCAAGCATGCATCAGTGGAGAAAACCCTCGCAATGACTGTGTTACAATTCACAAAGCATAAAAGCACCAGCACTTTACGTCTTTGTGATATATGCTCAGCAGAGATGAAATTGACTGTGATTATGGTCATCTATGGAGTTATATCTCATTGGGTACCTAAATCTTTTGATAACTGTTCATCTTATGCATCAGTAACTTCTCTTTTGATTTTCTTTTTGGTCCACACTCCCCTAAGTGCCTTTATTGCGGTGTTATTGCCTCAAGGGAATATCACAGTAATGTAAATAATTCAAAATCACTTTAATGGCCGAGCAAATTTGATGTACTGGAATTTGTCTTGGTGGCATTGGTGCTGAGTACAAACTCTGATATGCAGATTGCATTTTGGTGGGCACAAATTATGTGTAAATCGCCTTCCTGCACCATAAATTAGACTTTGTGAAAATGCCATGAAAAAATTCAGCAAGTGTTCAAAGCTGCACTAATCAGTATAGTGAAGGATCCAATGACTGACAATGAGAATCCCCAGACTCTGCTATTGCACTCAGCTCTACGGCGTTTTAGCATCCTTCAGCTCATTATTTTGGTTTTATGACCTGCAGCTTTACAGTTCAGATCACTCTCACGAAGCTTAAACCAAAATATCAGACTGTCCTCTCAAGAAGGAGGACACAATAGGTTGCAATGTCAGTCACCCAGAATCGACATATACTGACATTTGAGTGACATTTGAGTGACAGATGCCATCTAGCGTAGCGTAGTATGACCCGGAGTAGTTGCACAGTTGAGATAATGTCTATATATGTCCGCTGACTTCCTCATTCAGACACAGAAGGGTGGATGGAGGCGTTGACCCAACAGAATACATTGCCGCAGGAGATCACTGTTCATTTCACTGACTGTCTACTACTCTTAACCCTGTGATTATTGTAGCCATGATCATTACGGTCATTTAACTTTAAGGAGGACGTAACTTTAAACCACACCATATGTCTCTCTAACCTAAACAAAGTGATCATTTTAACCCAAATCAAGATTGTTCCCTTAACCCTAACCCTAACCCTAACTCTAACTAATCAGTTTTTGTGCCTGAACCTAACCAGACCTTAACCACAGTGTTGTTACACCATAAAATATCATTGTATTATTTGTAATGGTTTTGGGAAATTTGTGGCAAGAGATTAGAAAAAGCTCTCATGTGTTGTTCTCGATGGTGCATGGTCAAACAACAATGAAAAAACAACATAGTCTGCTATTTAATTCATTCAATTAATCTCTAATAAACCCTACTGCACACCACCTGCCCAACACCAATTTTCAGACTGGTGAACACAGAACATTTAACAGCTGCTAGAAGTTGATTGAGACCAAGACGTAACTAAAAGAAGAGTGAATATTGGACTTCCATGTGTCAGGTGGCCACTCCAAACAAATGCTAATGTCTGTCTCTGTTTGCTGGAATTGTAAGGAAGAAACTATCTTCAAACATGTTCAGTCAGCTCAACTGAAAGCTGGTAGAATATGAAATAAACTGGCATAAAAATTCAATAGAAACCTGGTTGCTTTACACTGAGTATCCAGGTGTGTCCACCCTCCTAACTTCAATAACTTGCAGCAAACTCACTATTTCCATCCACTTGTTCCTCATCATACTTTGAATGTATTTGAATCACTTTTCATACACCACATTAGTCTACATTTTAGATAGATATTTTCATGTATTATATGTTGATACCATATATTACACCAGATATTTTATATTTATGTCACGAAATACCTGGAGAATAGACTTTGCAAAGACATATCAGTAACATACGCATATAGGTACACAATTCCTGATGCAGGTAAGAGGGACTAAATTATATTGTGTGGGCAGAGCCAGAGCCAAGCTTAGGCAGTCAATTCATATGTCAGTCTATTCATATATCTTTTTCATGGAAATTATACGTCTGTTGGCAGGTATCCAGGATACTACAATATTCACAAGTGCTTTGAGTGCTGCTAGCTTTTTTAAAATCTGTAGAATGTGTGTCATTTCCAGTGTATACGTCAGATAAACTGAATGGTTCGGAAAACATCTATAAAGGTGGCGTATAATTTATTAGGCGTGTACATATTTTAGAAATCTGTTATGCAACCTCCACTTGGTGACCTTGTTTTTCTTTCATCCTAGCAGGCCCCCAGAAGCATGAAATGTGTACCAGTGGAGATTGCAGAGCAGAGTGCATCTCAGAGGGGCTTGGAGACCATTTAGCCCGGTTCAACTGGCAGCCCACAAATTATTCAGGGATGGATGCCGAGGCGCATTCACACGTCGGTGTCACAGAGAGTTCACAACGTTAGCCGCTCTGCACAGGTGGACTCTGAAACCCTCACAGATAGCCTCGGGAGCTATCGGTGCTTGTTCATTTGAATGTGACTGGGTAGGGGGTTTGCATGAGAAGCATGTTTGTGGTCAGTGCGCGCAGACTATTGAGTCAATATTATTTGGGTTAGCATTCTGCTTTGGAACACCTCAGAAGAAGAGATGGTAATCAACTTTGTTTGTTGTTAACGTGGATGTTTGAGCGTCACTGTGTAGAATTATACATGTGCAGAGTTTGACAGTGGAAAGATGAAGCGGAAAAGTTTGTCTATGGGTTAAACCTTAAAGCTGACTTTAAGATGTGTACCTGCTTCCTGTTATATTTTGATACTCACCTCTTATCTCGTTCCAGGTCCTTCCTGCCCTCATGTGTTTCCCACCTGTGTGGTTACCTGCCCTGCCTTAATGTGTTACACCTGTGTCTCATTGTCTCCCCACCTTGAATGTATAGTCTGTTTTCTCCCCTCTGTGCCAGTTCACCTTGTTCCCTGGTGACAGTGTTCCAGCATTTCTTGTATTTTTCCTAGTGAGCCATTAGAGTTTTTATAACCAGTTTCTGCCTTTTTAATTTCTGCCTGCCGATTTTGTACTTTTGCCTTCACTGATTGATCTCCTGTGTGCCGACTTTTGGCATCGATTAAAGGACTGTTTCTGTTTTACCCACCGCGTACGACTCTGCATTTGAGTCCTTGCTTTTGTCAGTTGTCACAGTCATGGCTTGCTTAATAGTCACACCTGGACTTTTCTTTACATGAGTTAAAATGTGAAAAATCATGATCTAGTATGCAACTTACACAAGTGTGATGCAGAAATTTGAAACTCACAGCACATGCATACTGAAAAAGGGGAGAGAACAATGTAATATGAGACATATTGTGTCTCGCAGTCAGAAAAATATTTGCATTTGCATTTTGAGTGGATGTCATTTTTACTATTTTAAGATATCCCAGCTTTTTTTTTTTTGAGTGGGAAAACCACATCAGACAAATTATTATTCTAAAAAGAGTCTAAATCATTTGTGGAGGCAAGCTTGAAGTTTACTAAACTCCATTTCCACCATGGTTGCAAGAAGAGAAGGAGAACTTCTGTGCTCTTTGTGCTCTTACGCCCAAACTATAAAAGATTAAGATTCTGGTCCATACATTGATCGACCGTCCCACCAGGAGTGCAGGTTAAAACCAGACAGAAACCAAATGGATTTTTGATGTGGGCACCATCTCCAGACGCACTGAGTGAGAAACTTGATCCCTTTTGTTTTTGTGTGTCTGTCTTGCTGCTAATATATATTGTAAAATTTCCTGTGATTTGTCCAGGATCACCTTACATGACTTTCTCTCTTTTTCTCCTTTTTTTAAAATAAAAATATAATTTCATTCCCCCTGGTGTCTGAGAAAGATCTTGAAACATGTAGCTTATTAAATGTTTTAATGTTTCTGAAAAGTATTCATTAATATAATAATAAGAATCCTGATGTTTTATATTACCTGGCTCTGTCATGGACACATTTACAAATGTTTAACTAACATGAACAATAATTTAATTGCCCAGTTCCTCCCTTGCTTCAGTGAATGACAACCCACACGCTGTTTTAATCAAAGAATCCTAATAGCCGTAAATTAATGAAGGCTTTAGCAGGCACTAATTATTTTCTGTAACTTTATTACTGCAGTTCTTTGTTAAGTTTCCCATCAATTAACGAGATGATAAGCTCAGGCGAGTAATATCGAACATGTTTCTTTTTTCGCTGATTAAGTCTCATCAAGACTTTTATAGGACTTGGCGACACTATGCAAGCATAAAACACTATGAGTGAAGTGAACAAATTACCCCATGCTACATTTCCCTTTAGCTGAAGAATTGCATGATGACAAGAAGAAAGTTTCTGTCTTTGGAGACTTTAAAGGAGCAGGAAAACAGTTGACTGGTGAAGGTTTGGGATTCTAATTTTAGTAAGGAGCACGTGGTCGGTTTGGTTGAGTCAACAGCACTCGTCATTATACAATAGAGCAGCACTTCAGATTGTTTTATAGCTGAGGGAACAATCACTATCTAATCAAGTGGATTATAATCTGTGGGAGGCATTTCATGGGAAATGAGATCTACATGACAATCAGTTCCTCAGCAGGCACAAATACAATACACAGGGTTGAGTTTCTTTTGAAACTGATTCACCAAATATGCATCTGTAAGTCGTGACAATAGGAAATGTGACCCCAATTCAATCAATCCAGTTGACTGAACTTCCTCACCTGAGTTACTCTACTTATAATTAGTATTATTTTGTACAGTTTGTCGGCATAGAAAACATACTATGTGTAGGTTGCCTGTCCTACAATACCGCCCTAGCCTTGAACATCACAACATCTGACAACAGCAACAAAGCTGCGGTCCTGACAGCTCCATTAGGTGCCACAAATGCCAAGTGAATAGACTGTGAATGAATAACGCATGTGAAGCTATATGGCTCCATAGGTGCTCTAGTCATAGAAATATATACTGTATAAAAAAACACAAGCAGTATGCTTTCACAGACCTGATGGTTCAGACCTTGGTGACTAATATATTCATCGTAAGGTGAGCAGGTGACTTCACAGAAATGTTTCTGAACACAAATACGAATAAATAAATAAATAAATAAGAGGTACTGAATGCCTGCCAACCTGGGAATTGCTTGCGCTTCAATTACAGTATGCAAATACAGTATATTAGACAGAAAGTAAATATTGCTCCATCCTGTGTGAATGAAACCTGCCTTGGTTGTTAAAAGAAGGGCTGGCCTCCTTTTTTTTCTTTTTTCTCTTTTCCACCTGCAAACATGTTCCACTACATTATAGACCACCTCAAGAACCTGTTCATGAATCATCCCCTCAAAACACATTCAAGCCAGATCAAACCTACAGTAAACTCACCTTTTTGATGAAGAGAGCATTCAACCAGAGTATGTTGAAAATCACTCATAGAAGCTCATTTGATAGGTGAGAAAAGGCCATTGAACCCCTGAGCACCAAATAACCCTCTGAGACACGCAAAAACCTCAAGAGAACGTCTCAATGAGCTATGCAGTGCCGTGCTTCAGAGGGCTGAGCAAATAGCTGATCAATCTACTGGAAAGGACCCAGATTGCAAGGTTGTATTGGTGTGTGAGAGAAGAGGAGGGGGATCGCTCTCTGAAGTTGTTAACACAGGGATGAGGTTAATTATGACATGGAGTGCACCATCATTCGTCATGCTTTGCGAGAGTTAAACGGACTGAAACTGGATCGTTGAGATGACACGTAACGGAAACATTGTCAACAAGCTAATTATGACTTCTGATGTATAAAATTGCTGTAATTATCAAACCAAACATAAAAATGTAACAAAGTCGGAGCTTTAAATTATCCCCACCCATCTACCTCACTACACTACCTAACACCTACTCTCAAGCCTAACACTGTTCATCATCCACCTGAACAATAGACTGGTGGGATGTCCGTCCCTTCTGAGCCCAAAATGACTCACTCAACAGTTCATCAACTGACATGTAGATGAGAAGTCTGCTGCAAATGACCTCTCTGATGTGCTGCCAACTTGTTTCCACATCAGGTTCCCATTGGATCTACATATGCAAAACACTGCAGGTCATTAAAAGTTGAAATGGAGAAACTTATTTTATCATCGAGTATGATACCACAGAGATATAGTGTAATGGTTCTGGTAGTTGAAACAGGAATATGAATATTTCTCATTTAAAATGCTTAGAGAATAGTATAAAATGTAAAATACACTAATTTAACCTAAGTAACATTTGCTTTAAATTATCGCACATGTCAAACTTTACAACCTAACAGAAAGGCTACTTTTATAATATTTTATTGAATAATACAGCATTTCCCCCCCCCCATAGCTCAACTGTCAAGTTACCCCTAAACATAAGTCAGAATTTGATTAACGTTGCCACTGGAGAACAAAACAATCCTACAAAAGGGAGTGAGTGATCCTTTAAAGTTGTCACAGGAGAGTCATGGACGTTTGCCACATTCCTACAGCACATATATATAAATCTTCCTGCTCATACATTGTTATTTTGATTTCCCCAACTAGAACATAGAGACCCTAACAAGTGCACTCCGAATGCAGACAAGCTTTAACTCCCTTAGGCTCAGCCGCCATCAGTGTGTCTAAAATATGCTACACTGCATAAAAAAATGGAGAGAAAAGGAAGAAAACAACAAAAAAAAGCCAAAATCTTACAGCGAATAAAAAGCTATCACACTCAGTACTTTTGCTTTGCCCGAGGATACAAATAACTACAAAGATCTGTCAGAGAAAAAGCAAAGTTGTAGGAAAAAGAATCCCCCCCCCCCCCCAACCCTAAAAGTACTTACTACCCTACCTCCTTTTCTTGCTTCTTTTATTTCCAGGGATGAGGGCAGAGCTGAGTGCGGGACAAAGCTATCATGTTAATTCCTCCACGGTCATGATTATAGGCGTGATCAAAGTTGGTCTGGACAGCTTCCAGCACTGACACGATAACAATCTGACTGCAAAAAACAAGAAAAAAACAAGAAAAAAAAGTTTACCTGGGGCATTCTGCAGCTGTACTATCAGCATGTAGGCTCTTCGGCTTTGCATTTCCCTGACAATCCCAGCCCTCCAGAAGCAGGAATAATTAGGATGTTGCATGTGTATTATAACACAAATCCATCAAAGACCTCTGTGCTCCGCGTATGTACATTTGCATTATGCGCTGTGCATTGTGTTTTTAAATTAGGGGCCGGAGAGTGACTTATAGGCCCTGTGAAATGAGTGATAAATGTACAAGGAGTCCATTTGCAAAAGCCCATATTTTCCCATAATCACAACTTTATTGAATCCACTGCGAGCTGTCAACACGGTTGTTTGCTGAGCTTTAAAAGCAAATAAATATGCAAACATAGCATATTCTGAAAAACGCTTTTACATGCCATTAAATATTTAGATGCTCTTCATAAAATAGTTATGGACCATGTAAACAAGGGGCACCAGCACACACACACACACACACACACACACACACACACACACACACACACACACACACACACATCACTGGCTAGGAATATTTGTAAGACTAATGCCATTTTGATTCTCATTCCATGCATTAAATGATCTTTATATATATATATCTGCAAACTTCCACCTGCCTGCCTGCTATCTCTTCATCTGTGCCACTTCTCATCTGCAGATGCTGACATCATCATCATCATTATTATTATTAATGCGGCGAGGTTACATGGGCCCCTGAAAAAACTTCAAACTTCAAACCAGCCTCAAATCAAGCGACGACGACACCGCTGTCAGCATTATCACAATGTGACAATGTATTAGCATTAGCTCCCTTTATAATGATGACTTTCCTTTGTAAAAGCAAAAATCACATCCGATCCTTGGCGCTCATAAAAACATCACATATTGCTCTATATTGACTCATTTATTATTGATTTGTTTATCACGATTGAGGACTTTTAAAGTAAATGTATCAGTGTTTTGTCACATTTTCCCTCTGATTGCACTGATACCATTACAAATGTCATCATATAATGAATCTGATATGAACTGTGAGACCTGGCTGAATCAGAGACGGGTACATCCTGCCCTACTGAGTGCCTGGCAACAACAATTGGAAACAGAAAAGAAGTATTTTAGTCTCTGTGGGGGAAATGAATCTTCTGACTTTTCTTACATGGATTAATTGGCAATTAACTTGCAAGCAACCATAGTGGGGTGAAAGCACAGAAGATATAGTGCTAATGAGCAACAATTACTTATTTAAAGAAGGCTCTGAAATGCCCCTGCAACTTGTGTTCGTATCAAATTGTTGCACTGAAATACTACACATCATCAGACCCTTTTCAAATCAGTTAGTTCTGTACTATTACCATTAGTAAAATGTGTTCTTTCTTTACATGCCTCTCTCTTCCTTCTTTGATTGACCCTTTTGTCAGGATGCTAATAAGTCAGCAAGGAGACGTTTGGTGTAACCCTGTCAAATTTGCTCAGCGTGGGTCTACATCGCACTCCTTTCGGTCTCTTTATTGCTGATGAAATCTCCCTTTTTGGCATCGTTGCTTTTGTCGAGGAGGTGCTTTTGCAGAATTGCTCCAGTCAAGCGGTGGCCCTCATCAGTTTAAATCAGGGTAAGTATTTCATGCTTAGCAAAAAAAATTAAGTTCAGGAGATTTAACAGGGAAGCCGTAGACCTCAGTCACTTCCAAATAGCGTTCTACCCTCGCCTATCGCAATGTGGCTCTTGTAGAGAGGCTTCATTCTCTGAGTGAGAATGAGCTTGTTAAACTTGGGTCATCTGATTGCGCGCCCGGCTATTGTGGGGGAAGTTCACACTCATCTGAGTGGAGGTCTGAAACCCGCTCAGAGGTTCGCTCTCTAACCGGCACCGGGCCAAAAGCAGAATAATGAACTCCTGCAGCCAGGCCACATTTCACATTACACAGTGAAATGATACACTCTTACACAGTAAAACCTCCATTTTCAGTATGTCAAATAACCTGCTTCAATTGAGGATATGGTAATATAGTGATATATTTAAATACCCTACAAAGAAATGAATTAACATGCCCCATTCTCAAGACTTTAAATATGTCACTATTAGAGAGATTGTTTGCTCTGAATCTCTAATGAGCTTATTTGCAAAGCATCTCTGAATTATTATGGCAGTGGATGTAATGTAGAACACAAATTCTGGGTGAAAACCGCATGGCAAGCACAGGCGGCGTATTATCCACACACGCTTCACACAGTGGCAGGTGGTACATTGTCAGCTGTGAATGTGTGAACAAAAGCACAATTATAACTTTCCCACATCACCTGCTCCAAATTAGCTCAGGCTGATCCTGTGAGTCAGCCACAGTGCTGGACACGGAGAGAGAATGACAGCTTGGAAAAAGCTTGTGAATCATTTAAAACCAAACATTTCTGCTTTTTTTTTTTTCTAACACAGTGCTTTTGTCCCTCACGTCATTTGTTATTTCATTGGAAATAGACGTAACCTAACTGCACAGCCTGTAAACTGAGATGTGCTGTAGTGTTAAAAAAAATGATGAAAATCTGACACCCAGTTGATGATCTTCATGAATAGATAAACCATCAAAATGAACAAAAAAAAAAGAAAATCCTCAGAAATCTTCACTTGTTTCATATTTATTATTAAAAGAATAATAGCACAACTGGTGGGAAAAGTGTATTTGTTTTCTTGCCGAGAGTTAGAAGAGAAAATCAAGATCACTCGAGAAGTCTGAGAGTGGTAACAATCTTCTAATCTAACTCCAGGCAAGAAAGTGAAGAAGTGTATTTTCCCCCAAAATGTCTAACGATTGCTTTAAGCTGTGCTGAACACTTCACCATCCTCTAAAGAAAAGGTCCGTCTCACAGCTCTCTAATCTATTTTGATGCTCCTTCAGCTCTCCCAATGTGATGATATAGAGCGGAGCTCGACTGAACCTCACAGGGTCGACACTCGACTCTCTTCTGTGATTTATCTTTTGTTTCTCGGAATAATCAGAGCTCTCTGCATTTGGAATCTTCGACAGCGGGTCAATGAGCGGTAGAGTGGAAGGTCAAAGCTCTCGATCCCGTTCTCCAGGAAAATAAAGCATTTCATCGCCATGCGAGGAAATTGATGGGGCGGACTCTTCTGTCACCATGGTGACTGAGTCACCTCACACCCGCTGGTGAATTCCTGCTCACGGAGTTGTTCTCCTCATACTCAGCAAGTAGCGGTGAGCAATCACAGTGAATGACCTGGAGTGTTGACTTTTCCTCTCACAGAAAATCATAGTATGAACCAAGCCAGGGGTTAGAGGCTCTCATAAAGTCACAATAGAGCTGTGAGTCATTTGAAAAAGTTTTTTTTTTTGTTCATAGTAGTTAGAGAGGTTTTTTTTTTTCGACTAAAGAACATTCTGAAAGTGTGTTCAGACTAACAATGAAGAATATTTTAAAGGTGGTGCGAATGCAGAAAAAAATGTGCTCTAAAGCTGCACTAGTCAATCATTTTATTAACAATGGATTTAATGGCTATATGTTATGTAACCCTGTGAAAATCACTGTATACTGTAATACCTGCAGCACCAAATGACAGACAGGAAATGTTAGTAACTAGCCGGTAAACACAATTTAGACAAAAACAGAGGCTTTCTGCCTCCTCATACACAGAAACGACGATAAAGGAGAGACAATGGAGGAAATAACACAAAGACGTGCAGTTCCTGGTGGTGAATTACCACAAACTGGAAGAGCACCAAAGCCAAAAAAGCAACAGGGATACATCATACTATTGAAACGGGATGGATTTTGATTGGTTTGCATTCCTTAGTTTATTAATCTCAAATTTCCATCTAATATTTACTCAGAAGGCTCATTAAATGATACTTTACATCAAATGCATGTTAAAATACATCACATTTTCAGTATCCGTCAATGGAGTTACATGGTTGGATTCTTAAAAGTTAATGAAAAATCTTTCCCAGTGTGGAAATGATGTAAAATGTAGTGGAAAATATCAGATTGGCTCAGTGTTAACCGAGAGCCTCTGCTGGTTTCCAAATGTTTAAATAAACATGAAGCATATGCCACAGTTGCAACTGTTTGGCAAGACACGCAGTGCCAAAAGCAATAGGAACATTTCATTGTTTTTACTCCCACATGAAAATAGCTGAACATGTCTGAGGCAGCGTGTAAAAGATGTTCCGGCTTTTGAAAAGTACTGAAAGGGAAGTATGGCAAATAGATTCATTGGCAACTTGTGACGCATTATTTAACAAATCACCATCTCTCTCTGTCTTTGCCCGAGCCAAATACCATAATCAAACATCTGCACGAGGTTGAAACCGGCATTAAATTTTAAACGCACAATTTGCTGCGAGGATTTTTTTTATACCAGTAAACACATCAAGAAGCGACCGCAGCACTCCAATCCCTGCAGTAACAGTTACAGATGCGTCCCGCCATCACCCTCCATTGTTGTTAAGATCTGCATTCTCTATTCCACATAATACATGACAGCCAAAGTCCCATCAGGCACTTCTTTCAAAGTTGCCCATCTTATTTTGTCACATCCACCAAGACACATCACTGTATTGACAGTTAAGGGACGATGACATACTCTGAAGGAAAAAGTGCCACTTCTCCCCCCCCCAAAAAAACCCACATCATACTCTTGGTACATCTATTCCAAAGCCCCAGCGTGCCTTGGGAAGGATCAGCCTCAAACAAAATAGATTCCCTCAGCTATCAAGACACGAAATCTGCTCTTAGTGGGTCTTGATAGAACAATATCAGTACAAGCTGATGCAACTCGCCGGGGAATTATGAAACGACGCTCGGCTTCATCCCGCTCAATGAAAATTTCATCAGCGGGGAGCATTTTGCAGGCCAGGATGGGGGGCAAGTCTGAACAACACCGATGCAGCTGGCTGGTTGCACATTGTGTTGTGGAAGCAGATTACACAAGCGATGACAAACGGCACATTAGAATTATGTAAAAAAAAACAAAAAAAAAAAACCACTGTATTAGAGCTCCTGGCAAGTGTTTAAAAGCGTGTAGGGTCAGCGGCACAAATAATGGGTCTGAAAATGATCCAGCATGGAGAAAAAAAAGGAACACAGGAGGTATAATATTAGTGACATGACAATTATTAAAGCCCTCCTCAATAAATAATTGCTTTCACTGCAAGATTTAATGTGGGATTCTCCTCTGAAAAGTCTTAGTTATGATTTTTGAAATCCTGCTTCCATCTATGAAAATATTATTAGAGTCAGCATTAAAAGTTCATTTTGAGCTGGGACCTCTTGACTCCAGGTATCTCAGAGGCAGCGGATTGTAGGTTATCACTGCTGCTTTGGAGAACAGGCGCCTGATAAATTATCAAACACATCTGCATGCTGCAAAGTACAGCTTGCAACTATTTCTATCTCTTACACTCACACAGTCCTCCTCAAACTAGGGTCAGAAGCCCTTTGGGTCCTAGATTACCCATTTCCAAACATATTTTATCTAGCGCTGCAATATATTTTATTAAGAAGGACAGGATTTTAGTTTCCACTCCCCAAACTGTTACCCCATCTCATGAAAGTGCTCTTTTATGCTCAATTAAAGCAAAAGTGACTGTCTTTTTTTTCCCAGTTTGGAATTCCCATGTCATCTTCCCTGCTGCTGACTAGGCTATGACTTGTTTGGTGTCCCAATTTCTCAGGATTCAGATCTACATACAAGTGCCATCTTTTGTCTTACAAACACCATACATTTTTAAGCAATCCAGTATGATCTCTGTCTTTCTCTCTCTCTCTCTCTCTCTCTCTCTCTCTCTGTAAAGGTGGACCGGGCTGATGAAATATGAATGCGTCCTTGGCTTGACCTCTCCTTGGCTTTGGTTTTTAGGCATCCGGCTACGACAGCCAGGATTCTGACACAGGCTGCTGTAGGAAGTAGTCAGTGTAGTCAATGGGGATGTTACACACACACACACACACACACACACACACACACACACACACACACACACACACACACACACACACACACACACACACACACACACACACACACACACACACACACACACACACACACACACACACACACACACACTTCCATTATGAGTGGGGATTATGGATACACATGTCGCTCCCAGGCATATCTGACCCCTCCTTTGTAAAAAATCTGTCTTTTTCAGGCATTATGTCCCACCTGTGAGGTGATGAGTCTGTTTTTAGACTTACACACTCAAGCAGATATTAACAAAGGGAGACAGGGAGGGAGAGGGAATGACTCAAGTTTGGCAATGTGCTTATGCTAATGAGCATGGGCTCAACTTAGAGAACAATGATTAACCACGTTTGAGTTAAATGTTTCCTCTTTGTTGGGTGCAGAGAAAAATCTATAATTTTGGAGAAAGGTGGAACATGTATGATGGACAAAGAAAAGAATCCAAACACTGACGTACACACACATATTATTAAAATCTGCACTGCAAAAATTCAAGGAAATTAATAAATGAGTTGATGAAACATAAATGATACTTGACCAAAACCATGACTAGCCATGTGTATGTGGCTGGGAAAGTAAAAAGTGTTCGACCTTCTTTCTCAAATGTCTCTTCTTTTTCATTATTTACACAACTCATGTCATTTTTCACACATACAAACAGTTTGAATGCCTTCCAGGAGCGACTATACGAAGGTATGCGTTGTTGTGCTTGCAATTATCACTTGCCTTTCTGTTTCCCCTTAAATCCACCTTAACTTAACCTCTATAGGGGCTGGGTTTATGGTAGAAAAGATCTAGTTTGTACAACATGTTGTTGACACACTGTGGTCACTGTGGTAGTAGGTGTGAATGTCGGCTTGTCGGTTCTCGGAAAGTCACAGAGCTTCTTGGAGTCCAACATCTAAAAGGTGTGGTAGAGTGGGTTTCTGAGGCTGTTTAATCATCTGACAAGCAGTTCTGTCGGATACATGGGCACCATCCATATCATAACCCCAACTCAAACTGCAAAGTGGGTTAATATGTAAAACAATTCTAATGGGAGGGGAAACCCTATTTGAGAGAAGACGTTAATAGAACACTGCCCTTGAGTGTGGCCATTTGGAGCAGCTATAAACACTTTTCCTTCTGACATTGTCGGGTTTACATTCGGTTCTGAATGACTTGAACGTTGTTGATTGTGTTTTTGCTTCTTTCATATTGCCATACTATTCCCATAGGACCTTCAAATGTAGTGTGGACCCTCCCTGTAGAGTTGATTGATGGTAGTATACAAGAACTTACAAGGCTGTGAAATTTAATGATGACCTTGACATGCCTTGGATGCTGGCAATACAGTGTATTGTGTCTAATTCAATGTACAGTACACTGTCCAATTCAAAATGATTGAATTATTGATTTGTTTTTCACCATGGCGTCAATCAATCATATGTAATCAATATCATTATTTATGGCTTTTTTTTGTTAGTATTGGTACAATTACTAGTATACATAACAATATTGCCCATTCAATAGATTTTGTGCTGAGCAGGAATGATAAATATAGGCATCACCTGGCCGCAAGCAGTATATGCTACACTGTAATACACGTATAATATACAAGTATAATAAACATATGCACCAAGTAGCATTTCCTACTCAAAGTAGTTGATCAGCTTAGATTGTGTTTAAAGTGTGAACTGCAGCTCAGTATAAGGCTGTGGATTGCAGAGTATCAGGGAGGAGAGCACCTTGCCCTGATCATCTGACGGCAGACGGCTCCTCCCCGCTCCCCATCCAGTCTGCTACGCAAAGCAGCGGCTTGGGCACAACTCTCTCCCCGCGTCTCTCCACACATACACACACACACACACAGACACATACACATAGAGAGAGGCTCGTCTGCTGCGTGAGCAAGGAGACGGAGTCGAGTTCTCCACTTTTGAATAAACAAGGACTCCGTTGCCCCTTTCGTTGGTGTCTGCTTTCTAATGAATCAGTGATGAGAGTGGCCGAGAGGAGAGACGGACGCTTTTCTTCTTCTTCTATGTGGACCATCGGTGCGCAAAAGTGCGCTCCGTGGTTCAGCATCACCACCACCACCACCATCATCATCATCACCCGCTCCTGAGATCAAACCAAACCCAGGAGGCGCGCTGAGATCCTCAACGAACACCACCAACCCCCCCTCTCCAAAATTTGCGAGGTAACCAGATTTTCTCTATAAGATTTTCCATTACTTTGACTGTGTGAAATCCACCGCCCCTGAACCACACAGCGGTTCACACATACACACACATGTTTTTATGCAACACTTGAATCCCCGGCGTCTGACAAAAGAATGTTTTATGCTTTTTCAATTCACGGGCGATTAATTGTATCAATTATAAAGCTATAATAAATCCAGTATCGCCTCGCTGCCAGCTCAATCTCTGACATTTTGAAATGTAATCGTTCTTTCATGTGAAATGAGTGCCTTGTCTTGTGCCTGCGGTTCACATTTAAATCCTCCGTGATAGAGTATTGATCAAACTAATTAAAATGCTACATCCAATAAATTAGCTTTATAAGCTCCCAGGAGAGGCATCCTCTATATATCGTATAGAAAATCAACTTAACACGAACACTTTAATGGTTTCAAACTTTTGTGGGAAATGTCACAGTTTATAGCTTTAACACAAGTGTAACTAATGGTAATTGCTATACTCTTTTCTTGGTGAAACACAGCCTTGATGCAACATTGTTTTCCCATCAGCATCAGCATCTCCTGTATCTGTTATCAGACCTAGGTACCTTGTGTGAAATTCCAGCAACCGCGCATCACTGTCACTGGATGCAAATTGCCACAGGCTGTGCAATTCACCTTTAATTACGAGCCTGTGGGTGTTGGCTTATGTGAGCTGGAGCTACTAGCTGCAGGATTTCGGAGGCATAAGCTGGTGTTTGACTGAGGAGAAGTTCTCTGATGAAATTCATATGAAACATAGTCCTTTTCTATGGATAAATGTGGGGTTTAATTTGGTGGTATATTAAAATAGTTGTGTTCTTTTACTGTCATCGGCAGCACTACAGCAGCTGTGATCCTAAAAGTGGAATGTGTAGGGGTGTTAATAGTCTCACAATTACTACATGAACGTTGACTTGCTCATTCCACCGAGAGATGCTGCATATTGTTCAGCACCAGCCAAAAAGTGTGGACACACCTTCCACTGTGTCTAAACGTTTGACTTGTAGTGTGTCAGAGGTGGAAGATTTATTTTGTTCCAGCACTCTTGCAGGCTTTAAAATACATTTTCTTATACAATTCGGTGCAAAACATAACATATGCATAACATATAAATGAAAGGTGAGCAAATACACCTCTAAGCAAAGGGTTAAAGTGTGTTCTAAGTGGTAAATATATAATAATAAATGCAACACAATGATTGTAAAGAAAGAAGAAAGGCCATTCCTCTATTGAGAACTGCAATCGCCCAGAAAAGAAGCGGGGTAAAGACTGACAACAAAGGGCAAACGGTCAATATGAAAGAGGGGTCGCCCCTCATTATTTTCATACCCGACTAATCAACATGAATGGGATGCCTTGTTTATCTGTAGCTTAACTGGGACATATCTTTTTGTTTGCTTTTAGCAGCCTGGAACCAAATGTGTAAGTAAAAGTGATGTTAGAGAGAAGGCAGCGGGCAGGATGGTCCATGAGATTTTCTTGACAGCAAGTGTTTATGAGTCTGGTTGTACGGGCGACGGTGGTTCAGGGGAGGCGGGATTTCTAATTCCCCAAAGAAAACTCGAGGTGTCTCGGTGATATACGACTGGATGAATATACAGGGTCAGAGGATGTTATGGCATAATGTGAGGAGAGTTTCATGTGGGGAAAGGATATAAAAAAAGAGGAACGGGTTTTCTTGTGTGCAATTTCCTTGTTATTATGTTTTCTTTGATGGAGTTTATCCAGTTGGCTCCACTTGAGCTAATAGAAACAGGGGGAGGGAAGGGTTGAAAAAACAGAACAATACAAGAGTGCACTCTCTTTTCTTTAAGTTTTTGCTAATCAAGAGCAATAGAAAATAACAAGAGAATGGAATAAATGTTTGATGAGGTTATGTTTGTTGAATTAAAGGATGAAAACTATTAGCTGAGGCGTACAGGGATAGTTGTTAAAAATGCAAATTAATTATTGAGTTTTTCCTCTTTTTGTGGTCGAGGTTGTTGGTTGATTCTTCCCTCAGGAGATAAGAGAGTTATCATGAAAGAAGCAGCCTTTTATTTTTTATTTTTTGGCTACACAAAAAATGTGCCCAATGTAATCTCAAGGCCTTCATTTCCCAGTCAAATTAAACTGTAACTCAAACTGTAATTAAAATTCATATTTGTTAAGAAATTAGAAGGTCTATATATATCTGGTGTTTGTTTTAACTTGTGTAGTTCGATCAAAATCCAATTATCAAAAAGAAAAGTTAAATTTCGTGAATGTTTCCACCATGATAGCACCTCTTGAATTAGTGTTCTCCAAGGGGAGTGATTTTTTTGGCTCTGGCATTGTTATTACTGTGAGGCAGATTCATAGTTCATAATATCAATTCATTTCCAAAGGCCATGTTAATCAGCTAGGGAGCTGATGTCGTTAGTCGTTGCTTATCATTATTTATGATTTGAGCTCTTCCTGCAAAACTCTGTCACAAAACTGTGACACTGTACATTAGTTACTGTGGGTTTTGATTAAAATCTTGGAGTAACGTATATAAGTTTTGGTTCTCTTTTGGTCATCACCAACAACTGGACTGGTTAGTGTAGCCTGGGAAACAAGATACTTGAAGCTTATACACAAATATGTCCAAAACTGTTTTATCCTCAATAGCTGCAGTGTTTTCTTCCACTAAAAATGAGCATAAATCATCTTCCAGCTCGACTTTAATACATAGGTTCTTGTCCCGTAAAAGTAGGCAGGACTGCTTACTTCTATGGGACGGTACGAAAGTGCAGCATCCTCTTGTTACCATAGCGACCGGGTTCACGAGGACCAGGTATCATCATTTCCCCGGCGTTCGATTAAATAGAAGTTGTCAGCTGTCATGTGCTTGATGATTGACTTTGATCCGAGGTAATGATCGCTCTGTTCATCTCGGTAGCCGCAGGACTCACTTCATTATGCTTTCAGCTTGAAAATGTGTGTGTGTGTGTGTGTGTGCGCGCATGTGTGTGTGATTTCAAAACTGAAGCTGTTTGACCTAGTGAATTCTCAATCTTGCTGGCTTCTTGATTTTGGGATATTTACACTGCTTATGATTAGGTCACCCGACGACCACAATCACTCATCTTGCATTGTGATGGTAATGTCAAACAGAGGCTGATTTTCGTGCGTGTTGGCCCGATCCCCTGTCTGCCTCCCCACCCCCCCGTGGACTGATTACTGATCAGACAAGCATTTCAAATCAGCCTTGTGGGGGGAAATTAGAGGATTAGCAACAACTTCATGCTTATTCCCTACGTATCTTCCGGGCTTCCAAATCCAGTAGAAGCCATTGTTATTTTAAGTAGCTTGGCAATTGAGCATGGAAGCAAACTCTAATTCTCCCAAGTCTTTTGGAGATGTGGAGCGGAAGAAAGCTAACGTTTTGGGAGCTACCTCCCCTTGCTATTCATGCTCTTTCATGACGTGAATGTAAGCAACTGAGAGAGGACCACGGAGCTGACTGCCAGGACCTCTTCACTCCAATCCTTGCTTCATACATAATAGATAAGTCACTGTAAGTTACAGTACTGGGGCATAACTAGGCTAATGCCCAGATTTGCATATTTGTGCCGAATTCCATAATTCATGAGCGTGTGCAGTAAGCAGCGATCCATGATGCAAAAAAAACACCTTGGTCCATATTGCTGTATGGCATATCTCAGGGGCTGATATCTCACCATGTGCATCAGCAGCAGCAGCCTAGTGTTAAAAAGCAGTGTCGAAGCTGTCATTGCCAGGCACTTGGGAGCCGCATCTTCATCATCAAAAGCCTCGGAGTCTGAACTCAGCCTTTGGGAAAGCCTTATTAAAGGCGCATAGATTCTGATGTCAGAATCAGACAACAGGTTTTTTTTTTCTTGCCTAATTTACCAACGTTCTGAAATAATAGGAGTGGGTGAAAGAGCAGACAACGGAGGGCGGTGTCACCTTCTAGTGAACAATCTCCCCCCGGCCAGTTTTTTATCAAGAGGTTCAAGAAAGCCTGATGCCGCCATCACCACCACCAAGTGTTATGAAGTATCATTCACACTTAATGACGGGCTAAGAAGTTTATTTATTCATTACCTTTGTTCTCTGCCTGTCTCAGATGAGTAGGCACATGACAGCCACATCCCTCATTATTGGTGACAGTGTGCCATATATACTGTATATTTCTATTTAATATATCGCACCCATGTCTCGTCATATTTGTCAGATTAATGGTATCTGTCTCCTCGCAGAGATCACGACCCCGTCATGTGGAGTGAGATTTGTTTTGATTCAGATGACTCCGCTCCGCCATATGTATCAATTTATGATGTGTGGGTGTGTGTGTACAGTTTTTTCTAAGGCTGAGGAAGGGAAAGGCAGAGTAGTAGCAGATAGTGGTGTGAGATTTTCCACTGATTTGTGTTTGTGAAATATGTTCCTCATCTGTCTGGTGGCCTGAGAGCAGAATATTTAAGCAGCGTTTATAATTAGATAATTTCACTTGAACAATGCTCCGCGTCAAGGCCTTTTTTAATTAATTTGAAGATTTGAAGATAATCAGTGGAGCTAAAGAGGGACATTATGTAAAAGGTGGCGTTATTATGAGGGTTTTGCATATTGAAAAGAGCCAAATCAGCTGTGATATCCTCACTGGAGATAGATCAAGTCTTAGTAAGTCTTTTTTTTTTTTTGTAAAAGAACTCACCGGTAAAACGTTAATTCAGCTCAACTTTATGAAGGAAGCTGAGGCCACTTTTTCTCTCTTTTGTCTATGTTTCCTTTTCTTTACACACGACTTGTAGCAATTTTAAAAGAAGCAGATGAATACTCATGAGAACGAAATGTCAAGCGTCGGTCGGCCCTTTTGTCCCACGTTCTTGCCACCACCAGAAGCAACGCTTGACATTTGTTCTAAAGGCGAAAGATCTGGGTTTGTCTAAATATGAAATTTGATCTTTAGAGACATTGATTTGGGTTTATTATTATGGGAAGGTCAGACACCTAACAATGGCAGTGGAGACAATCTGTGCTTTGATTTGCCAAGTTAAGTGCAAGACAGATGAAAATAACCTCATAGTGTCCTGGTCCAAACCTTTAGTCCTTCTTAAGATTGCAGCAGAAATCATTGAAGAAATGATTCCCCAAAAGGGTCTAACAGGTCTTTTACAATTAGTTACACTGTAAACAGTAAATAAGTACTTAACAGAGACTCACACACACACATACACACACACACATCTATAAAGGCTGGTCTCCAGAGTAAGAAATCTGACCAGTGTTAATGATGTCTCAGTCATGCCTCCTGACAAAGGGTTTAGTAGGTATCACTTGAGGCTGTGCAGAGAGCTGTCCATGGTGCTGAATGAGGCTCTCCGTCTTGGTGGAGGTTTTAGAAGGGAGACTGCCCAGAGGGGGCACCTCTCTTTTCCCCCCATCTCAAAGGGGAATACTGCTCATCTCAAACTTGAAATTGAACTTTGAAATATGCTTTTCCTCTACCTTAGATTTCCTCTCACTCTTTTTTTGGCTTAAAGGCAAACACCGAATGTTGTCGCTGAACTTATATGTATGTTAAAGTCTGATCTAAAAATAGTCCCGCAGCTCTCAAAAGCAAAGAGTTATAGCCTTGGATTGATTGTGTAGTTTTGTGAAACCGTTTTAAACAAATTGAATAACCATTTAATGTGATTGAGAGGCTCTCATAGGTAACAGCGGCCGCATTTCACCGCTGCTCATCCCCCTCCCTGCAACCCTGGTGTCACCTTGCTGAAGAGAATGAAAATGGGGAATCTTTCCAAAAACATTGACATCTTACCCCTTTTTTATGCTATAAAGCACCTTTCCTTTTCATAAAGTGATTCAGCAGATATCCAAAGTGAATGCCAGAGCACATACCATACTGCCTTTGGAAAACTTGACTCTGTGTTAGAGAGCTGCTCATTGTTATGCTCATGGTCAAGGCTCAGGCTACTGGTATTTTATTGAAATACATTACATGGAAGGGTGTTTTTGGTATTTTGGAGGAGCTTACCAATAGAAACACCTTACGTTATCATTCGGTAGAGCTGTTGACTCATTTGTCAATCATTAAATTAATCGATAAACAGAAATCTTCTATTTCATAATTGATTATTGGATTAGTCATTTTACAACATCCACTGGTTCCAGCTTTTCAATTGTAATGATTTGATGGTTTTCTTTGACATATATTATTGTCAATAAACATCAAGCAATGTGAAAATGTCACCATTGGGTCTGTGAAATAGTGACTGACATTTATTTTTGCTATTTTTTAGACTAAACCAATTAAGGATTAATTAAGAAAGTAATCTACAGTAATAGAACATTAAAAAACATCATTTGCAGCACTAATATAATGCAAATTAGTGTGGCCCTACTGTAAAAATGCCATGTGGTTTTATGGGGTGTTATGTCCTGGACTATGTCTTGGCCAGGTGCAGTCACTTCCTAGAGTCTCTGCTGGTTGCTGCGACGACAAGACCCAAGTCTTTATGCTAAGCAAAGTTAACCATCTCTTGGATGTAGCCTCATATTTAATGGAAAGGCATCAAGCTTCTCATCAAATGTTTGGCAAAGAAGTGTTTTTCTCAAATGTCAAACTATTCCTTTGAAAGTCAACATAGACCTGATTCAACATGCTTGACTAAGTGTCAAAAATAAATAAGACTAAGTTTCAGAAAGGTCGTACAGTATATTGAAGCATAGTTGTATTGGATTGCATTACACTACATTGCAGCAAGGTTTCTGTTTTGCAGTGTACAAGGCTGCTGGAGTCTGGCAGTTCTATAGAAGATGGCTTGAGGTCATTTTTCATTTAAGTTCAAGTGAGTTTACATCAAGAACTGTAAAGTGTCTGCAACAGTGTCTAGTATCATTTTCTGAGCATGTCACATTATAATCACAGACTGTTGCTATCTTCATAATTTCAAGTTTTCTCAGATATAAGAAACTTTGAAATTAACTTCTCTTTAATTTTTCCATTTCCTCTTTTGAGATTAGTGTTTGTCTCCCTTTTTCACTTCATTACATACTTGTATACTCTTTCTAATCCTATAATTACACCATTTGTTGTTTTCGGCAAATCTACAGTATGTGTGTAGCAGATGTTCAACATGTTTATCATGATGTGTTCATTGTTTGATCAGTTGATAATTATGAGCAGTGATAATTTGGGTTTAAGAGGATAATGATGATTATTTTCACTTTTGCTCTTAGTTTTTATCGTCTGGGCAAATGAGCCCCCCCCCACACACACACACACACAAAAAAAGCATTATCTCATAAATGGGATTTCAGCAAATGACAGTAAATAATACATAGCCTCAAATGATTTGTATTTAGAAAGCTTGATTTTGTCTGTTGTTTTTTTCCGAACATGAAGCATGAAAGTAACTTAATTTGCAATGGATTCTGTCCAAATCTCCATTATCGCCAATTTTCATGCATCGTTTTAAATTAACCCACTTGCTAATCTGCATTTTAGAACCAGATAAATATTTCATTGCATGCATTAACCGTGATACTTTTCCTAACTACATGCAAAACATACAGTATGTTCACTTTATGTGTGTGTTTGTGTGTGTATTCCATCATCGAAAAATACTTCGCTATGTAGTTGCTCATATTTGAATATCACTCAGAGTATCACTCAGAGAGTTGGCAAACAGATTGGTCCAAATTTGGATTTGAATTTTTAAGAGACTATTTATCATTCAGCAAACATCCACACCACATTTTTAAATGGCTGTGAAAAAGTGGCTAATTACAGATTTTAGATAATACGCTTTTATTAGTTGAAACTGTTAACAAGGTGAAAACCTGGCAGAGTTTGACCCTCACCTTCACAATAATCTTTTAATCACATGGTTCCCCTTTACATCATGTCCCTAAATAAACTGCAATAGGGTCACAAGGTGTGGGTCTGCTCCAGAGGTCTAAAGCACATTAGGGATTAGGTATCAGCTTCCATTGTATCTAAGAATAACATGCCTTCCTCTTTTTATCACTATATGTACAAAGACAGGAAAGGTGGTTTTGGTCATCGTCAGCTTTTGTTGACTTGTAAAGATTGAGATGTTCAAAGAGTGACTGTAAAAGGCAGAAGTTTTTTCAAATTAGACCTATTTTGAGCTGAAACTAAGAAAATGATTAGTTTTTTTAAAAGTAATAGTAAAAATCAATTTGATCCAGCTTCTCAAATGTGAATAATTTCTGTTTTGAGTAATCATGAGTAATAGCAAATAGATTGTTTTGGCGGTTTGGGACTGTTGAGAGAATGAAAAAAGCTATTTAAATAGCCTAAGTCTGGAAAACTGTGATTGGCAATGTTCCACTATGTTCTGATACTTTTTTGAATAAACAACTAATTAATGGTTTAAGAAAATGATTGGCAGATTAAACAAAAAAATAAATGAATTGTTGATAGCAGCCTTTAATTTATTTCCCAATACAGATACTTTTGTTAAGCTCTTTTTTAAACTATCTTTAAGTTCCTGTTCATGAGGTTCAGAGTGCAACAGGTGAGCTATTGAGATATGTATTACTACTTTTCTTTCCAAACCACTAATATGCAGCAAGTTATGTTTGATTTTATTTTCTTCGAATGGATTCGGAATTATATTCCGCTTGGTTTTCCCAAAGTTTGCACAGCTGTATCTGAGCATAGATAATTTCCAGAGCAACAGATGCAGTTTCAGTGGCCTGTGATTTAATGCAAGGAACACCACACGAGGGAAAACTCATTGCCCAGCAAATGAAGCCATTACCTTCCCAGTTGGAGTTAAATATGTCTCATTTAATGTCTGATTACTCCCTCATACAACCATCTAAACAATGGTAACCACTCAATCCCACAAGTAAATGCTGCTTCTTTGCAAGATAAGGGTGGCTATTGCGTGTCAGGGTCACAGTGGAGTTGTATTAAAAAGATGCATGCACAGAAGGCAAAAGAATTCATCTGTTCGGATTCATTATGAGATGGCTCTCTAGTCTGAAGATTCGTCTTCATTATCCAGCCAAGCACCAAGCTGATAACACTGCCTCATTTGCTTTCCGAGCCTCAATTTTTTCCCCTCAACGTTAATGCGGATTCTCTTTTGTGTGGCTGTGGTAAAGACAAGCAAGCCATTTTCAATATGCACGCAGGATTACAAAGGTTAATCATCAATTTAAAGCTAATCTTTGTTAAATACCAATGGTGTGTGCTCGAGACAGATATAATCAGGCAAACCCCAAAACAATCCTCTATCTAAATGAAGTGAAAGATGGTTAATCTAGGCTTTACAGCAGGGGTTGATGAGCAAGGAAGGGGGGAGGATTGCATCACACTTCCCGATTAATGTTCCATTGTTCCTCTGTTTGCTAAATTTAGTTGTCACTTGTGATGGGGCTAACCTCAGAAACCGTACCACTTCTTGCCATCCTTTTAAGTAGAATTACGTCAAGAGAGTCCCCGACAAATCACACACACTTTCTCACAAAGGTAAAGTATGTTCACTCTGAACGTGCCTCAGCTTTAAGCAGTCTGTTGGAGGAAATACAACTCATATGAATCTACCCAATGCTTCGTTGTGGCTATAGAGTTGAGATAATTATGGAGTTTTAAAATTATGCAATCAAGGATGAGATCCCTCTCCCCCAGACTGGGAAAATGAGTAATTAATTTTCTCCTTTTTTTCTCAGTTAATATGCAGGCGACTGGGAACACAGGATCCTAGTCATTATCTGGTCTGATCTGGTGAAACATGTCTGCCAACTTGGCTAATTAAAATTTGAGCCAGTTCCCTTCCATCCCACTCACTTTATATTTGGCAAAGGTGACACCATGCTACAAAAGATAGATGTGCTTTAAACACTTAGGTCATGTTGGTTTTAATACTATAGTAGCTAAAAATTAAATTTGACATGCTTTTTTGTCAAACTTGTTGACTAATAAAAAAATGCAAAGGACAAAAACATTGTATTTCCTTTTAACCTAAGCCATTTAAGTCTCTCAGGCAGGAATTTACATCAATGTGAAACAGAATCAGCTCACCTTAATGGCTGAGGCAGTAATTCCTTTGACAAGGTAGGCTCCCTTAATAAAGATAAGCCCCCTAAGAAAATCAATAACCTGAACTAATTTCTAAAGGGCTCAGACCTGTCTAGACAAACAAGGCATTCAAACATAACCAAACAAGCCTCATCTTTAGAAGGTCTTTTCATTGATATTGCTTGGAGAACACACCAAGGTCTGTTTTTCTCATATTTTTTTTACACGACAACGTAACAAAGCAGACCAACAAGCAATCCAGCAGATGCCCTTTCAGCGTTTCTTTTTTATTCCCCCATTAGGCCTCTGATGCTGGGTCCACAAACTTCTCTAATTAAGAATTCGTCTTCAGCAAATTCCCCCATAAAATGTCCCATGCTGCAGAATGTGGGGTGATAAAAGGAGTTATTGGGCCCGCGACCTCCTTTGCCTCTTATCTCCCATAAACACTTCAGTTGGTTTTACAGGGCCGTGGAGGCGGTGGAACGAGCAATAATCCAAAGGGGAATAGTGGGGGACTGATGACTTATTCATGAAGAACTGCTCAACAAGAGGGCACAGATGAAATTGACAGTGAGAAGTCCTCATATTTTAAGTTGTTCTGTAGTTCTGATAAGTCTTGTCTCATACTTCAAGTTGATTAATCTTTAGCCCAGGCCTCATTTCAGTAGGATAAAACACAATGTGTGCTTCATTTTCCTTTCTTTGGGAAAAAAAAAAAATCAAATATTGCACACTCATTAGACTCACAAGAGCTCTAACGTTAGCTTGTGGGTTTTTAGTATCATACCGGCAGAGACAAAGCTATGCACTGCTGTGAAAGTCACCCTGCTGAAATGACATGATGTTTTATTCCCTCTATCTTCTTAACCTGATTCTGTCACATTCCCGGAGCTGCACATGCACGGATATTGTCATTAAGTCGCAGACAGGTCTTTTCAAAAATGTGCCTGAATGGGTTTTTTTCTCCCCCCCCCCCCCCTGCACCTAACAACTCTGTTTTCCTTTTCACGCGCATCCAATTCAGTTAAAGCCAGGGGTGATTTTTTAAATTTTTTTCTTTCTTTCTTCTTTTTTTTTTTTTTTACTCACACCTCATCTCAGTTTGTGCATGCTCTAGTGATTTAAAGTGATGGCAAATCCTACCTCGCTCTGCAGGCTGAACACAAGAAGTGTTAGGTGGGATTGCATTCAAATCTCTGCTAGTGTTATGTTCACCAAAAATGAACGAGGAGGAGAAAGTATAAAAGTAACACAAGGTGCCAATATCTGTGGTTAGCCTTCCTTAAAAAATGTCTGTAAACAGAGCCTCTCTGGCTGTAGAAAACTCAGCTTAAATGCAGATGCAAAGCGGAGCTGGCTGAAGACTTTTCATCTCCTCTCAGGCAGGGAGGAAATTTTGCAGCAAGGTAAAGCCGACTGGCAGCCTCGGCACTACACGGGCAATGATGTGGAGCGGCACAAAGGCAAATGTTGTGAACAATGTAATGATAGAGCATACGACAGCCGTGTGGAGCTGTGATGGTTTACATCCTCCCTCATCTCTGCCCAGTCGGACCTCTGAAGCACTCCCTGGCAGAGAGGCACAGACTAGGCACGGGGAAATTGAGCTGGAGATTGTTATTATAGATAAACACTTCCCTTACGATCTAGTTTGCCCTGCGAGTAGAAAATTACAAGGATGTCGCACAAAGTTGAGCACAGAGGCAACTGATTTTATTTGCCTGCGAGGTGCCGCTGCATGTGCATAGCCACAAACTGTGCCCAGTTTATGTATAATCAATGATTATTTATTAAACTATACTTGTATATTAAAAGTTAAGTTATATTCCAATTTAAAAGTTCCTCTAAGGCTTACATGTCTCTAAGTGAACCAAACTTTTTAGGTGCTATTTTTTTTTTTTAATGAGATGTTATTTAGGAATTGGTCATTAAAAGAATGACTTAGCAACTTTCAATCTCCTGCACCGATAAATGATTTATCCACACCGACCCACACGGGCCGATCTCGCTGATTATGTTACAATCAATGACCGGCATGTGAAGCGACAACTTGAATTACTTATGCAGATGAGGTAGCTTGATACAGTGAAAGTTCAAGTTCAAGGTCAATTTTACGTGAGCAAACGACATCCCAGAAATGTGTGGCTGTCAGGGTCACGGTCATTTCACATAGAAAATATGTGTGTAGAAGCATTTTTAACGGTACTTGCAGATCAATTTGTACCTAATGACTTCATATCATTGTTTTCTGTTTCTAGTTTAATTGGTGCTTTTTAAAAATACACATGTATTAGATTCCCCCTAGAGTCAAAAACACCTAGTTCCACCTATATCTAGTTTCTATGGATGCAACTATTTATTGAGTTCATGTTTGCCATGGGTCCTTATTTTAGTAGGAGTAGGGTCATTCTTTCAGTCATTTTGAAAAAGACAGACAGATGCAGCAGACCCACATTTCATCATGTGGGTGGGATAAAAGCTGTGATTTATATTAGAGATTTTTTTTTTAAATTTTAAACAATGTGCAAATTACTGTCACTTTCCTGAAATAATAATAATCTGTTGTTTTTTTTTCTCTGATGACACATTTGTTTCTTGCTGTAGTTTATGTTTGGGGTCCCCAGGGACTGCAGGATTTGTATGTTAAATATGTTGTTAGGATTAGGGTTATTTGTATCAACCCACACTGATGTGCATGCTCAGGAAGACCCCCTGTGTTTTTTAACGCTTTGAGTCTGTTGTTGTTATGTTTAGTGAAGCGTGAGCTGCACCAACAGCTGTTTAAATCACACAAATATACCACTGTATATGTGTTATGAACCAATTAACAGTGTCTATATCGATCGATCGAGGCTTCCAGTCTGTCTCTGAGCTCGCCTGTTTCACTACAGGCGGTTTCCCCTCGCTCGCTAAATTCAATGAATCAATAAATACAAACACAGTTAAACCAAGCAGTGCTAAATAAATATGAACAAGATTCTCTTACTATTTAACACCTCAAATACCAAATACATACCAAATACCACCCAACTCAGAGGACGTCACCAACCAACCGGTCTTCATCATTATGTGCCACTCACGTCTCGTTGTCTATGTGGATTCGCAGTTAGTCTGATACTCCTTCAATTTTTCTGATTTGCATCATTCACACGTACTGTGCAAATAAACAAAGCTAATTCTGGCAATAGTATATGTGACAGTCAAGTCATGTACACTGGGGGTCAGTTGATAGCTGCTCCCTGATTCTGTCCAACTACCAACTAAATCTCAAATTTCTAATCGTCAGTGAGAAACTAGACTATACGCATAGATAGATAGATAGATAGATAGATAGATAGATAGATAGATAGATAGATAGATAGATAGATAGATAGATAGATAGATAGATAGATAGATAGATAGATAGATAGATAGATAGATAGATAGATAGATAGATAGATAGATAGATAGATAGATAGATAGATAGATAGATGGATAGCTAGATGTACTGTTTTGTTGCAGCCTGCTGTTTCCCCTCATTTACACTATCTCTACCTCAGCATGCTTTGTTTCAGCTCAGTGTGCATCCGGGATGGCTTCATAGTGCGTTCCCTCTTGTTTATTTACTGTATGTATTCCAGTGATATCCTGCAGCAGGGAGCACCCTATCCATTACTACTAACACATCTCAGCTGTACATTGCTCTCGACCTCTGAAACATACAAACGCAGGACACCCCTGTGGGGAAAAGGGGTTTTAAGTTGAACACATTATCATCAGCTCACTAACTTGCAGTCTGGTGTTGAATCACTTCAGTGCTTGGCAGCCAACAGCACATCACAGAAGGTCCAAATACTAAACCTCGAGTTCTGCAGCGCTGAATACATATTTGTGATGGCGGGAAAACACTGGCAGATCTTTGATGTGTGCCTTCCAATAGGATGATGTTGTGCCAATGCGAGAGAGGTTTTCCAAGTTATATAGAACTGCACACACCAGCTGTAGTTTGGGAATATATACACAAGATATCTAACTTGACCTCTTGGAAGAAAATAACATGCCCATAGTGTATATAGACCTTAGTTATTATGTATGACGTGCTCTGCCCTGAGGTACAGCTTGCACAGTGCATAACTCAACACTTGGCTAAGGTGGGATCACAGTCAGCCTATTACTTAATGCTGTTCATGAGCTACGAGATTGATGCCGTTTAATAAACAACACTACGAGATTCTTTACAATTCTCTAAACATTGTGCGTTTTTCTTCCACTCATCATAACCGTGATGTGTTTGTCAGCACCCAGCAGCCCTTCCCATAGTTTCTCTCATTAAACTATTCATCAGGCCTCATCAAAGATTAAGAGTATCCTCACAGTTCATTACAAGATGCCATGCTTTTTATTTGATGAAGTAATTCATCCATAATGTATGTGTATATTGCAGTTTTCAGGATGCCTGCGAGACTGGGGAACAGCGTCGGCTTTCCAAAAGGCTTAGACCCAAGAAGGGAGAATAAACTTGGTGCATTTGTTCTGATTAAGTCGGCATTTCAGAGCGTTCCCTCCGCGGTGAACTGTAGAGCAATTACTTTACATGGGGAAGATCAGACTCATTGTGAGAAGTGGGGGAGGGCTTGATGGGGAAAAGCATGA